>NW_022103909.1:13258005-13291587 GCF_000313985.2 Echinops telfairi | reverse complement strand
GATGGCCGTGAGTCTTGCAAGCTTGCTACAATGAAAATCAGTGTTTTGGGTGACACATACTCACTTCGTGATCTCAGCAATAGCCTCTGCGAAAGAGCATGGCGCGAAGGGAGTTTGTTGGTGAGAAGTCTCTGGAATCGCTCCCGTGTGGGAATAAGGGCAGAGAGACTGGGCAGAGGAGGGAGGAGAACTGTGAATAATTTTCCAATCGCTTACAGCAGAGGCTTCAGCTCAACAGAGGGGGTAAGAACTCCCCTTCAAGCTCTTCCCCATTGTAAGATTCCACCGCATAAATCATATACTGCTGCATGAACTAGTGGCCCAGCGCTATCCTTCCAAATATTCATCATGTACTAGGGAGCTCTGAAGCTGGCGTGAGTCTTCAGAGTTGTTCCTAAGCAAGGCTGAGCAGCTGTGGCTCCTCCCTCCTGCAACGCCCGCTCTCTGGATGTGATTTCCCCGGACCCTGCAGGGCTCGCACAGCGGAAACTGGTCAGCCTGCAGCAGGCCAGGGCAGCAGCCTGGGCTGGGACAGTGTGTGCCTCAGTCCTGAAGGAGAAGACGAGGGTGAGGCCAACGTCCGCCGCAGCTTCCATTCGTCTTGTAATATAAGGATGTCATTTCTGGCTATAAAAGAAAAAAGTTTCTTCCAAAGGAATTTGCATCCCTGAAGAAACAAAGTCAGGTTCCCTAAGGGGAGTCTTGTCCTCGTGATCCACTTTGTGGCTAGTTTAAATCATTTTCTGGAAGGAAGAGTGTCGTGGGAGCTTATGTTGAGAGAGTGACTTTGAAAGTCAGACTGGGGGAACCGTGATCAATGGTGTCTGGAGACCGGTTTTGCTGAGTGCTAATACCAAATCTTATCTTGACTTGGTCTCACGTACTGAATGTCGCCAGGCCACGGGTGTTGAACTCTGTCCCGCCACAGTCACCTCATCAGGATGTTTTCTGTCCTGTGACGAGTGGCTTCAAACGCACTCATTCATCTTCTTGTCCCATTACATTTTGTGTGACTGATGTTCTGTACCCATTAAAATTGACGGGAAAGAACAGAGAAGACGAATGTGCCCTTCGATTGATGATTTCTCTGACGAGCACATGAGAATCTCTACTACCAACAGGAGATTCAGAGTGGGGGGTTTCCTCCTTCATTAAGGGTTTTAATTAGCTCGGTTCACCAAACAGAGCCTCCAATTTATAAGGGCACATTATTTAGCATCCTTTAAAAGTCACTCGCTTATAGTTGAAATGTTTGATCTCCGTAAGGTGTATTTGATGGCAATTGTTTATAATTCAACAACAAGAACACAATCCCCTATGTCAAGTCAGTCTTGGCTGGACGCATAGTATCATTTCTAGTCAAGAGTTACTTGGGTGCATTCTTACTACTAGAGCAAATAGGTCAGATGCCTTCCCTCGCTGATCGCCCCTCCCGTGAGTTACCATAATGGTTCATTTTATGTTTCATCCTGATAATTAGATTGACCATTCCTGTAAGACTGAAGCCAAAACCATACTGATTTTGGAAGGCCTAAACTTTCTAAGTTGCTCTTGGATCTACTGAATGTTATCTTTGTGGAAAACAAATTGCAGAACAGCAAGCTATGTGTGCAGTGCCCACAGACCATTGGTTTAATTACAGGCTCTAACGTGTCAGGGAGGGGACACCCTGCACACTGGCATTTACCAGGTGTTGGCCTCAAAACGTCATTTCTCCTGATGTTCCTGAATGTAACTTTGAGGAAACGAACAGTGTGCACTGATTTCTCAGCCCATGGGAGAGAGTGTCGCATCGCATACCCACGCACCCATGAGGAGGGCTTCAGAAAGTTCGTGAAACAATGGAATGAAAAAGATCACGGGATTTGTTCTCCTGACCTTTTGAAGTTCTAATCCCTCCCCCCATGTGTGTGTATGTTTTATAGACAAGAACTTCAGGAATAAATTGAAATTGAAGACAATATGCTAAATCATATGAAATCGATTCTTTCAGAGTGATTCTTGTGAGGATGCTTTCCCAGGGACCGATGGGGTAATTCGAGAGCTGACAGCAAATACGGGCCCTTGAGTGAGGAAGGACAGTTAAATAAACAAAAACATTCTTCTGTATTGACCTTGGTCATCAGTATGGCAGAAGCTAGTCTGGGAATTTGACCACAGCAGTGTGTCTGGGAACAGCTTTCAAATTGCCTATAGCCTGACTGATCCACATTTTCAGTGATATTAATGTTCATATGGTATGCAAATACTTGGACCAACTGTCGGTAAATAGGACTGATCAAGCCATAGCCAGATCCTACTGTTTAGGCTTTAAAAATACATATTAGAAGCAACATTATCCCATGGAAATGGCTATGATGCTGGAAGTATTCTCTATCTGTGCTGCCCAGTACAGTAGCCACTAGACATATGTGTCTATTGAAATATGAGCCATATAGCTAAGGAGATGGGGTTCTGAATTTCATCTGATTTAATTTCAATAGTCATGGCTAGAAATTCTTACCCATCTGTAACTATTCCAATAGACATGAGGTCTTCAAAACTTGAAATTTACCATTCTACCACTATTCTATCCTTTTATTTTTTAAATGTCCTCTATGAATTATTGAGAAGTATAATTTATTGAGGTATGTAATACTTTTCTTAAGACCGAAGTAAAATATAATTCAGAAAACAAGCATAAAATATGCATTGCATAAAATAGAAAGGGTCTTCAACAACACTGTGGTGAATTCCATTACCTTTTAATTCCATTTTCATTGAGCTTTTGAAAGCTCTTTCTAAGAGAAGCCTTAGAAACTTAGAATACTAAAATAACCCTCTTACACAACAGTGCTCAGTAAAAAACTCTTGGCATTAAATGTTCACAGGGGAAAATAAATCATGCTATCATTTAATAACTTACAGACTTTGGAGCCTGAAACCTGGATCATCATATTCTAGAAGCTACCTAGAATACAGCCACTGAGTCTATTAAAACTCATGATGACCCTTTAGGACAGACTAGAAATACCCCTTTGGGTTTTTAAGGCTATAAATCTTTACAGGAGCAAAAAGCTTTACCTTTCCCCCTCGGAGCAGCTGGTTGAGTAGAACTGCTGACCTTGTGGCTAGTAACCAATGCACAACCCATCCGGACACCAGGGCTCTTAGATTCTATGCTAGGAGTAGGTAGAAAGAATGATGGCCAAACCAAAAACCAAACTCACTTCCATCGAGTCAAGGCCAACTCAGAGTGACCCTAAATAGTAGAATTGTCCCTGTGAGTTTTTGAAACTGGAACTCTTTACTGGAGTAGAAAGTCCTGTCCTTCTCTAGTGGAGTAGCAGGTGGTTTTGAACTGCTTGCCTTGCAGATTGCAGCCACTTTAATGCATAGCCCCTATGCCAGCAGGACTCCTTGCAGCCAAATACTTAAGAGCTTCCCTCTCTCACACACAAATATTATATCCGTTGGGGCATTCTGATACATTGGCACTAATAGTCTCCTATTTGACTGTAGCAGCAAAAATAAATAAAATAATACAATTAATAACAGTAGAATTTATTGTGCTATTTTTAATGAGCCTGCCTTCATACTTTCCCATCCCAGGATTCCTGTAAGTCATGTTTATTAATGTGATAAATAATTATGAAGTGATATTCTTTCAAAAGTGCATTTTATTTTAATAATACATTTATTCTGTGAGTATTACTTCATAATATTTACTTCATAATCATTGCCTACCACAGATATGTGCAATTCCAACTCATCATTCAATATTAGACAGCTCCTTAAAACAGAAATTTGGTCTGTTCACATTTCCTTCATAAGTGTGAAGCAAGCCACTTACTAAATCCCTTAATTATCAGATAATCTTTTATTTATTCATCTGTCCCTTACACTGTACTCCACCCTCCATATCCAAGTTACCAAATTCTGGGATTCCATTTCTACAACATTTCTTATACTTCAGCCCCTCCTTTCCTTACTATTGTTTTTCTGGGTGCATTGCCCCCATGTTTTTTCAGATTTCCAACTCTCGGTTTGCTCCTGGTGTCTATGCATCTAGTCACCTCCCCCTTTGCTGCTACAATATTCTTCTAGTTTCTTTACTCAGTGACTTTAGTAACAGACTTCCCATTGTGCTAAGGACAAAGTCCACTTACAACCTATCGGTCAGAATAAGGGAAACTTGTACCTGTGGCAGTGGGACTCAACACAAAGGTAAAGTGAAAAAAAATGAAGTTCAGTTATTACTTTATGATTCAAATGTAATGTGATGGCAAAAGAAAAAGGCAGAGCCAAACATCATGCTCCGGTTTCCAAGCTTGGTGTGAGGGCAAAGCTCTGTGTCCATTCCTCAAAGAGATGAACAACATACAGTAGAAGTTTGTTTATTTTTTTCCCCTTTTCAGTACGGTTTTGAACAGAAGTTTATCTCTGCTAAAATCCTTTGGCATCTTGTAACATATATAGTCTCATTCTTAATTGAAAATTTCTCTAATTCTTCATAGATGAAAATGCTCTTTCTTTTATGCCTTCATGCTTTCCAAGGCACCTACCCCCCTCTACATAGCAAAGGGCAGACCTCCCAGTCAGGAAATAGGTTAATTTGCATGTGCATAATTCAAATGCTATGCAGTTGAATTATGCCGTATCCTCTATAAAAGTTTAACTCAAACACAAGGTGTACAGCTGAAATATTTTTTCAGAAAAAATAGCTGATGTTAAAAGTATTGCCTGTGTTTTTCCCAAATGCAATTTGCTACTGTATGCTTTTTAAAGTGTGATAAGAGCACAGTGGAAAGTTCCTCTGATTTTTCCACAGAGGAAAAGTTGCTTAAATTTAAAGGCTCTTTTACTTTCAAAATTTCTAGGGAATGTTAAATAAACAAAGTTCTTCAAGCTTTGTAGCCAAGGACCCTCCATGCCATGAAGTAATAAGTGATACCATTCTCATCTCTGAAAAACAAAATAAAACTACAATGGATAAAATGACTGGGTTATTGAACCTATTTGAGGCAGGTATTTATATCTACAACTTCTTGGGAGCCAAGACCTTTTACACAAATGTTGATTACACTGTACTAATAATGGAAACATGACTGTAGAAGGTGGCATTTATTTTAAATTAAAATTTTTTAATTAAAATGGAACTTTAAAATGTTGTTCTTGTAAATAATTTAGAAGCCGTAGTGACTTTATGGGGATATGAACAGTATATTAACCCAATGGTTAATAGTGACCATCCAATTAACTTTAACACAGATTTACTGAGTGCATTCTATGTAGAAGGTGTTGTACTAGCACCCTGGGGCACGGGAAGGGAAATACAAGAACTCTCATGGAGCTTAAAACCTTTAGGGATAAGTTAGTGTAGTAAGGCAAATCACAGCTGATGTTTAGGGAAAGGAGAGCCGGTAGGAACCAGAGAAAATTTCATGAAGGAAATCTCATGCGATTCCAGCTACCACTTGAATTTTGAGTGGCAAAAAGGTTCTGGGTATAGATGGCCAAAGTAAAGGGTCAGAATCCGGAGGTCCTAGGGGTGTGTTATGTAAATCTCCAATGAATGGGGCATAGATATAGGGGTTGTGAGTAGAAAATAATGACAAAAAAGGTACACAGGAGCAGATTGTGGATTGTTTTGAGTGCCAAATTGAGGAGCCGGAGTTTTATTTTTAAGAGAAATGTAGTAAGCGTGGATCTATGTTGGGTAAAAAATTAACTATGATTACCATTGGAAAGAGTCCTATGGGCACTGTGAACTAGGCCTTGAGCTGCTTGCCACAAGATCAGTAGTTCAAACTCCCCACTGAGACTCTTCCCATAATATATAACCTAAAACAAAACACCCCAAGACATACTGCCTTCAGGTTGACTCCAACTGATAGGGACCGTATACGGGTTTTCCAAGGTTGAATATCATTTTGGGAACAAAAACCCGCATCCTCATTCCAGGGAACCACTGGTGGGTTTGAACTGCTGATCTTGCAGCTAGCAGTTCAATCCTTACCCACCAGCACCACCGACATTTCATAAACAGTTTCAAAAATCCTATACAGGGTTGCTGTCATTCACTAGCAATTTAGTGCCAGTAGGGTGGAGTTATCATTGGCAAAGCAGGGCGTGAAGTTTTCAAACTGTATTTTAGGAGTTAAACAACATTCCCCCCACCCCCGAATGAAATGCAAGCCTTTCATATAAAACAGTTTCCGGGCTGAATCCGAGGAGTTGAGGAGGACGGTATGCCCATGCTGGTCACTGGAGATCCTACAGATAGACCAGTAAGAGAGGTATTTTATAAGCGAGATTAGAGATTACTTTTTTTTAATCCTAATGTCTGTGACGGAGGAGTGAGAAAGAGGCAGACACGATGACTCTGAATGGGTGACTTTGAGACGAAGCCTTCCTGCTTTGGGGGCTAGTTTCAATGTAGAGGGAGCAGGGAGAAAAAGGAATCAACGAGTCTCTGACCTTTCAAACGGGAGCAGTTAGGAGAAGGGCAGCCTGGCACTGGCCGATCTCAGAGACACAGAGTCAGAGGAATGGGGATTGCACATTCAGGAAGAGGTGAAGAACTCCTTCTCGGACCTGAGTGCAAGGCGTTAGGAGAATATTGAGTGCCAGAAACTCAAACAAATGCTGACAGCTTCACCCAGTCATTCAAATGTATGAAGTATCGGGTTGTCCAAAATCATGTCAGCCCAGTGCAGATGATTCATCATTCACTCATTCGTTCATGCATTCATTTATTCATTCATATTCCAGAGTTCATTAATTGGAATTTTCACACCAACATTTCAAAACAACTTGGATAAGTGCTTGAGGAGAGATTAAGACCTGGCATATCGTCGAGGCTGATGTAACAAAATTTTAAATGTGTTTTCATGTGCAAGTTAAAAGTGTGCTGCTTAGAGAGTAGTTAAACTCCATATGTCTCTTTTGGCCAACAGAGTAAATGCAGCTTGCAGAAATAGAAATGAACATTCAGAACTTGGAAGCATGCCTTTGTCTAAAATCTGGCCCACATTTAAGCTTTCATACATACTGCAACCTTTCAATTAACCACCAGCAAATTTAGCTATGAAAGCATTGAAGTGGTGCACGATCCTTCATCCTGCCTATAGTGGGATCAGCTTCCATGGCTAAATCGGAGCAATGTTTTCAATAGCCTTTATGAACAGACTACGACCCCCTGAGCTTCTGTTATTTCAGGACGCTGTTACGAACAACACGGCTATAAATTGTGAATGCTTATTAGACACTATAAATCATTTTGCTTTGCAACAAACATCAATTAAATGTACTTCACATGCCACAGTGCATGGAACAGATTGATTCTCTAGACATGGAACAGCACAGCCCCTGCATCTCTTGTATTCAGTAGTACAGAGAGAGAGAAAAAAGCAAACAAAACATTAAATTAACATTAGCTTAAGAAAAATGAAAACTTCTGCAACAATTACAGTTTATTGTTTTGAGTGAAGGGTAAAAAAGATTACCTTGGTTGCAAGAGATGTGACTTGAACAATACCGTGCTGTAAGAAATTGAGAAATTACCAACGTCCCCAACCTGACGGATAGTGTGCGGGAAATCTTAGTTCTACTTCATTAGGCTTTCGTGAATGAGTGGTAAATTTTTTCTATTTGTACATTTTCTGTCAGGAGATCATAAATGTAGCCTGCCTAGCACATGTTTTTATTGCTGGCTTTTTGTTTATATATTGGTTGCAGCTTTGACAAGAGGGCTATTCCTGAATTTAATATTTTTCCTCCTTTTCAAATACCTTAGATAGGCCTAATTAATAAAAGATAAACTTATAGGCTAGTTACATTTAGAATGCTGCACATTAGATACACAGTCTTTTAAAGACTTTAATATTTCAGTGAATGAAAATAAACTTATAAGTGATTTCAAACTGTCTAATGTATAATTATTAACATGCTGAAATGCAGCTGACTGGAGAAGCACTTCCTAAAGCAATTGTTTTTCTGCTCAGTTCAACAATGGGTTCACATTAGACTACTGAACACAAGATTGGTGGTTCAAACCCACCACCCACTTCAGAGAAAACTGAGGCCATTTACTCCCTTAAAGATTTAAAAAGCCTCGGACATCTTATGCAGAGTCACTATGAGTTGGAATTGGCTCAATGGAAATTGGTTTTCTATCTGTAGTGTCTGCTTAGGGTCTGGTAGGAAGGCAAAGGCAAATCTTTGCTCTTTCGTAATTGTGAGTAAATTGTTGAAATATCAGCATTTTAAAGAAATATCCCATTGAGATTTATGTTTTAAAAGTCCAAAAGTGCTGTGAGAATATGGGCAGTATTTTGCAAGGAGCATGCTATTCATTATTGTAGGTATGAGAGCGGTTCGAAAGGTTAATGACAATGTGGAATTAAGAGATGTGTGATTTTCCATGAATTTTTTTTGAAAGCTATGTATCTAAATTTTTTACAGAACAATCTTATCACCTTCAAAGTACTCTCTGTTATACTTAATACATTTGTCAAATCTGCAATTCCATTCTTGGATATATTTTTCAAACTCATCTGTTTGGTTGGCTGACAGCACCTCCCTAGTTTATTTTTTTGCTTCTTCACCTCCTCTACGTCTTCAAATCACTGTACTTTCATGTCCCTTGTCATTAGCAGAAACAAAAGGAAGTAACACAGAGCGAGGTCAGGTGAGTCAGGTCTGTGGGGGCAAGAGAGGCGTGCTGGCTTTTGCCAAAAATGGACACACTGAGATGGCTGCATGAGCAGGTGCATTGTCATGGTGGCAAAACCAGCCCCCCATCTGCCACAATCTGACCGGGTGGAGTGAACTCCAAATGCCCTATATCTCTCAAATTTAAAAAAAAAATCTAAAAAACAAATGAGCATTGTCTTGCTCTTTCCTTTCACCTGATGAGCTTTCTTTAGATGCGGTGAAGGTAGCCTCTTCCACTGGCTTGACTGGTGTTTGCTTTCGGGGTCTTAAGAATAGCACCATGTCTCATCACCAGTAATGACCGTGGGGGAAACGTCTAGGTTGCTTTGCGGCTGTTCTTTGAGAGCACGGCATGTTTCCACTCTATGCTCTTTATCCTCATCAGTCAGAGCCCAAGGCACAAATTTCACAGCAACCCTTTTCATTCTCAATCTTCCATTAAAATCTGATGAAGCCAGCTCCAAGATAGCTCAGATAACTTCCCCATCCCTTCAATGGCCCATCATTGGTCTTCGAGCACAAGTACATGGATTTTGCCAACATTTTTGTCCGTTACAGGAAGTTGATGGCCATCCAGAATGAGGTTTGTCATCAATCAACATTTCACCTTTTTTGAAACAAGAAAACCACGTGTACCCTTGTGCTGCCCTTGTAAGCTGTGTTCAACAACACAACAGTATCTCTGGTATTTTTCCCTAGCAGGAAACAGCTGCATGCTGTTCTGTTAAAATGGCCATCATGAAAACTGAGGTTCAAGTGAAACTGCGATTATGAAAAAATTCACTGTGACCAGAGAGAACCTTCCCAGGCAATGCCACTGGGGCACTAACTCGGAATGCGTTGCTTGCTGCTCACCTACTGGGAAAAATGCATACTATGAAAGCCTGACCCAGTGGAGCTTTTTTTCTGGGGGGGGGGGAACCCACCCCACCCCCCGCCCCATATATTAGAGAAAGAGGGAGACTTGTACTCTACTAAGCTTTCATGAGTGGGAAACAAAAGGTGTAATTACCCTTTGTGGTAAAATGCACATAAGGCCCTGAGTGTTATTCTGGAGGACTAGGAGACAGCAAAGTAGGTTATAAAGAGTTCGTGGGAATCTCAATGACTTCCCTGTGATTCTTATAATACATGGGGTCTCTTTTACTTCTGTAGCTATTCTTCTTAGGAATACCCACATAGCTTCCCTCCACTGGATAATGTGCTGCAGTTTCCCTTTGTCATTAAGAGGGACATTTCCCTCTTTAGGTCTTGGATATGAGAGACCCTAGTCATTAGACTAGAGGTATCAGAGGACAATCCCCATGCAGACACTACACAAACAAATGACAGGTGTAATAATAGCCACTGAGGTGCAGAGATGCATTTCCCTGGAAGAGAAGGGGAGATTTCGAGATGACCACATATTCATATTCATTAACTAGATCGTACATAGATTAAAAACATGGGGGGATGAGATCAAACTAGTCCTTGCCTTATTCACCTCATCTTTAACAATCTCCTCTCACCAGGAAGACCCAATTTAAATACCACCCTCTTCTTGCTGTCCTCCCAGAAGCCTAACTAGAATTAATGGGTTGTCCTCCAAAAATCCATACCATTGTCTGCGCCTCTCTCATTGAACTTTCAACAGGCGCTTCGTACTTTAATTGAGTGAATGGCCTATATCCTCTGAAGCAGGACCTCTCTCTTTCATATGGCTTCACTCCCCTGCCCACCCTCCAATCCTATATCTCGCCTCAGGTGGGCTTTGCACAGAGTAAATGTTCTTAAGTTCATATTTAAAATTAGCCACTGCCTTGGTGATATAGTAGGTGAAGCATTAGGCTGCTGACCACAAAGTCTGTGGCTCAGGACCACCAGCGTCCACACAGATAGATCATGAGGCTATTTGTTCCCATTAACATGTACAGTCTCAGAAACACTATCGAGTAGTTTGACTGTCTTGTAGCGTCACTGGGAGTTGGGAAGCAGGGGTTTCTTTTTGGTTTGTGTTTATCTGTGCTCCCAGGGATAAGAGTAAACCAGCAAGCAAATCACACAAACCCATTGTGCAGCATAAGGACAGAGGAGAACTGCACTGTTGGATTTTAAAATTTTAAAAAATTTTAAATTGTAACCTTCATATAAGCAGAATGCCACTTCTTTCCCCTGCGAGTGAAACCACAGATGAGTTCAAACCAATAACCTTTCCATGAGCAGCCAATCCCTTAGCCCTTGAGGCACCAGGGCTTCGTTCCCAGTGGTTAGACTTTCATAACAGTGCTAATTACATTCTGTTGTATTTTCCTGTGCAATGTCTTTTTCTCTCACCTATTTTTTGGTTTTGGTAGCTTTTAAACTTGAGGCTCAGAACTTTCAATATTATAAACAAGCAAATTAACTTCTATGTATATTGAAAGGTCCTTGAATACAATACCCATTTCATGTATCATATTTTTGTATCCCACAGGGTTGCTTAATACAGGGCTTTGCACACGATAGATATTCAGTGTTCGTGGAACTGAATTGTTAAGTCAGGAACACCTATAAAACTCAGATGGAATCTTCCAGCTGCTGACCAAGCATTTCTTCCGAATATTTCTCATAGAAAGTTAATGGACCAGGAAGCCTTCATTAAGTTTTCATTATGCTTTAACTCTAAAAAGGTATTGACATGGTTTAGAAGCCATTGATCGTTAGGCACAAGATGCTGCGAATCTCTGTACCCAAGTAAAACAAACGAAGTTACCCAGGTACAGAATTGGTGATCACTTTTAGTCATTCCTCCAGAAGAATTCCTAGACTATCTTTGAAGATTTGCATCCAGTGACCTAAGAAGTGACCGTTTTAGCTGAATTCCAATGTCTTTCCTTGGGAGCCACTGAAAATGGCTAAAAAAACAAAACAAAACCAAAAAAAAACCAAATATTGATTACTGTCAGGTTTTACCACATGAACAGAAAATACATAAAATTTAGGGGTGATTTTCTTTGCCACAGAAATAAGATGTGACCAAAACAATTATACACTTTCATGTCAGGAATTCTGTGTATGTGTGTGTATATTCTGTATATAGATATATATTAAGAAAACACATGAATAATAATTCAATAGTAATATTATAAAAAGCAATGGTTTGGGGACACTAGAGGTTGGAGCCTGTGTACTGAACAGTCCCGAGGATAACACAGGTTTCTTATAGTCAAGATGAGGAAATAGACCCTTAAGGTCACTCCTGACCCTAACAGGGACAGCCTATGATTCTTACCACACCACCGTCAAGTACATTTTCTGGGTGCCTGGGTAGCGCAAACGGGTTATCGAAGGACTGTGAGCCTAAAGAATGGCGGCTTCGGCCCATTCAGCAGTGCCTCAGAAGGAAAGCTCTGGGCTCTGCTTCTGGAAGGTCACAGGCTCGGAAACCCTAGGGAGTTACAGTTCTACTCAACAGCAGCAAACAGAAACAGCAAATGATTCCCCTAACTGTGCCATTGTCTTGCTCAGACATACTCAGTGTTTCCTCATTACCTGTGAAATTTGAAAGTCAGGGTGATTGTTAAATATTTTAAGAATTTGGAGTTACGGTGACACCCATCTTTCTCTAAAGTCATCTTTGTCAGTGATGCCAAGCACACACCTTCCAAACGAACCATCATCTGTCAACTGACGATATTTTTCACTTTGGCCATTCTATGTACTCTGCTGGGAACACTTTCTACACCACCTCAGAGATGCTTCCCCAGCCTTGAAGCCTTTCTTGAGCTTCTCAACGATCGATCTCAGCCCCATATGCCTCCTAGTTTGTTTGTCTGACAGTGGAGTTCTTCACACCCTGCCTTGTCTTTCAGTTGGACTGGAACGGAGTGGGGTGGAGTGGAATAGACTATGACTAGAAAAGAGTGAGCACCACATGTATGTCCAACATGTACCTCCCTTGAAAACTCATAAAGGAGATTGCACTACGTTTTATACGTTTAGACAGAAATCATGGGGTACCTGCACCCACTGGGTGTTTTAGTAAGTTTCAGTTTCACATTTCTGATGTTCAACCAATCATCAGGCAACATCCGGGCTTAGTGTCTCTGTTGAGATGAAAAGCAGTATACTTTCACTCTAGAAATTAAATATTGTGTCTCCATGAGATATGTATCCAACCTAGCCAAACATATGGGCATTCTGAAAGCTTAGTTCACCCAGAGGAAGCACCATGACTCGGGTAGAGAAGACCACCTAGATCTCCATGAGTCTGTTTGGAAAGGTGAATTCACAAAACCAAAATGAGACTCAAATGAAATGCTTCCCAAAGTGGTTGCTTTGTACACCACACGCCATAGCGCCAGCCAGCACTGAATAAACACAAGGGCAAAACAGGTTCAACAGATGCAACACAACTGGCTCTCTTCAAAAATCCAGCTACGTGCCAAGAGAATGAGTTCTGATCAGGGCAGCCACTACACTAGCTTCCAGGAAAATAAATAAGTCATGTTGTTTTCAAATGACGGTCAAATACATAAAACAGAGGTGCTCAAGTGCAAGTAAATGGAATGGCCACCTGGGCTTCCTCATCATTTCATTCTCTATTGGCCATTCAAAAGTGTCACTCATCCATTCAACTAGACATATGAATCTTGATATTGGATCATAATATTTATACAATTATAAATATAAATAGGCATTCTGAAATTCTAGTTGACATTTTTATGCCTTTTTAAACACATAATTGTATTCATTGTTACTTTCTTCTTCTGAATTAAACACATAAATATTTTGCTATAAGCCATAGCTTGCTAGCCACTTGGCATTTAGAAACCTAGTTTACATTTGAGAATTTGTAAATAAAAATCACCAAGTAGGAATTTAGATCATGTAGCTCTGTAATTCAGTTTCCTAGTGACTTCATTCAATTACTTCTAGAGAAAGTAAAGATACCATGGAACAGGAATGATGTGAGATGAGAATGATAGTTCACTTCGCATTATTTGAATAGAAAGTCATTGTTGAATGAGTGGATGAATGTCATGTTGTTTCCCTCGCCTGTTGTCCTCCAAAAGAATAAGAGCCTGTGAGTTAACAATGATCAAGAATGGATGGGACCCACAGAACAGAAGGCTCACTGCTAGCAAGTCAATTCTGATTCCCGGAGACCCTGTAAGACAGGGCAGAACTCCCCCTGTGGGTTTCTGAGACAGGAACTCTTAACCGGAGTGGAAAGCCTCATCTTACGTGCAATTACTGGCTGGGGCTTTGGAATTGCTCAACTCGTGCTAACATGTTTTACACTTGTGTATGCCAATTCTATTCCCATGGCTTGTCTTGTGTTTTGTAGACTTTGGTGAACCTTATGTCAGTGTAGACAAAAGGAAATTCAAGAGGTCTTCAAAAAGTTTGTGGAAATTTTTATTATCTTTTAATTTTATTTTGTCTATGAACTTTTTGAGGTCACCTCATACAAGTATATAAATATTGACACAAAACACATCAATAAACAATCCAGAGCTGGCATTGCAAGCTATTTAACTCTAGGTCAGTTAACTATATATTGCTCTATATCAGTTAAAATAAAGAAAACTATTTTTCTTTATTTTCTAAAATTATTTTTTTCTGGAAAATTGAGTGAGACATTCGGAAGAAATATTAGATTTAGAATTAAAGATGGAAAGCTTATATATTAAAAAATTGCAAACACCCTCCTTTCTCTGCATTTAAATAAATATTATAGATGCTCCATGTGCAGATTCTTTTCATTTTCCAGCATCTGTGCTTCTGTAATATGTCATCTGCCTTTGTCCTTTCTTCCAGCCCTGTGACCCTAGTCCTTGGTCGTATCTGGACAATTGCAGAACTAGCTGGTCTGCAGTTCAGGCTCAAACTAAGAGACAATGGTCTGACAGGCGAAAGGACACGAGAAATCCTAACCTAAGTCTATTGTAATGTTATGCTAAAATGCTTATTTATAGACTCTCAACCAGTGGTAAAATATAACACCCCAGTGTTTTCACAAAATACTTGCACAACTGGTCATAGTGTATTGTGTGTGTGTGTGTTTTAATAGCCCTGATTTCAATCCTATTATCAGTTTATTATCAGTATATTGTTGGCTTCATTGTCCAGTACAATTGTCCGATAAAATCCTTAATTATTAAGTATCTGGTAATACTATCCAAACCACTTTAATTACCACACATTTTGTGCCTTGTTTTATTACATTTCATGCCAGAATGAACCTGGCCAGGATATTTAATAAGGCCATATTAAATCTGGGCTAGAGGTTAGAACTCACGAGGCTGCCTGGATTCTCTGCCTATTGTGTAGGAGAATCTCATCAGAAAAGCCCCAAACTTCATTAAAGACGGTTAGATGGGGACACTCCTATATTGCCATTTACTTTAAGGCCTATCACTCAGGGACAATTATTGCTGCGCCTTTGATGATCTCTGTTATATTACGGCAATTTCTACACCTAGGTTAGGCATTAATGCGGCCATTTCTCCAGCACAAATCCCCTGACAGTTAGAAAAGCAGGCGAAATTACAGACAGATTAATCTCTAGTGCCTGTCCAAAAAGAAAACCTTCCCCAGAGAACAGAGCAGGGGTGTGTTGGACTCAGTTAAGCTGTGTTAGATGTAATGAGAAAGGCCCCCTGTGCCTGCCTGTATTGGGGACATTAGATAGCCCTTTCTCAACTTGTCAATATCCCTTTGGGGCTTTCCTTCTGCCCATGCCTACTAGGCTCCTCCGAGTCCTGTGACATCTTTAACTAATTACATTTGTGCTCAAAAAATAAATAAATAGCCTAAGCCGATCCTTTTGGGAAGGCTGGACAAAGTAATTCATTTCAAACCAAAAGAAAAGAAATTGAAAAAAGAAGTACAGTGTTTCCGCAGATCCGTTCTGTTTCCACTGTTGTGTTCCAGATGTGTTTGTGGGTCTTATACCACAAACCGTGCCAGGGAAGCCGATCCTATAATCAGGACAAAGAATCCCACCATGCACAAGGGAGTAGGGAGAGAAGAGGAGAGAGCTGCTTGGCAGGTCATTCTCGGTGCACCCTGCTTGGCCTGATAAGGATACTTTTGACGAGGCTGATGCCGCTGTTGCCTCACCTCCGTGCTTGCTGAGGAATCGCAGGGGTTTGGAGCGGGGATGATAAGGAACACAATGAATACGTAACAAAGCTCCTTTGATGAATACAGTCATTTGCATTACACTGCAAAATAGCTTTGCTCCTGATGGGAGAGTGGCGTACCTACCCACAAATATTATTTGTATCTGTCAATGACATATAAGGGCAACAGTAGGCCGGTAGAGGGCTTGGTGGGGAGGAAGTTTCAATTCATTACACTGTAAGCGTCTAACAAACATTGATCCAACAAAGAAGTTCTTACTGCTATTGTCTTCAAAACCTAATCGGGTCTTTTTAAATCTGAGAGAGAGTGTTTTGAACAATGGTACATTAGTTAAAAAATCATTGTAGTTGAAATTGATCTCGCGTATGGACTTTATTTAATGTCTTTCATGGGTTATTTACATTGAACTGTTCACCTTGGTGATACTCAAACCCATGGTCACTGAATCTACTGGGACACATAGTTACCTTATAAAACAGAGTAGAACTACCCCCTACATGGTTTCCAGGATGCAAATCTATGGAAGCAGACTGGTGTCTTTTGCCCACTGTGGAGCTGGTAGGTTCAAACAGCCAATCATTTGGTTGCCAGCAGGACACTTAACCACTGCCCCACCGACGTTCCTTCTGGTGCTGCACAAATTCTCTTTCTCCTTCCTTGCTGCATAGCCTACTCTGCAGGACAAAATAAGAGGGGAGTTTGTGTATGAAAGGTTGATGGCGAAAGGGATGTTCCTCTTGCTACACTTTCCCGAGGAAGAAAGTGGGTATATTTGTCACTGTGATGTGGGTTAGCTACTTGTCCAGAACACAGCAGTGATTTGCAGGTTGAATGTATCCGTCTTCCTCTCCTTACCACAAACCAGCGATCTAAAACCGTGACCTGCAGTCTGCCACAAGCTGCAGGCAGCCTCTCCCAGAATTTGGATCCAGTGCCTGGCGATAACTGATGGCTCCCCCCTGGCAGGAAGAGAACCCAGGGGGCTCGGCACTCTGTGGGCACAGGAGAAAAGTAGCAAATCACTTATTTCACAAATTGTTATTAATTTGTGGTGTGTTCCTCTTCTTTGTTTGTAATTAAACTGGTTACTATTTTGATGGAAAGGTTCATTACCCTTTCCGTTGATATAGATGTAGTCATCTTACTAAATGCCAGGTGTTGCATTTCAATGATTGGGGAAAAACAAAATACAAAACTCACTGCCATCAAGTGGATTCTGACTCACCGTGATCCTATGGGACAGGGTAGAACTACTTGTGTGGGGTTCCAAGATTGAAACTCTTTACGGGAGTAGAAAGCTTCATCTTTCTTTCATGAAGCAGTTAGGGGTTTTGAACCGCTGGTCTTGCGGTTAGCTGCCCAGCATGTGATGGTACGCATGCCTCTTCTGGTTTGAAAGCCAATATGAGGAATGCTAGGAGCCTTGCTGGGGATGTCTGGGCCGCCTCGGACTGCTGACAGAAAGTGGGCAGTTCAGCCTACCAGCTTCTCTGCAAGAAGACGTGAGGCTCTCTGCTCACATAGAGATTCAAAGCACCAGTGCTGTTGAGAGTTTGAATCAACTTGATTGCAAAAGATTTGGGCTTCAATGAGAGGTGCTTTACTCAGGTCTGTGCAGAGCACCATACCAGCACTGAGAAAATAGAGACACTTTCAGAAATTAGGCATCCAATTCCCAGATATGCGGAAACTAAAAGTGAGACCATTGAATATTTAGAAATACCTACCAACTCAATCCTCTGATGAGAGATTTGATCATAGGAAATATTGGGCGGGGGGGAAGAAAATATTTGAAAAAGCCTTCCATTGACTTATGTGGCCAATGAAACCCTTTTACCCATAGAAGCAAGGTCAGATCTTCCCTTTACAAGACTCTAGACAAGTACTGTTGCCTTCAGACATTCAAACCCAAGAACACCGAGTTGAAGATGAACTGACCTCACACCACAGATATTCTTGTCTCAGAAGTTTAGCCAAAGAAGGAAACCTCCAAAAAGACTGGAGTTTCAGTTTTCTTTGCTAAAAATCCACGATCTCTGCCCACTCCAAAGTTTACACTGTAAATACATGGTCTTTAACAATAACCTCTGAGGTAAACAGCAAGGAGGTGGGCCTATCTGACTTCCTCGGGCTTCCTTAATGCCACGAGACTAGTGGTCACATATGCCTCTTTCCACCATCCTTCACTACCCATTCTGCCACCAACCCTCCCTCCCATACCTCTCTATCTCTATGCTGCATATCTTGCTGAAAATTTGTTGAAATGGCATATATAACTCATAAACAAGACTCACGGCTAAGGCAGTTTGTTAGGGAAGTTAATAGGTTACAAGTCAGGATCATTAAACGGTGACAATACAGCTATTGGCCCGTTGGCCCAATACCTCCCATGAGCCAATAGCCAAGTCTCCCTCTAGTCCTCAGTCTGTCAGCAACATGGTCCCTTGGCTTCTGCCGGTGGGGATCAGGAACCCAGCCCACCTGCTGTTCTGCCTCCAAGTCCCCTAAGTGTTGGGCCAGGTGAGGAGAGGGAACCCATACTCTCAGTGCTGCTCCTCTGAGTCCCTGGGTCACAGTCTTCAGTGGATCTGGTTTCTGTGACCTGCACCACCTCATCCCAAGATCCGGGACATGTTCTTCCAGATGCTCCCGAGACTTCTGTGTGTCCCACATGGCTCTTACATAGTGTGGGATGGCTTTAATGGGCATGTGCTTTTTCTTTTGGGAAAAAAGGAAGGATGGTATCCTCATCACATCCTCTAGTAAAGTAGTCTTAAAGATGCCCCGAAGGAACCAGAGAAGGCAGTGTGGTTCACTCCCTCTGCTAAGGTCAGGACTTAACCCAACCTTAATCCTGTGACAAAGAACTCCTTCCACATGGGGATCACAGCCACCGTCATGGAATGATAATGTATTACATGAGGCATGATGGTTAGAATGGCCATGGTAAGTGACAGCATCTCAGCCTCAACCTTCCTACAGACATTCACTGCCTGTTTCTTCTGTTTGAACTTAAGGTAACATTTAAATTTTCTTTAATTTTATGGGTCTTCTTCCCCCGCATGTGCTTATTCAGAAGAAGTAAAAAGGAAAACGGTATCTTTGCATGGACACAATGCAGAGAAACTAAGCATTCTCCAGTCTCTTCCACTCATCTGTAGTTAAAAATTCAAACTCACTGCCATTGAGTAGATTCCTACTCACATTGACCTTCTAAGTCAAACTAGAACTGGTACCGAGGCTGTAAATTTTTATGGGAAGAGAAACCCTGCTGTTCCCATGGGGCGACTTGTAGTTTGTACTGCTCACCTTGTGATGAACTAACCCAGCACAGAACTTGCTATGTCATCAGTGCTCTTGTATCTACAGTTAACTATTTAGAAATAACCAGAACTACAAACATCCTAGCAACCTGCCTTTTGGCTCCCCTTTCTTCTTTCTCTCTGCAGCCCTCCCCCGCCCACCCCCACTTCCCTTTCCCCTTTCAAATTTTACTTAAAATATTTTACCATGCCCATTATTGCCTTGGTTATTTTGCGGTATTGGGCATCCTGAGGGATACCAGACTAAGAAATAATTTCTCTTTAGAATTGAAAGCAGCATTTAGAAACAAAACAAAACAAAGCTTTTCTTGAAAGTATTTTAGTACCATCATTTTCCTTGAATTGCCAGCTGGAGATTCATGTCATTGAAAACAGTACACAGAGAATAGTCATGAAATTACAAACAACAACAACAAAAACTAAATATATATTTAGTGAAAAAACTACGTAGCTTGATAATAACCAAATGTGTAAAATCAGCTTGTAGAGATGCGACTAGCTTGTTCCATGAGTTCAACATTATTTTTTAAATTCCAACTTGGCTATCAGCGAAACTAGATGGAGTTTAAGTAAACATGGTAATTTGTGTTGTCGAATTCCCTATACTAAATACTCTAGCCCAGGTTTTGAGCCACTTTTCTTTTCATTCACATTAAACAGTCCATCTTGCTGGTATTTCTGCCAGCTGATTCTTAAGTAGCCTAGGCTGGAAAGTCAGCTTATTTAGTGACCTACAAAATACAAAGTACATGGACTCAAGAATCTATAGCTTATCCCTTACATAAAATGCTGCTATCTGATACCAAACTTTGCAGGATTCATTTATTTTGGCTACGTAAAGGCCTGAAAGTACAGTGGCACTACTGGATGAATATTGCACTGCTAACCACAAGATTGGTGGTTCAAACCCACCAGAATGATGAGGCTTTATGCTCCCATAACAATCTTTAAAGTTGGAATCAACTAGATGGCAGTGATTTTGATTTGGGTTTGAGGAGGTACGATTATTTGAGGATCCCAGTGTGGTGCAAATAGTTGACATGCTGGCTGCTAACTGCAGGGTGAATGATTCCAGTCCACCCGTTCTTGGAAGGAACGGCTAGTGATCCACGTCCAAAAAAACCAGCCCTTGAAAACTCTGTCAAGCCACAATTCTCTGCCACACCCAGGGCCGTCATAAATTTGGGTATAGTTATAGGACTGAGTTTGCCAAAGTTCACAAGTTCTTTTTAGATTGCCAGCCAAAAAAATAACCATATTTCTATGGACAGTCTTTCAGTAAGTGAAATTACCCAATGAATCGTCTTCATGCTTAATACATTGTGAAGTGGTGATAAGAAAGTTCAAACTCTTTTGATAAAGGTTCTATGTCAAAGAGGAGGATCAAATAAACTTGAATACACTACCTTTTCATCCGGATGTCTTCCTCCACGTGTCATGCCATTCCCATGCCCAGGCTATACCATCTCCTCTCCTCTACTCTCAGCCAGCAGACTGCGACTGCTGAAAAGCCCTGGGAAGAAATGATACCAATCACTGGGCTTGGACTCTGTGGGCAAGAATGATCCACTTGGCCCTAGTTAGTCACACCTGGATGCAGTGGGAGACAGGTTTCTGGGCAGCTCCTCCCAGCAACATCATGAATTTACAGTGGATAAGGAGCTAGCTCAACTGTACATAGGGAACAATTTAAAAGTCTGGAAAAGGAGGGAAATGTGCAACTAGATATGAATATAGACATAATCTAGCTGCACCATTATGCAAGTTATTTATTTAATGATACCCCTGACTGAGTTAATTGTGCACTCTGAATATTTTCATTAATAATTGTGGTTTGGAGTGACCCTTCTCCCACACATCTATGGCGATAAGAAAGCTTTCCTTGTGCAGCTCTGATCATAGAGAAATGTTCTTGGTGGTGAGTGAGCCCATATAACATTGAATTATTCAAATATTATTAAAGTATGCAAATGACCCAACAGTAAGCTAGAATCTTGTTAGCAATACTTTGTTCTTTCTTTGTCACTCCTGCTGGTGATTCTTAGAGAATGCTTACTGGTTTGTGTGTTTTTGTTATATGTCACCTTTAACAGACAATGTCAAGGCAAAATGTAAAAATTAGCCAATTTTGAGAGTCAACTGTTTTTTATTGGCACACCTGAGAAATATACTATGGTCACTGAATTTACCATTGAAAAGGGATTTATTCTCTATTTTGGATGAGAGGAGGATTTTGTGTATTGGTTTCCCTTTGGAATTATTGCTTGTAAGTAGTAGGTATTGAATAAATATCTGATGACTTTGAATAGGCCATTTGATGATGTTGATAATGATGACTGTGATGACTTCTGTAGTTGTCTGGATTAGTGAATGCATGTTGAAATTGTGTTAGCTCTTATAATGAAGTATGTCATCATAATAACAATCAGGATTATGATTATTAAAGTGATGATGTTAAATACAAATCATTGATAAGATATGCCAAGAATAGTGTTTAATTTAAAATAAAATGGGATACTTTATAAAAATTTCTTTATAGAAGGCAATTTAAAAATATATATTTAAATACTCTAAAATGTTTATGAGCATAATTATTTTTGTTTAATTAAGATCAATATAATTGATAGGTGGCACATAATATCTTTAAATCACCTCAGAGATTTAAATATCAGTTTGTTTAATAACTGTTATTCTGTATTACTTATTTAAAAGAAACAAAGTAGCAATATTTTAGAATGTTTGTCTTTTTATTCATTTCCTTCTTTTGCAACATGAAAATAATGGAATTTAAAAATGTTTATAGACCATGATAAAAAAAAGAAAGAGATCTTATTGCAAGCCCATGAAATATGAATTGAAACAAGTGGTTAAATTATTTAATGTCAAAGATAGAATTAATTATGATAAATGAAAGCCTTTTTAGTTCTTGACCATCCAAATGTAAATCACTTTTTTGTTCAATGTTTTTCAACTAACTTATCCAACATATTGCTTTGGATACAATTTAAAAGCAGCAAGTCCTATGCACAAAGGACATTACCTAGTTAATTGATGCCTACCCATAAAATTGTAAAATTTGATTAAAAATTATTAATATCAATGACTGAAGATAAATCTCCTTATCTTTAAAGTTTGAGATTCTCTTTCAAATTCAGATGTTTGTCAAGGATGGGTGAGGGGATAAAGGAATGAGAGACCCCAGGAAGGTGACAAAAAGAATCAATAAAAGTTAAACTCATGAAGAGAGAATATTTGATGTGTTCACAAATAAACTAGTCATAGAAAAGATTCTACATAATGGAGTTGCCTAAGAAATAATTTTCTAAATATGACTGATATTAAGAGCGCTTTCCTTATATTGGAGGGCACTTATGATGAAAGTAATTGAATTACTTCTTTTACTTTTGAGTGCTTTAGAATGTTAAGCCAATTCTATTTGACACATTTCTAACAACTAGCACTGTTTGTTGATCAGCTATGATGAAAGGAAATAGATACACCTCCATGAATATATCTTTTTACTGCTTAAGAAGATTATAAATTTGTTTCTTTTTAAACTATTTTTGAAGAAGTGCCCTAAATGCCCTGACTTGCTTTATACTGTGATTACATGTTAAGATAACAGTCGATAGCAATCCCTGAGTTTTTATTATATATAGGGTTTATTCAAGACTTGTATTGCATTTGGTCTTCATATTAGGTCTATGAGATGAGTATTGATGTTTCCATTTTAAGAGTCAAGAAACTGGGCATCGAATGGGTAACTTTGCCTGTAGTCCTAATACCACTCATTAGTACAATAAGATTTAAACCCACAAGACATTGAATTCCAAAACCCTGGTTCTGAGCCATACTCAACTAAAGCTCTCCTTCTATTCAAAACAGCTAAAATGTTTTTTAAGGCAATACGTTTCTATAATGTAGCTTCCTTTGAAATCCCTGAGCAGCTAATAGGCCAATCGAAATATAAGTACTTTCTTGTATATAAAACACTGAAATGATAGTATTCACTATATCTCTTTATTTGATTTTCTTTCATGTTACTGGACGCACAGAATAGTTCTCCTAGGAGAAAGTAAAAAAAAAAAGTGGACATTTTTATTTATGCAGCCCTAGTGGCATAGTGATTATTAATTGGACTGCTAACTACACGACATGGTCAGGTGTTCGAAACCTCTCCAAGGATGTGGGGGCAGTGGAGAGACCAAGACTGTCTACTTCCATAGGATCAGTAGTTCAAAACCACTAGGTTCTCAATGGGATAAAGATGAGGCTATCAGCTCTTTTAAAGATTTATAGCCTCAGAATCATATAGAGGGTCACTGTGAGTTGGAATTGACTTGGTGGCGGTAGGTTTAGAAGTAGAATTTGTGTTTAATTAGGAACAGTCAGGTACAAAACTAAACTCACTGCCATCTAGTCAATGCTGACTCACAGTGACACCCTGTGGGTTTCCAAGACTGTAACTGTTTCTGGGAGATGAAAGCCCTGTGTTTCTCCCCCCGAACTGCTCGTGACCCAACTCAGAACCACTACACCATCCGCGCTCCTTAGGGAGAGTTTATATCCAAAATCAGTTTCTCAAACCTTCCTCTTAATACGTAGAATAAGACATACCTTTCTAGGCATAAAAAATATTAAATAAGCATGTTCAGATCCACTAAAGTATCTTCAACACAATAATGCAGTAATAATTTGAGGATGTTTTAATAAGCCTATCAAGCTAGCACCTGTTTTGTTATTAGGAATTATTGTAAGCACCTCAAGTTTTTGATATCATAGGCTTTATAGGATGAGTTTGTAGCTACATAAATCTGCATAACTCAGATATACCTGTATGATACACCAGCCATAACCCTTAACTTCTGCCCTACTTCCATCATTTGATCTTATTGTCTCCTGCCTGTATTTAGTGGTGCTGCCCCAGTTCCCAGACTGACACTTTACAAGGTGGCAATGCACACTGTACTAAGTGCTGCTGTTGGGCATCATCAGCTTGGATCTGATTCCTAGCAACCCTGGGAGAAAAGGAACACTCTCCAGTCCTCTGTTAGCCTCACAGTTGTTCTTAGGCTTGCACACATTTCTCCAGTATCCATCTATCTCATGGAGGATCTTTCTCTCTTTGGTGGCCCTCTGCTTTACCAAGCATGATGTCCTTCTCTAGGGACTGACTGGTCCTCCAGGTACCATGTCCAAAGAGCATGAGCTGAAGTCTCATGACACTGTTATCAAAGGAGCATTCTGGATGTACTTCTTCTGACACAGATTTTTTTTTTAATTCTCTTGGAAATCCTTGTTATGTGTAATACTCTTTACCAACAAAGGCATCCATTTTCATTCCTTCTTCCTTATTCTACTAATCAGTCAAGTAAAGCCATTACATTAAATGTCTTTTAAAGAGGTCAAAGCAGTGTTGCTATATTTAAGGAGAGAGGATCTTATCAAAGCAGAATATTTAAAGACAGCCTCACTGAGGATGTGTAAGCCTTGAATGGAAATTTGAACAACTGATCGAATTTTGGTGAAAGGGAAAACGGAAATTAGAATAGTCAGGGTGTGCAGAAGTGGAACTAAAGGGGCATCACAGACACACCTGAGGCATGCAAAGTGATTGAGGACTCATCCAGCAGAGTGCATACTGCACGTGGGGAGCGGTGAAGGATGAAAGATTAAGTCAAATAGTGTGTGCCAAGCTTTCAACGTTGAACCAAATACTTGAAAGTCACAATTAAGAGCCGTAATATCTTGACCGGACTAAGTCCTGGGAGCTGGCCATCTAACTTCACCAGTTTTCGCCATCACCTGTAAACTCATTTTACACAGGCGAGAAGCTGAGACCCAGATCGGAAGTGTCTTATCCAAGACTCATTTTTAAAATTATTTCTCCATGAGTAATCATGAGTAATCACTCTTAAAATACTCACTGGGTAAAAGGTCCCATTCTAGTGCTTCCCCAAAATTAACTCAGTTAAATTGTACAACAATCCAATGAGATAAGCATTATTCTTCATAACTTGCCCCAAACCACACAATTGTTTAATGGTGCAGTCCGGATTCAAAGACTAGAATTCTTACTAATAGATATAAAAGTATAGGGTTACTAAACGCTTGTAACAGAATAATTATATAACCAAGGTTGCATGCTAAACCAACAAAAACAGCAGCAGCCGCAGCAACAACAACAACAACAACAACAACAACAACAAACGAGCTCCCTGCCATCAAGCCCATTCCAACCCATAGCGGCCCGAGAGGGAAAGTGGAAGTGCTGATTGGGTTTGCAAGGCCTTACAGCTGTATGGAGGCAGACAACCTCATCCTTCTCCTAAACTGCTGTTGTTGAGTTCGAAACCGCTGACCCATCATTAGCAGTTCAATGATTAACCTGTGGAGCTGACCAGCACATAAGCCTTATTAAGTACTTAAAATTAGAGAGAGGATGATAGCTGTACTTTCCATCTGAGAGGTTTTGAATATGAATTGTTACTATTGATGACATCAAAAAGGGAAAATTGCAACATGAAAATACAAAAAGTAAGTGGATGGGAATGAAAAATGATCCTGAGGATGTATACCTGATTAGCAAGCTATAACTATCTGAAATAGGAATCTTTTCAAGGAGCATTTTCACACAGGTTTTTTTGTGTAATCTGAAAAAATTCAAGTAGAAAGATCAAAGAGGCCACTGAAAACAGAGATCACGAGTTCTTATTGGGCCCTGGATGTACTTCAATGACGTTCAATACTGTGGTTATAGTATGCCATGATAATTTGCTTAAATATCTGTGTCTGCCCCTAAATATGATTTCCAGGCTCTGTTATCCCTTTCATTCTTCATTGCATAGCGCCTGTTAACATAGTGGATGCTCAGTAAATAAAACTGAATAAAAATGATCTAGATATTAATGGTGATTAAAGTTGCTAAGAAAAAAAAGAAGTTAAAGGGTCAGATATTACATTTCTCTCCTTTTCTTCTGTATTTAGATTATGGTATACATTCTTTCCTTTTCACAGTAGAATATGAAAATTTTCACCTATTGTACAGCAAAATAAATCACCAGATGTTTAAAAAAATATTTCCTTGGAAATCTCTTAATGGTTTAGTAGTTGGAATCAATACATGTCTATTACTTTTGTGTCTTTAATTATGTTTATCTAAAGTGCTTGATTGCTTGGCTACAAGTGGCACAAGTAGCTTTAATAGTATTGTAGAAAGCTCTCATTAGAACATTCATGTACAAAAAGGAACTTCTATTTTTCATTATAAATAGTAATGCATTTAACCCTGTGATCTTTGCATCTAAACCACCTGGGAAAGAGCAAATTAATGACATATTAACAATTCAAATGATGTATAATATATCTTATCTTCTGAGAAGGATAAGACTTCCTCTGACGATAATGTTTGGTACCTGCTAAAACCAGAGACTTCCTCGATGGTGTCTTGAGCACAGTATTTGCACAGCCTTTTCTAGTTGTTTTCTTTCCTGCCCTCTCTCTGGATTCTTTGTTGGACCCCTGGAGGATATGTGGCCTGTAGCATTCTTCTGGCAGTGATTTAACCGTACAATCTTCACCTTCCCAGTAGGAGGTGAGTTCCTGGCCAGTGTGCCCTAGGTGCCACAACCACCCATTTGTCTCTAGAAGCATATGCACAGTGATGGGGATGAACAAGTTTGGCTGGAGCTGCCACTGGATAGACGAGGTCAAAAGGTCTAGGGATCCATCTCCAAAAGTCAGCCAGAGCCGGTGTGGTGGATTGCAGTGGTTCTTTCCACAAGCTACCCTGGAGATGGCACAGGACAGGGAACAGTTTGTTCCATTGCACGCAGGCTTGACATGGTTTGGGGGCAGTCTTGGGTGGCAACTAACAATAGCAATCCGGCATTTTAAGCTATAATTGCATTCATGAAGAATGCAGCATTTGCCAACAGAAATACTGTATCTCAAACCTCTAAGGATCTCCTGAGCCTTACCTTCCCACGCACGCACGCGCACACACACACAGTATGTCCAATTTCAATTAGTTGATTGAAAGCCCTTTAAGATCCAAATTACCTTGACAATAGGTTTTAGCATTCCTTATGAAATAGATTATTGTTATTATTATGAAACATCATGAGTGATGTACAAAACAAGACATGAAATGACAATTGCCCATAGAAAAGTGATTGAGAAGTAAAGCCAGCTTTTTAGGAGTTGCTCCAACACAATTTCTATTTATTTCTCTTTCCTGGGTTTGCTTTACATTTGTAATAGTTGTTTGTTTATTTCTTGCAAAATTGGTTGGAACCATTTATTTTCATAATATGAATGTATTGCTAAAGAAGGACTATAATATATAGTAAGCCAGGGTTAGAAGCATATTTAGAAATTAAAATTATGAGAGCTATATCTCATTTTTGTGCTAAGTTGTCAGATAAAACCTAAATTGAATTAGGCGACCACTCCAAACTGATACAAAAGAGTTAACTGTTGTCTTACCCATTTGGTCCTCATCTACTGTTTATTTTCACCAGGAAGAAAGGCCGGCAATCACTTCCCTTCACACTGTTCCTCCCCCGGAATGCTCTGAATGGAACCATTTGTATGCTCTGAGGCCCGGCTTTCTTTGTGAAACGCTCTTCTAATCCAGGTGTTTCACTCATGCTGGAAGGTAGCACCTTGTTCTTAGCTCAAATTCAAAACACAAAACAAAACAAATCCCACTGCCATCCAGCCGATTCCAACTCTGTATGCCCTGATGGGACAGGTAGAACTGCCCCCGTGGGCTTCCAAGACTGTACCTCTTTATGGGAGTAGAAAGCCTATCTTTCTCCCATAGCTCTGATCAGTAAAGGAAAATTGACAGGCCCGAGTACTTAATGTCTCAAACTACCTGTTAATGATTTTGGTACTCATGCCTGCCTGGCGGCCTCCATCTCCAATTAAGCAGCTGTGGAATATGGAAAGCAGATCTCTAATTGGGAAGCTACACATGCAAGGCAGTTTGCAATTTCTGCCAAGACATTTATCAATGAAGTTAAGCTTTCTTCCTGGTTCTGGCTCATGCATTTGCATTTTGTTACTCTGCAGTCCCCCGTTTTGAAAAAAAACAACATGGAGGTTATTTGAATACACCAGGCCAAATACACAAGTCATTTTACATGAGGAACTTTTAGCTCTGTCAATAACCTCCTACTGAACCAGGATCCATGTGGGATTTAATTGCCCCTTATTCTCACCCTTCCCCCACACCTCCCATTAAGATATATCACATAGGAGACATGCAGGAGATCTGTTTGCAGCTATCTTTTACATAGAACTGATTGTTTAATTGCAGATTAAAGATTAATGCAAGTATAATGATTCCATGAGGACACTTCAGACAAAAGCATCCTGCATCAGGCTGCCTGCCTCCATTTTTCAATTTGACCATAAATTTGGCTGGAAATTAAATAGTAAGTAGCCGTGATTGCAGCCCTGTTCTCTGAAGGCACTCACGGGAATGAAAATAAATGAACAGGCTCTCACACAAAGCATGTTTCATTATGGTCATTAGTGGGCAGATTCTCAGCAGTATTGAAGGTGAAATTGTCTAGAAGAGATGTTGGCACGTGTCTCAAGAATAGGCTGCAGAATACGGTGAAAAGTATAGGCGTGGCCTTAGTAGAGAACAAATGCAGCATACTTTTTGAACCTTAATTCTTGTTGTTTATTGCTATTATTTAAAAGCTTTCAAGCATCCCAAATTGGTTATTTCATGCTGCAGGACCATATAAATGAACAGATAGGTAACATGATTTCAAAATCAATAATAGAAAATCAGTATAAATATTAACTCTTAAATATAGCTCTTTATGTACCCTGGTGGCATAGCGGTTACACATTGGGCTGTTAATTACAAGGTCAGTAGTTCAAAGTCACCGGTTACTCTGGGGAGGGGGATGGGAGGACAGGGCTTTCTACTCCCATAAAGAGTTAATAGTTTCAGAAGCCCACAGGGGCAGTTCTACCTGTCCTGTAAGGTCGCTGAGACTAAGACTCAACTAGCTGGCAGTGAGTTGAGCACAGGCTTATATTATGGTGGATAGACCGTTATATTTGGTATATAGATTAATTGTGCATAAAAGAGCCAGGTAAAAACATTATAGAATAAATGTAACATTTTGAAAAGTCAACATAAGGAGCCCTGGTATTGCTGATGGGTAAACTTTGGACTGCTGACCACAAAGATGACAGTTCAAACCCACCAGCTGCTGCAAGGGAGAGAGCCGAGGCCATCTGTTCCTGTCAGGATTTACAGGCTTGGCAGCCCTACCTACGGGCGGCTATGAGTAAGAATTGACTTAGTGGCTTGAATTTTTATCTGGGAAGCACAATATAATATCCAATTTATTCCATACAAGTGAGAATGACTTTGAACGGGAAATGCGTATGCTTGGATTGATTTTGTATTTTTTATGAAAGAAGCACATTTGTTTTTTCTTAAACTTTTAAATTGTCAGCAGGTTAGCTATTTATTGTTACATACAAGATTAAATTTACGTCTTCATTTTACTGTCTTGCATATCATAGAAAAATTAATCTAAATGGTTAAAAATGCAAGGCAAATTTGGCTACTCTGCACCTCTATCTTAACACAGTACCATGTCCCCAAATAACATATTTCATCCCCTGGGTACTTTGAATAATACCACATCTTAAAATATCTTGGTTTAAGATACTATACTCATACTCACTGCCATCGAGTCAAATCTGACTCAAGGTGACCCCAGAGGGCAGGGTAGAACTGCCCCTGTGGGTTTCCGAGACTGTAACTCGTTACAGGAGTAGAAAGTCCTATCTTTCTCCTGAGGTGGTTTTGAACCTGTGAATTGCAGCCCAGCGTGTTACCACTACACCACCAGGGCTTTTAAGATCCGAGTATCCTATCTTATTTTGAGTTATTCTGTCACTTGAGAGATGGTGCTTATACTTTACAACAGATTCAAAGACTAGATGGTATTCTTATAATAAATCGGTATGTTTTAAAACGTTTTTACTTCTTGGTAATTTATATGCCAAGGCATAAATTAAATTCGGACAAAACACTAACTTTCCCTTAAGTTCTCCACAGACTTACCAACATCCTATTCTATGGAGAAGAAAATAATAGGGAGTGTTGAAAATTTCGTGGAAAAAATGAATCATATTTTATTTCTGTTTTCCACAAGCATTTTGAAATCTCTGACAAATATACTAACCACAACGATCCAATCATGAACTTTAAGAATTGGAGACGAAATGTCATATAATTACAATTCATTTTCTACTTTAAATAGGGCTACTGTTAGGTGCTCTGCCGTCAGTTTGGGCTCATCGTGACCCTGTGTACCGGAAAAGGAAGCACTACCCCGTGCTTCCGCTTCCTCACCACTGTGATCTCGCTCGGTGGGTCAGTGCCAGCTTCTGTGGCAATCCTTCTTGTTGTGGGTCTTCTGCTTTTTCCCTGACCCACTGTGAGTTGGGTGAGGTTGATTAGAGAAACAAATCCAGAGACACTCGTATATGTATAAGAGATAGCTTTATATAAAGGTAATTATATATCAAGAAAACATTCCAGCCCAGTTCAACTGAAGTCCGTAAGTCCGCTACTTGTCCATAAGTCCCTCTTCAGACTCAGGCAGCCACATGCAATGATGGAGAATGCAGGGAGATCACAGACCAGTGAGTGCAGTCTCGTAGATTTAATGGCAGTGGAGGCATCTTCAGGGTTCTGGCAGCAACTAGGGTCAGCCAGCATGAAGGTGACAGCAGAGAGAAGGGGGAGGTTCCCAGGGCCCTCCTTATGAGAAGGCCACGCCCACAAGGGGTCACCATCAGGCTGCGACCTGAATGACAGACTGAACCCCGCCCCTACGCTTTTCTGTATCTTCAAGTTGACATGAAATTATGTAACTGCCACACACTGCTTTTACCAAGCATGATGTCCTTCTCCTGGGGCCGATCTGTTCCGATAACATGCCTGAAGTCTGTGAGATGAATCCTGCCATCCTGCTTCTCAGGAGCATTCCGGCATTACTCAGGAGAGATCTGTTTGCTCTGTTGGCACTCCCTGAAATGTTCCCTCTCTTCTGCCAGTTCCCTCATTCAAACGCCAGCTTCATAACATCCACTCTTCTTCCGGCTTCCAGGTTCAATGCCCCACTTTCACATGCAGATGCGATGATTGAAAAAATACCATAGCTAGGGTCAGCTACGCCTTAGACCTCAAAATATCCTTGTTTTTCAACATTTTAAAGAACCCAGTGGTCACACGAGGCTGCAAACTGCAAAGCCAGCAGTTCAAAACCACTAGCCTGTCCATGGGAAAAGGATGGGGCTTTTTACTCCTGTAGCGTTACAGCCCTGAAAACTCACAGGAGCAGTCCCCCCTGTCCTATCGGGTTGCTATGAGTCTGCATGGACTCAGGGGCAGTGAGTTTGGTTTGGGGTTTCATGCAACAGAATCACCAATGCAATGTGTGATCTGATCTCCTCACTGCTTCCGAAAACTTTGATTGTGGATCCAAGCAAGGTGAAAATCTTGACCACTTTAATCTTTGCTCCATTTATCGTGACGTACCTACTGCTCCAGTGTGAGGATTTGGGTTTTCATTATAGTAATTTATAATCCATATTGAGGGCTACAATCCTTGATCTTCATCAGCAAGCATTTCAACTCCTCACTTTCAACAAGCAAACTGTGCGTGTCACAAGTTGTTAAGCTTCCCTCCAATGCTGGTGCTGTATTCTTCTTCATATTGCCCACTTTCTCTGATCATTTGTGGGCAGATTGAATGAGTATAGTGAGGGGGTACAAGCCTGAAACACCCCTTTCCTGAATAAAGGAGGAAGGAAAATAATGGATGGAGTTGTGTTAAAAGAGCATAAAAAAAATTGTTAAAACCAGTAGTCTACCTGAGAGTTAAGGTTTCATCAATTTTAACATATTCCATGTTCCTATGCTAAGGGTAAACAATGCTTTTAGTTCCTGGTGAGTACAAATAATAAGTATATATGAATCAAAGCAATATCTAAACTCCATTCAGTTGTGAAATAAAAATAGTTTTTAAATTTCCACTAGGAAATACATTCAAATGTTGACCTCATAACTGCCGTGAAAGATTCAGGATAAGAAATCATCACATTCAGAGATGGCAGGTTAGTAAGACGCCAACAGATATAAAAGAATGGCAGCCCATCCTGATTTGGAAGTAGCTTCTAGACTGGAACACGGAGAGAAACTCAGACATCCTCTTGAGATTTCAGCTGGATTGATTTGTCAGGAAACTAATGTACAGGGCTCGGTCTGCTGTTTTCTTTTCTTTCTTTCTCTCTGGTACAATCTAATAGATCAGTGAATATAGTTATGATATTATTATGATAATATATCTCCCTCCATTTTACTTGGTTCCATTATGACTCCAAGATTCTTCTCTGGCTGAGAGAATGATTAAATAGCTCTTCATGTGCGTGGGATTATCTTTTGAAAGAGGTTAACCAGCTGTTCCCCATTTTCATTGAAGAGTGAGCAAGATGAAATAGTTTAAATTGAAGTGGCAGTTCTCTAAGATATGTGAGAGTCACAATCATGGGAGTCATCGGCAGTCCAAAGCCTTCCTACTCATGAGCTGCGAGTGTGCACACACCAAAGCACTTCCACTCTAGAAAGGTGGGTAAGATGCAAGAAAGGCTTAAGAAACAAACTCCAAAGCTCTTTAAGGAAACATTACGATAAACTTGTCCCTTTGTTCAAGTTATCAATAGCATTGTGACATTTTTTTACAACCTGAAAACAAGAACCCAAGAAGCGTGAGAAATGTGGGAACTACTATATGAACATATTAAATATACTTCTTTGATCCTTAAAGCCTCTTATTTGTTCTACCTATTTTATGCCATCTGAGTAACCTTCCATTAAATACAAGTGCACTTCGCTGGTCTCCATAACTGTATAAACCTAGATCAAATGAAATCATGTAATTTACATGAACCAAAATAGCTCATTTCTTGTAACTGGGTGATTCTTTAAGCACTTAAAGTCCGTGTGTTTATGTATACATGTTAGTGCATAATTGATCCTCTTAAGAGGAAGTATTATGATCAGAAAGAAGTTCAAGGACATGATACAGAAAGGTCAGCAATTCCTTCTCTCATTCACAATAGCCATGTCTTTCACCAGCCACCTGTTGGGAGAGCAGCTGGGCTATGGATTGCCTCAGTGTCCTTGGAGCCTCTCCGAGAAGAGACTAGTCTACCAAGTCCAGTCCGGTTTTGAGCTTGCTCACTAGACAGGCAGGGATGACACTGCCCCATGGCTAAGTCACCAGATGGCTGGAATATTTTACATTGTCAAGTAAATTTAGATTTGGGATTCTTGGATAAAATTTTATTTCCTCCTCTTTGTTATATGTCGATTTATTGTCATACAAATATAGATTTTTTT
>NW_022103909.1:13186950-13257890 GCF_000313985.2 Echinops telfairi | reverse complement strand
AATCTCAGATAATCTGTAGTTGAAGATTCTACTATGCCTCAACATAGTTCTCCTGAAGGTAAAAGTCAAACAAACAATATCAGATTACGTTACTAAACAGAGACATTGACTTTCTTCTCTCCAGAAAGATATACTTTCCAGGTAGAAACATCGGGAAGGAGAAATTGAAAGAGATGCTGTTCCTAAATCAAATGACAGTTCTTAGCGGGTAATGCCAATATTCTGTAGAATTAGCAACTGATAAAATTTCAGCAGATGGTAGAAGAGGAAGGATAGGACACTTTAAAATACAACTAAATAAAAATATTCAGTGCGAAAGACTAAGAATTTCCATCATCAGGCACATCAGCCATAGAAACTAAAATGAAAATTTAAACAAGTATTTTTTTCAAATAATCATATTTTCCATTGTCCTTCCTCTGTGGAAACTAGGTGAGAGGCACACGTATATAGTATTGAAAATATTTGTCCAAGTAGACACACACACACACACAGTCATCCTAGCCATCTCAATCATCTCTCCTAATAGGGCATCATGAGTCAGAATATGCTCGATGGCAGTAAGGTTTTGGGTTTGGGACTTTCTTCCCCCTTGGGCTACAGCTCAGCAACTTAGCAGCTTATATTTCTAATCAAGGCTTTTCTAGCTATAATCTCTATCACATCCACGACATGATTGGGTAGGACCATGCAAATCAGACATAGGAACATCCATTTTGAGGATTGGTTGGTTTTGCCATGCTGCTGCTTTTAAAACGAGCCATCTCAAAAGCCAGAACAGGGGATCTTACTGATAGCAAAAAGGAATAAGCAAGAGGGAAGCTCATCCTCTGGGCCCAAGATCCTGTGCACTGAGCCTTCTTAATTTAGGAGACAGAGAGCTGTGAATCGGAGATGGGACAGAGGAGTGGTGGCAGCGGCAGCAGCCAGAGCACAAGACACAGTGGTGGGCTTCCCAGCCCGCGGGGCAAGAAAGCTGAGTGTCTGTCTTCAGGCTGGAGGGTTAGATGACAGACCCCTAATCATCAATCACTTTGTAAGCCTGTCTTCTTTAGCTCTCTTAGCACTGATTGTTTGATCTACTAATTTGCACTTATTATATAATGCACTTAAAAGGTTGCTATGAGTCCAAATCGATTGGATGGGAGTGGCTATTTGATGGAAGTGATGAGTATTTATTATTATTTTTCTTTTTATACTATGCCTAATATAAGAGTCACCATTGACTCGATGGCAGTGAGTTTCATTGGCTCCTCTCTCAAACTAGCTTGGGCTGCTCTCCAGAGAAGAAACCATATAAAATACCTCTTTGCCTCCCTAGTAGTTATTACATTGTCCTTCTTAGATGTGCTCCTTAGTGAGGTTTGGAGAAATTAGTGATTAATTTACTAATAAGAGGGATTCGTTGGTTGTAATACGTCTTATAAAGCCATTACCATTTAATCAGATGTGTTTTTTGCCCACAAGTAACAGAATAACCTGTCAGATAAATTAAACATAGGAGTAGACATATGATTAAATTATTGTTTTTTATTTTATTCCTTATCTTTAAAACTAGCTTGAGATATTTTATCACATTACAAAAATTCCTCATAGTATTATTTCATATTTCAGTCAATGGATCATAAATGTCCAGATTGGGGCTTAACTTCAGTTTTCCTGCCTTCTTGTCATTGTCACAAATTGTCACTGCTCCGAGCAGCATCTCACACAGTCAAAACTGAGGTATAAACAAGAATAATTTCTTCTTCTTATTTCTATCTTTTAGCAATGGGAAAAACATGCACCCCTGCTTATTTCCACTTAACTACTTTTGACCTGTGTGGGATTACTTGATTGTGTCTTAAATACCAAGGAAACTAGAGATGGGTGGTGGGGGGGAGGAACCATCTGAAGTATGCAGTCTATCATGAGTTCTGGAAAAAGTTAGAAAGAAAGAGCAAATGGTTGTTTAGAGGACAACCAATAATATCGGTCACTAATTAAGATTCCGTTTCAATGAATAATTATTAAGTCATTAGATACCTACAAGCTACTTTAAGTTGTGTGATTTCTCATAGCAATTCTGTAATCTTTTTTCCATTTTACAAATGAAAATATGGAGGCTGAGAAAATCTAATGAGGTATCCAAAGTTGTACAACTAGTCAAAAGGGACCTGAGAATTAGACTCACTGGACAAGCCCTTTGGATGCTCATTGGCTAAGCATTTGGCTATTACCCACAAAGTAGGCATTCAAACCCACCACCCTCTCGGGGGGAGAAAGTTGGAGCTGTCTGACCCCGTGAATGTGTATAGTCGTGGAGACTTGGTAGGGTCATTATGGGTTGGAATTGAGTCGATGACAGTGAGTTTGGTTTTTGATTGTGGTGTCTAAGGCCCAAGTGAGTATCTACTACTGCATCTCAGCCGAGTTTCCAACCAGATAATTGTATAATAGAGAAGAAGTGTAACCAGAATGGGATAAAGAGTATACCAGTAAAGTTTGAGAAGGTGGAAGGCCCCGCACCACTTTCTGACCGAGTAGCTCATTTTCAAGATGATGGGGCCATATGAGGGAGGAGGGGTGTTCCCCAGAGCTGAGGCCAGGTCCAACTCCACTGAAGTATTTTAAGAACTTTTAGAAATCCTATCACTGTATCTCTTTAAATTAACAGATATATATATATATCTCTCTCAAAAGATATATATATATCTGTTATATATATAACTTATAGGATATTAAGTCTAACATTGAAATAAATCTATGTGGGAAGGAGTCATGAAATAGGCTTTTGCAGAAAGTAGAATATACGTAGCATATAAAGCACAGCATGAATTTCAGGTGAGACTTAAACCACAGGTTTGTATATTTTGTCTGCTGTCAAAGGAAAGATAAGAGATATGCTCTGTAACCAAGGTTTGGGAATTTTATACTTTTAAATAATGTCCCTTTTCAAGATTGTCACATAAGCAGCCATTCATTTTCATTCTCTTAATCAGCTTGCAGAAGACTTCAGAGAGAAGCCTCTCAAGAAGCCTGATAATAATATGTCTCTTCTGAGACTTCTTTGGCTTCCTGTGGTGCCTCAGGAGTCCTGGAGAGGAGGATTCCCAGCACCTCTGTTTTAGGTGGGAGCAGTTGAGGTGGTGAAAGGAGAAGGCTACTGGGATTCCCCCCTTTCCATCTGGAGAGCATCTAAGCAATATGTAGAATTGATGTATGACATGCTGTTCCTTTGCAAAAGCATCAAGAATATTAAAATACCCCTATTATCTGTGCTTAGCCTCAAGCTTCCTTTAATGATCCTCCCAGATCTTGCAAGAATTCCAACTACATCGACTATGAATTCAAATGGTAGCAACACAGTGGCAATTAATGGTTCTTGTCAGGATCCATAAATTATGGCATCTACCTGCCAGTGTTTTTTTTTTCTTCTTAATCTCTCCTACAGGTTGTTGGGCAGCTTATTAAATAAAGCATGTAGCCTTTGCTCTGCTCTGCCCTCTCAAAAGAAAAAATAAATGGCCAATCAAGTAAAAATTCTGTGGAGCCTAATTCAGAAACCAGCAGTTATACATTGCATTCATATGAGTAAAGCCCTTTACTACTTTCAACTAAGTTTTGTGTTCATTGTTAGCCTTGTTAGATTTTCTTCAGGATCTAACTCTGGGGGGCATAGGGGGGGACGGGGAGGCTTCATTGTTCCAGTAGTTAAACACATATTTGCAATGGGCTAATCTGTGTAAGATATCCTGAAAGGGTTGGAGAGCCAGGATGTCACTTTGAGGACAAAGGTGCACCTGACCTAAACCCTGGTATTTTCAGTCCCCTCATAGTCATGTGAAAGTTGGGCTCTGAGTCAGGAAAACTAAAAAACAACCAATGCATTTAAAGTATGGTGCTGGCGAGGTACATTGAAAACCCCACGGGCTGCCTAAGGAACAAACAGATCTGAGTTGGAAGAAGTTACCCAGATCCTTTTTAGAAGGGTACGTGATGAGACTTTGTCTCAGGTACATATTAGCAGGAGAGACCGGTCCCTGAAAAGATGACATCTTGCTTGGTAATGTAGAAGGTAAGGGAAAAGGGGGACGGTCCTTGAGATGGATTGACACAGTGGCTACAACAGTGAGTGTAACCATATTAACTCACGGACCAGGTAGTGCATCATTCTCTTACGGACGGGGTCACAGTGAGTCAAAACTGACTCGCTGGCACTTAGCAACAAGTACAATAAATACCTGGAAAGACCTTAGGATTTCATAAAACCCTGCTATTCTTGTTAGCAGACACCCTACATGCTATAAACAGATAAGCACTTAACCGCTAAGAAAAACTTTGGAAGTTCAGGTTCTCCCAGAGACGTCTTTGGAGGAAAGAACAAAAATCAGCTGCCGACGATGCTACAGGGCACAGTTCTACTCAGGAACACGTGAGGTTGCCAGGAGTAGGTGCTGACTCAAGGACAGCTGGGTTTAGTTGTTTTCATTCTTGTTAAACGCACAGACTACGGTGATTTAACTGTAAAGGGAGACAACGAGGACTTGTACAGAGAATTTCTGAGCACCCTTATCACGAGTGGGTGTGTTATTCCTCCCAGCAGGGTTTGTTGTTTTCCTATGATGTGACATTGAGAAGAGACTTAGAAATATGGGAAAAAATCTGAGAGGAAAGCAAATCAAATGGAATGTCTTATTTAATTTTACTTTGTTCGAAACTGCTAAGTGTCGGGGTCCTAGATATGCTAACTCCTTCCCAGCATCACAAAGCAACTAGCTTGGTATTCGCATCGTCTTGTTCCAGTGTGGCAACTAAGAGGTTTGGGCCACATCCTCCATCTGCATGGATGAGGTATGTGATGCGATACGACCTCTCTTGGTCTGCTTCTCACTTTTCCAAGAAGGCTAATAGAAGCATCACCCTGCCATCCACACTGTGATCACAATGAGCTTTTTTGGCTGGTTCAATGTTGGTTGTGCCCAAGAAAATAGTTATGGATGAATACAAACCGTTAGAAATATTGGTTTTATATTTCCGTATGACCAAAGACACCTGGACCCAGGAAAGCAGTCCAAAGACCAGAAAGACCTCTGCTCTCAGATTTGCTCCTCACTGGCTTTACGACATTCTCTTCATTACATGACTGTTTCAATAATTCAAGGTGAAGTTTTGGTCAATGTTCTTGGCACCCACGTTATATTTTACTCTGCATTCATAAAAGATCATGCAGTAGGTCAGTTTCTCAAACATTATTATAACATTATTATAAACATTATTATAAATTGGGCATTCAAGATTGGTCACTACCAATTTCTCCACGTCTGGCTCCCTAATCATCCCTCCAATCTTCTTCCCTCCAACCCTAAGCTTCCACTGGGACAGTTGGACACTCTGCCTGGACTCTATCAACGTAATAAACTACAGAGTGCAGTTAATCCTATTAGGGTTTTATCCCCAGAGAAGATGAATGTGTGGTTGCTTGTTGGGGCTTTGTTTGACAATTAACAGGGGGTGGTGAATAAAGGAAGAAGGCAGGGATTGGGGGGCATGACAGAAGAGACTAACAAAAAGAAGCTTTTCTGTAAGAAGAGGAAAGTTGCATTGTTCTGTATGTGGTACGTGCCAAAATCAGTGACAGCACGTACCTCCGTACTTGTCCTGAGATGACCAGATAACAGACCTTGACTATTCCTGTATGTTAATTCTAACACGGAAGTGTGTCAGGAAATCCCCCGCATTCCAGGACACACTGGAGGTGTTACTGTTTGTACGGGCGTATCACCTGTTTCAGACTTCAGCGAGCCTTTTAAATCTAAAATTTCTGGCTTGTGCTCTCCCACCACCACCCCCTTCCTCCCCCAACCCTTTAGCATCAGGCTGTTTATTTTTCATATGTGATAAAGAAAACAAAAATAGCTTATCACCCAGAACAGATAGGCATTTTTGGACTGTGCCAATTGTAGAAAATGTCTTAAATAGATAAAGTTCAAGTAATTCTTGTTGTGTGGCATGCTTAATAGCCAGAAATACAAGGCAGTTTCAAAAAAGTTTGTGGACATTTTTCATTCGTTTTTGTTTTATTTTTCCATGAACTTTTGAAGTCCCCTCATGATTTATTGGTCCGTATGTTATCAATGTTTGTGTAGAATTAGAGGAGAGACATTTTCCCTATCCCTATTTCTGTATTTGCTACATGTAGATTGTGGAAATATAATCTGACTAACAACATACCAAATGGTAGAGTGTTAAAATAGTATTAAAAGTTAATATGAGAAAACTAAGAAAAAGTACTATTTAGAAAAGAGAACACAGAAAGGTGGCAGTAACCTTGTCATTGTTTTTTAACATGGGCAACAATAATCAGTATTTGGCAGTGAGACAGAAAAATGGGATTCCGTGGTCCTGAGTTATAATGCTATCCAAAACAAGCCAGTGATTCTCATTGCTGATGCCGGCAGTGATCCTACACTGTCTCCATGACCACTTGGAGAGAAGTTGTAAAAGAAATTCGATTATGAAGGGAAGAAAACAGAAGGTTTTTCCTCAAACTGAAAAATAAAGTTGATTGGTGTCCTATTCTCTTAAGGCCAGTGCCAGAAATCTTTCTTGAAAGGAGTTGGAAAGATGAAAAAGCAGGAAATAGTATACACTTAGTGCAGAAGAATGTTCATGTGGAGTTAACCCAACGGGGATGCAAACCATCAATTCCACATTTTAATTGTGTAACAAAAACAATGACTTAGCCCTTATCTCCTTTTCATTTTCAAAGTGGGTATGGTAAGAATGCCTAATCTAAGAGAGTTATTGCAAAAATTGAATTCAGAAAGAAAATGTCTAGTGCATCCTGCTTGGTGCAGGCTCAGAACTCACACAGTGAGGCATTACTGTTGGGGTGAACAGTTTAACCGGGGGGTTGCAAGAGAAATGGCAACAGCAATGAGAGGCAAGAGCTAGGGAGACACAGTGATGACAGAAAAGGAGGGGGTGAGATGGACCAAGATGAGAAAAAGGAGGGAAAATTAAGGAGAAAGAAACTGAAGAGGGGCAAGAAGAATGGGGAAAGCCTTCTCAGAAAAGCAACTAAGGAGAAAACAGAAAGCAACTTAGGGTAAACGTCCAAGTGCATATCGTGACCTAGCAGGCCTGACAGAGAACAGTGTTTGCTTACTGTGAGATCATCTCCTTCTCTCCCCCTGCTCCCTCTTCTACAGGCCCTTTGGCCCCCCACCTTCCATAGGCAGCATCTGCTGTGAGACCTTTGTGCTGTTGCCCTCCTTGGGGTCTCTGCTGATCAGCTAAGTGTTTGCTCAACCCCTTCTCCGTGAGACCTACACTGACCCCGCAAAGAAAAATTACAACTCCCGCCAAAGTGTTCCTTGAGCAGCTCCATAGCCATTGATAACTACAAAAAATAACTCATATTTTCCCATAGTATTTAACCAATAATTGTAGTATAAGGTATATTGTTTCTATTGTGTGCGTGCCTCATTTAGCTGCACACCCTCTGACGTCAGGGCTTTGGTCTGACGTGTTCACTGATCCTACCTCTGTGCTGAAAACAGTATCTCCCACTCACTCAGCAGGTGCTTGCTCCGGTTTCTTGTTTTTGTTTCTGGTCACAAGTGAACATTAAAGCGGAGGAAAAAGGAACGGAAGCTAATCTCAGCAACAGGCAAACTAGTTTTTTCATTTTAATTAGTGTTCCTGATTTTTGACAGGAGCATAGCATTATCCACTAGGAAAGTCTCAACATCTAATTATATTTAAAATTATAACTACTAGCTTCGAGTTTTAACAACATCATTTGCCTTCTACTGTAACCAAATCTAAATAGGTCAAGAATTTGAATTACTATATAAACATGTGTTAAAATATGTATTATTCTGAACTCTAAAATTATGCTGGTGTCAAAAAATTAGCTAATTATGCAAAATATCTGTTTACATATTTGGCTATATACCAAAAATATTCTTTCATTTATAGGGCTTATCTCTTGACAGCCAGTAGAATTGTCTAAAGTCCTGATATCCAGCAATTAAATTTTTAGTGTAAACACAAAGATTTGGTCACACTTGATCAGCCTTTTCTATATCATCTTCAGTGGTCCCGGATGAGGGAAGATGGAAAATGGCAAAGGGAGTTCTCAGAGGGGAGTGTTTTCTCAAACCAAAGTTCTAAGGTGCAAAGAGTAGTTTTATACTTGGTAAATATAATAATTGGCTTTGACACCCATTTAGAAAGAAATGTGATGTCCACGAATGAATAAGAAATGAGTCAGCTATGTAGCTTTCTTTCCAGGAGCATCCTAAATCTCAGTGTATTGTCCAGTGAAGAACACCAAAGAGTCAAGTACTATTTCTAAAGATTGTAGTGCAGTTGTTGGTACCTTTTGTGGTAGTTAGATAATCTGGTGTCAATTTGAGAGGATTAAGAGTGAAGGGGTGGTATCTGGCCTGTGAATCAAGATATAACCAATGAGGCCTCTGTGTGGGCATGGACTTCTCCTGAGAATTCTGGGAACCTCTGTATTTCCTCTTTGGAGACAGGAGACTCTTCGTTTTCTTGGCTCATTCCCCCTGGGAACTGGAGAAGCCACATGGATCTACCCTGACGTAGAGCAGATGATGATTGCTTGACCTCTGCCTCCTAGTAGTGTTTCTTCTCTGGCTAACCGGAGGTCAGCTATGTTCCTGTAGTTTACTGGGTTCTTTTCTGGAAAGACTATGGGAAGTTAGACTTTTGATTCTTTTCTTTGGTTGTAGTCTTTGGTTGTTCCTGTTTGAAATGGTGAAAATGAATGTGATAGATGTATATTTTGAGTTCAGGGGGCAAAATCACTGAATCTCAGGAACCATGCTGCATAGAGAAAATGGCTGACTGAGGTCAAACTGGCTGACAGAAAGCCTGGATCTGGTTTGATAATGTCAGAGGCCTAATCCCATACTTGTGTATCAATAGAATAGTTTAGATAAGTATTTAGATAAGCTAACTAAGGATTGAACATGACTGTTTTAAGAATTGAGTTTATTATCTTATTCTATTTTGTTTATACTGATTTCTTCTGCTTATTATTGATACAATGATTGATAGAAATGTTTATTGGGAAGTATGAAAATAGAGAGCTTGTAAGCCCACTTGTCTTCGGCCATTAAAAATTGATCTTTAGATGGGTTTAGACCACCCCTGCAAAGAACGCTTTGAAAAGATATGCCCCACCCAGTGTTTAGGGGTACTTAGGTCATTTGCATTCCGAGAGACCTGTCTGGGGGTAAGATGGACAGATTTGAAGGTAAAAAGGAACTCTTTGGAGCTTGGAATTTTGAACCAGTGGTTTGTGCCAGCAGCTGGAAAAAAATCTGGAGCCATAAAGGAAAGCCCTCTCTGGGACTGAACGTTAAGGGGAGCCTGTGGGCAGGCTGAAATGCTTGCTAGGTTACCACCCGGATCCACTTGTTGAGTGGGAGTGGGAGAAATGCAGCAATAAATAGACGGGTTGAATATGTCCACTGACACCCGTGGACTTGGTTTATAAGAAATAAAGAAGGCAAGAGTTATGTGAAAGTGTCTATTAAAAAGTATTATTTCTTCACTCTTTCATCCTGTAGAAATATATTCTGTCATATCTTCCTAATTCATTTGTCCCAAATTTTGGACTGAGTCAACAACGTAGTGGAGTGTTAAGATAATGAACAGGAAACAGAAGAGCATATGGAATTTCAAATAGTTTTTCTGTTCACGTCAATAATGTTTTGGCTATTTTTACTTGAGTGAATTTGTTAACCACAACTCACTGCTTAAGATGAATGTGGAAAACTTAAGAGAGTTTAGAGGGAAGACCTGACATTTTAGAGGGAAGAGAAAAGACGAGTTATTAGTAAAAATGATAGAAGCAATAATATACACTGAAATAACTAACAAACAGGTTCTCTGGAAGCCAGGAAGACTAATCTTCTCAATTCTTGTAATACAGCCACTTCCAATAAAGCATGGTTTTGCCACTTTGAGAACTGCCCAGGATACCTGACATATAGTAGCTAATAGACAAGTGACAGCTTCTGAGTCTCTACGGCATGATAACATAGTGGAAAAGCACGGACAATTGTCTTCAACTTGACTGGCTGTGGGGGTGAGGTGGGGCAGACCTAGAGAGGGGGGCAGGAGCTAGACAGCATAATGAGAGTGATATTAATTTTCATTGCTTCATATTTTATTGAGGGAGCATTGGTAACATAGTGGTTACACATTGGGCTGCCAACCGTAGGTTAGTGGTTTGAAACTACCAGCTTTCTACTCTCATACAGAGTTACAATCCTGGGAAACCACAGGGGCAGCTCCACCCTGTCCTATAGGGCCATCATGAGTCAGAATCTACTCTATGGCAGAGCCTGGCTTCGATTGTTTTATTCAACTATACTCTAGGTCAAATTGATCCCTCAAAATGTGACTATATGTAAATATAAAATGAAGAACATCAATAAAGCAGATTGTCAGTGTACCCTTTAACTCTCAGATCACAGAGTGGTTCAATTTTCTTAGAGTAGATTCTGATCTCTTTTAGACCCAGTACTCTTCTACATTAAAGATGTAAAAATACAATTTGAATAGAGGCTGGCCTAAGCTACTGCTGATCAATGGGATGTGATCTCATGCCACAGGGAACATTTAGCATATCTAACGTACTCTTCTACATTAAAGATGCAAAAATACGATTTGAATAGAGGCTGGCCTAAACTACTGCTGATCAATGGGATGTGATCTCATGCCACAGGGAACATTTAGCATATCTAACTCTGCCTGGTGGCAGAGTGGATTACCCATCCAATGGTTAGCCACAAGGTCAGCGGTCAAAACCCTCAAGCCATAGGACAAGGATGAAACTTTCTGCTCCAGTAAAGATTTACACCATAGAAACCCTAAGGCAGAGGTTCTCAACCTTCCTAATGCCGCGTCCCTTTCATACAGTTCCTCGCGTGGTGGTGGCGACCCCCAGCCCTAAAATTATTTTCGTTGCTACTTCATAACTGTAATTTTGCTACTGTTATGAATCGGGCAAACCCTGTGAAAGGGTCATTTGACACCCCCCCAAAGGGGTCGTGACCCACAGGTTGAGAACTGCTACCCTAAGGAGCCATTAGTTCTACCCTGATCTATAGAGTAATGATGAGGCAGCATCGACACAATGGCAGTGAATCTGGGGTTTGGGGTTCTTTTGTTTGGTTTTCTTTCATTACTGTTCTTTGGAGCCCTGGCAGCAATATCGGGTAGACACTGCTGTTAACATAAGGTCACTAATTCAAACCTCCCAGCAGTTCCGTGGGACAAAGATGAAGCTATTTGCTCCTGCAGATCTGTACACCTTCAAAAACCCAAAATGGAGTCTATGGGAGTCAGAATCGGCTCAATGGCAAGGGAGTTTTTTAATAGAGACAGTTGTACACTTTTTTCAATCATTTTATTAGGGGTTCATACAACTCTTATCACAATCCATACATACATCAATTGTGTAAAGCACAATTGTACGTACATTCATTGCCCTCCTCAATCTCAAAACATTTGCTCTCCACTTAAGCCCCTGGCATCAGGCCCTCATTGTTTCCCCTCCCTCATTTTTTTATAGAGCGAGTTGTACATTTACCAAGTCAGGGAAGAGAGCTATTTATATATAATGGGCAGAGGCCAAGAAGGCTATGCAGCTGACAAAGAAAGATCTAGCTCCAAATGCCGGTAGTACCACTGTGGGAAAGGTCAACCACAGGATGCCATGCTTGTCAGCAGGGCTGTGAGTTAGAGATCATTTCCTCTGGGTCTCTATAACCCTCAGGTAATGGAACCTGAGCTAGAGAGAGAGAGAGAGAAAGAGATATACCTCCATCTTTGGGGTGTCCGAAATTTAGCTTACACGGTGAGAACTCATTAGCCTTAAGTTTATCCTGAAATGTCCCTCAGGTTCTCAATTTCCCTTCATCACACAAAATTCTCGCTTTGGAAATCTTGGACAGCAGTAAAAATGTAATGGTGGCATCGATTATCCCTAATCCTCCGCTATGTAAAACTTCCCCAGCCCAGTAATACTTCATAGGGCCCGAATCAGACATCAGCTCTGTGCTGTGGTCCCTACTTAACTCAAATACCAGCGCTGGAAAATCAGCAATAGATTCCGTCTTCTTGTCACCATCTCTCTCCCGGATGAGCAGTTTTGCTGAGAAAATAATATTTGTCTTAAATTAATAGCTATTTCCTATTGTGTACAGTAATTAATTAACTAATCCAGGCAACAGGTTGCAAACAGAGCAGGGTCTCCTGATGGCGTATCAAGTATTCGGAGAGCCAGGCAAGGCTTTTAAGCCCAGCAGTTCCACTTGCTGTGTGACCTTGGTAAAAATCATTTAAACCAATATTTACTTCTTATTTAAGATGTGGATAATACTTAAATCTCCGGTGAGCAGCCAGATAAATATTGGTGAGGCAATTAGTTTATAAATTGCTAGGTAGATTGTAAATGCCAAGTGCTAAAGCCTGCCATCTGTGATTTGAAGCTCACTATGGGCTCCTCCGAAGGCCTCGGGGACTTTTCCAAATATGCATTGGCTGCAAAGGGTCAAAGTGAAATGGGAACCCTGGTCCTTTAACTCCTAAACCAGTGTTCTCTTTGTATGTAAAACATTTTACCTGTAATTTGTACCATCCAAAAATCAGCAAGAATGATTTCTCAGTATGCTTAAATATCGAGTGACATCACTCATAGACACAAGCAAGAGGGTCCTTTTGAACTCCATGTAGACTCAGAAGTATGAGAAATAATTTCTTGAACTTTATTGAATCCCTCCTCTATTTCAGATATTGGTTACTGTACATGTATTATATCCACTGCTTTGTCAAAAAAAATTTTAGATGTCAACATTATTATCCTTGATTTATGGATAAGGAAACCACAATTCAGAAAAGCCCAAGTGATTTCTGCCAGGGAGCAGAACTGGTTTTAAATCTAGAATTGAACATTCATACTTCCCACTTACTTTCATCTGCCTTTGTACATGATTTTTCCATTCAGTAATCAGTGTACATGTCCCAACAATATCGATCCTAAACACGGTGCTTTCTGTCCATTTTCTTTCTTGTCTATAAATATGTCCCCCGTAGCATTGAACTCAAAGAAGAGCTCAGTGTGATGTAGGTGTCTCTCTTTTCACACACATCACGCATGCACATGTGCTCACACACACACATGGACACGCAGGCACACAGGCACGCAAATCCATCCTTAAAGATTTCCAGTATCATATGAATTCTCTGAGACAGTTGTCTAAATATTTAATCTGGTTTAATCATTACGTGAAAATTCTGTTAAAATTGGGGTAAATAAACATGGGTGCTGGCTGGCACTGAACCCTTTTTGCTGTGTGCTTTCATAGAAAATAGAAAATTTACATTGACGGTAGCAAAGCTCATGTCAGTAGTTGTCATCTAGACAGTTTGAACAATAAAGGACTATCATGCAATTTTAAAACTTTTGCTTTTAAATACTTTTTTAATTGGACACTGCATGGAGTATTATAATGCGAGTAAGCCCTGAGAGATGGCTAGCCTTTTCACAAGAGCAGTTTTTGATCATATGATGCTGATGGTGTTGTGCTCGGAACTGACATGGCCGCCTCTGTGTCGTAGTCACTTCTTCATCTCATTTCTAGGCCCTTATTAATTCGCAATATACATACAATCAAAACCCTTTCACTTGATAGTATTTAACTAGCCTAATTAATATCTGTTCCTCATATACATATTCATATGAATGCCACATAACCCCCAGAAATATGGAACTGATGTTATGAATTGATTAGTGTATCATGAGATTGTACCTCATGCATACAAAAATGTATATTCTCCATGACCTGACATTTTTTTAAGTTAGCGATTTGTTTATTGAATAATCTATAACTCCCCCTACATTTGACTTTAGACAATTTTTAAAATATAAAATAATACAGCTAATAATAGAGTTTCATAACTAAGAGTTGACTTTCATATATAATCTTTAAACATTGCATTCTAAAGTTACTTCAAAAGTTATCTTTAAAAGAACACATGATTTATCATAATATCACTTTCATATGCAAAATTCTTTTAATTTAACTCTCGCTTACGAGAAGGCTACAAAAAGGAAGAAATCTTGGATCATATGAAAAGCACATCACTACCTCCCATTAGCGAGTCTCTCTCACACAAATTAATGAAAGGGGTCCCCGGAGCACAAATACAGTATGCTTGTCATGAATTCCTGAAGAGCAAAGGTGTGCATGTTTTGTGTGTGTGTGTGTGTGTGTGTGTGTGTGTGTGTGTGTGTGTTTCAAAGGAAACTTGATCATGTTGCTCCAAGGAAGGTGTTATATGACTTAGCTCTGTGGTTTGAGCATTTTACTGGGTTGCAGCTTGAGAACACTGACTCTCATCCTCCCATTCAAAAGGAAAGGCAGAGAAGGAGACAATTTCCATGCTGAGTCTGACCAGCCTGGCGTTCATTTAAGATGGGACTATTTACGTTCTCTAATGCAGGAGATCTTTGTGGAGCAAGAAAAATCTGATTTCATTCAGTGTTGTACTGGTCACATCTTTTTAGATTATTGTTTATCCTTTTGAAACGTCCAAGTCACTCCGGGATACCGATTGGTAAGCTACCACTACAGGGTGACATTTAAAGCGAATGAAAGACATATAGACAATATCCTCTCCAAACAAACAAAATAAATCTTGGCTCTAAAGCTGATGTGGAAATGTTTGTTTTCTGTCCCACTCATGTGCATCTGGCACTCTGGAAATTATAAATTCTGTTTTGCAGAACTACAATATTTATTACCAGAGGAAAATAGATTATTAATTACAGCCAAAGGCTGCTTTGATTAAATTTACAATTAATTAGCTATGCTTAGCTCATCCATCCCAGAGCTCCTAATATTTTCAGCCCAATGATTCTTCTAGTACTTTTAATTAAAATTGTTCTAAAAAGCCACAAGTTAGCTGCATATGCACTTAAACTGAAGTTATCTCTTCAGTGTTTCACTGGTTTCCGTATGCCATGTAATTAATCTTTAGTGATTAAACGTACATAAAATCATCAGAGATGCAAGGTAATTTGTGCAGACATGGAACAATGGAGAGCTTTTACCAGGCCTTGGCAGAATTGTTTTATCTGCTGAAAATTATTTCCAAAATGTGCAGGTGTTATTTGTTTAAAGAAAATAAATTTACAAAATTCTGCTCCTTTCCCCCAGTCTTCCAAACTAAACTAAATAAAATCAGCAGTTTTAGTACAGGAAAAAAAAGTGTGAATCTAGCTTAAAAACTATGATGACTTTATCTGCCACGTTCCTCTTGCTTTGTTGCTCTGTCTTGCCTGCTTCTTGAAGCAGATACCACCGACCCCCAGAGGGCTGCGCTCACTCACACTGGCCACCTGTGCATCCGTGCAGACCTGTGCTCTGTAGGGTTTGCAGTGGCTCCCTTTTGTAAGGGACTGTCGTTCTTGGTCTTTCCTTTGTGGAACCTCTGGCTTTTAACCTGTCGTTACCAGAAGAAGAACCTCTGGGCTGATGCTCCCATGCAGGTTTTAGAGTTTCTATGGCAACACTCTTAAGGTGTTTAAAATAATCTCTGTGAATTTATAGTATGATATGTTTCGCTAAATTGCTTAACCTTCGAAGGTGTTGCTCCTTTACCTGGACGATGGTTCTGATAAAGGTTCTGCAGCCCAATTAGGCAAGAAGTATCAAGTAGTGTATGTGGCACGTGGGAAATGATAATAAAGCTTCACTCTTGTTATTATTCTCATTGCTATCTGTGTCGAGGTGGACTCGTGTCAGTAAAGGAGACAATCGTGTCAATAAAATGATTCGGTCGAATTCCATTTATTTTATATGAAGCAGCATTTGTTTCTGTTTTGAATGCATCTGCTTTACTTTGTGCCTTAGTTAGTCGTCTATTTTTCCTTAATATAGAACAAAACAGTTCTTCCCAAAGCCCATGACTTGGGGAGCACTGAGCTAGAAAGGTGACACACCCATTCAGGTGGTTTGACGTGTGGATTTAAAGGCTGGCCAATTTCCCTCGGGGCTGGGCCTTTGTACTGTAGTCTCATGTCATCGACTGAACTCAACAAGTGTCAGAATGAATTCAAAAGGCAAAATTGATTGTTGAAAATGATTTAAACTTTCCATTCCGCTCAGCTGATGATTGTTTGTTCAGATAGTGCCCTGTCATTTCACAGTAGTCTGAAATACCTTTCTTCTTACAAGCGCTCTGAGACGCTGGCATTGAAAGAGAAAAACGTATATCATACAATTTTACTTTCTTGTGTTAATCCTATGCACTAAAAGCTCATAGACATTCACTTTGGCAAAGTGTCCTTCTATGTTTACATTCCATAAAAAGTGTTTAAAACACCCTACGAAGTATGACAGTATGTGCATGTCTAAGTCTGTATGCAGGTATGCATGTGGATGAATCTGTGCTTGTACTTGAGTCTGTGTGCATGAATGTGCATGTATGTAAGTCTGTGCGTGTGCCTGCATGCATGAGAGTCTGTGTATGTGTGTAATGTGGGAATCTGTGTACCTGAGTGTGTATGGCAAAATGAATTGCTCATTTGATGAAACTCAACTAGCAGTGTCAGAATTTTCAAAAGAAAGAAGTGTTTTCATTTCTAAAATAGCAAACCAGGGGATCTTCAAAAAGTTCTCGGGAAAAATGGAATTAATAGATCATTGAATTTTCCCACAGACTTTTTGAAGCTCTTTCATCTGTCTCTGTCAGTTCAGGCTCATCTATTTTGATAACACTATGATTCCAAACATAAATTCGAAGTCTACAGCTCCTGTTTCTGGACAGGGTAGATTTAATTCACTGGCGTGGACACAGAGGCTGTTGGAGAAACTCTGATAGAACGTACTGGAATGTGTAGGGCATACTGCCCTACAGCCTCTCCACTCCCTCCAGTTCAGGCTTCCAGACACAGTCCAGTCTTTGCTCAGTCGCTCCTCACAGCACAGCCAACTTCCTCTCCTGCTGCTCCTCATCTGGCCTTTGTGAATTAGCTTTCCAAAGCATCCATGAAGTCACTTGATTTCCTTGAGATGATAGCTGTTGCTTATGAAGAACACATGATCATGTACTGCTTTTAGAAAGGGACTGAACACACCACTGAGGCTTAACTTTTACTCAAAGGATAGAGGTGCCTTTAAGGTGCCCAGTGGTACCAGCAAAGTATGCACCCCTTGAAACAGTGAGCATACGCCATCAAAAGGGCAGCGCTTGCTCAGGAATAAAACTCAGAAAGAAGGCAGGAAGGGATAAGAGCGAGAAGACAGATGAAAGAGAATCACGAGAAGGAGGGGGAAAACTGCAGTTGCCTTTGGGGAATCAATATCAATATTAAGGAAACAGGTGAATGGAAACCCAACTTACTCCGTAAGCTTTCATCAAGTCATGCGAAGAAGTTTTCAAAAATATGAAACGAACATGTCAGCCTGGTGTCCTGAGGACATTGGGAACGGTGTCCAAGTCTAGTCTCCCCTCCTCTCGGCTTCCCCCACAGCTCACTCCATCCCACCCGGTTCCTCACTGACCCCCAGAAGAGGTCTTTTTTCAGGCCTTTTCTGCAGAGCTTTGCAACTTACCTAACTCCTCTCTGCTCTTGAAGACGCACTTCAAATGGTGAAGCCTGGAGCCAAATACTCCCAGGCTGAGTATTTGGGGTGCTCCCACAGACCTTTGCAAAGTTTGGGAGCTGTGAGAAACGTGGGTGCCACTCTTCTCTAGCCGATGGTGAGGGCACGCACTCGTCCTTATGCAGCCTAGTCCACTTCCAAACACCGGGTTCCCTCCCATTCAGACTGGCCCAGCAGGCCTACCATACGTGATTGTTCTTGGTGGTGAATGAGGAAGGAGAGGCCGGGTGCTCAACTCGGTGCCTGGCATTTTGTCAGTACTCGCTCCTCGCTGACTGGTCTTATTGTTGTAGACACTTTCCGGGCTGTAAGTAGAGGTGGTAACGTGTATCTCCAGAGCAGTCTAGTGTCTGACCCTCACTCAAAGGAAGGGAGGGGGGAGGGAACAAAGTACGGATCAACATCACAGCAGTGTGTCAGCTGCCTCAGTTGTGCCATTTATTTGGTCCTCTCTACAGCACTAGCATGATCTCCTTTGTCGGATGAAGAAAGTAATGCTCGGCATTTAAAAACCTTAACTCAATAGCCCTCCGCTCATATGGAGAACTGTTTCAAGCACTATTCTGAACATTTTCCATATCAATTATCTTTTCTACAATAACCATGAGTGTGGCAACAACCACTACCTACTGGCGTGGAATTGGTTCTGGCTCATAACAGTAGGACAGAGCAGAGCTCTCCCTTTCGGTTTACAAGACTGTTAATTTGTAGGGAAACAGAAGCCTCCTTTGTTGCTTGAGGAGGGAATCTTAGGCTGAAACCACTGATCTTGCAAGCAGCCCAACACGTAATGCACTCTACCACCAGGGCTGCTAGTAGGTGGGGCTGAGGAGAAGGGCAGCCCTGCTGTTGCTGTCCACTTACAAATTATGTTTCCTATGAGACCATTTGAGTAAAGGGATTCGGGTGGATAATTAGACTGTAAAATTGTGGAGGGCAGTGAACAGGAAGCAATTTGCATGTAAGCACAGATCATTTTAATGATAGCCACATCCACGTTTGTTCTAATATAGGTCTTGATAGAAACATGTGAAAATGTGTCTAATATGTATGAATTGATTAGGTACCAAGCATGCTTCTAGGTTCTTGGGCAGCAGTACTGAACAAAACAGTCAGTGTCTAGGTCATTGAACGTGTTTTGAATAGAAGTACTTAAACAGTAATGCACTGTGATCTTGTCAAAGACAGGCACATCTGCTGAAGATGTCCTAAGCTTTTCTGATTTCAGGGAAAATGCACAGCTACAAATAATTCACTGTCTCTCCTTTATGGGGGGAGGGAGTAAATTATGTTGTTTGTTTTTTTTTAGTTTTTAATCATTTTATTGGGAGTTCTTACAGATGTCAGAACATGTCATAATTCAATCACACCAAGTAGTATTGTAAAATTGCTATCACAATCGGTTTTTAAAAATGTTCTTTCTTCTCGAACTTCTTTGATATCAGCTTCCTTTTATACCCTTCCTCACCCACCCTACCTCACAGGAACCCTTATGATTATTCTTTCTCCCAGAGTAGTCTTTGTCCCCCATATCTTACACAATCCAATACCTCTATTCACATACAATTCTGCTGTTTTAGCCCATCGAGTGGGGTTATGTAGTCATCCGGCTCCCTAGTCCCCCTTTCACCCACCCCTCTATTCCTGTATCCCCAGGGAACTATTATTCTTGTTACTATTTCTGAAGGGTTATCTATCTTGGTTTCATGTACCAAACAATGCTAAATATACACATGAGCATACACAAATCTAACATGATTAAAGAGGTAAAACAAATAAAAACCATGATAGTAAGGGGAGGAAATATTAGAACACTAGAGGCTGGTTGTGGGGTTCATCAGTGCTATCCTGCACCCTGGATTTTTCATCCCTTCATGTGGCCCTCCTGAGGACTGCCCAATTATCTTACAGGTGGATTTTTGGGTCCCCACTGCATCCATGCCCCTTTGTGTCTTGGTCTTTAGATATTAATTACAGGTACACTTTTATCTTTTCATTTAGCAAAGAGCTCATTTTTAGTTTTTGTTTTGGTGTGTGTACATGCTGATGTGACTATGCTAATATGACTAAGACCCAAGGCTATGGTTTGGATAACTGTTATTCTCCCATCACTCTGAGTATGAGATCTTGTCTCAAGGACTCTGGGCACACTTCCTCTCATTCAATGGACACAAAAGATTAATTGTTATGTTCCAGTCTCCAGTTACTGATGCTGTTTGTAGTGACTATTATCTTTTCCCTCTAGGTCATTCATTAATAAAGTTTCTTCTTACTAAAATAATCTGAGGTCATTAAACAGCATTTACCCTGTGCTCACATGTACCTTTTATGAGGGGGTTCAAAAGGTTTGTGGAAATTTTGAATTAAGAAATAATGGATTTTCCCCACAAACTTTCTGAGGCCCCCACCTTTCTTTACACCCTTAGACTTGTTGCAGGAAATGTTTGCCTCTGTCAGAATTTCTCATTAAATTTCATTTATGTGGATCTGATATGGCAAAACTCAATGGACAGGTTTATAAATAATCAATTACATTAATTTAGCGTTATCTTAGGAAGTAAAAGGTCAGTAAGTAGTTTCTATCCAACCATTTTATCAGTGGACTCTTTTTCAAAGAGTCATTCCTCACTGCATATACTCACATGTGATATCAAAAGTCTTTTTGTAGTAATGAAAGAACGCCCACAATTAGCCAGGAGGCAGCCATCTATCTTTCGAAATTGCTCAGCGTGGAGGAGAAGAGGATTTCAGGTGATAGTCACTAGATGAATTGTTTTGACAGTGATAAAGTTGGCGATAGCGATCTGTGTTTTTTGCTTTTAGCTTATAGGTTGTGTGTGTGTGTGTGTGTGTGTGTGTGTGTGTGTGTGTGTGTGTGTGAGTGAAAGCACACCCAAGAAAAAGACTTCCTGAACAGAATAGGAACATTTTTTCAAATGATATGCAAATACAAAACCAGACTCTGTAGGACGCTTGGCACCCATCAGTTCCTTTTAACTATTCTTTAGCTCTAAATTATTACATGACTCAATTTTAACTTATAATAAATAGTATTTTTGAAAATATTTTATTTTGACATAATTCAGACTTCAAAAAGTTACAAGGATAGTACAAAGAATTATCAAATACCATTCACCTGGATTCTCCAAATTTTAACATTGTCCATTTGTTTGCCTTACGTTGATGACATTAATGATGTCATAACATTTGACATCATTAGTAAGAGTCAAATTTGCATCATCTGCCTTTTAGGATGATCTCCTGAGGACACAACACCACTTCTGGCATTTTTCTGCCCAGAATGCTTAACCCGAATCTAATGAAGCAAAACTACTAGAAAAGCCCATGTTAAGTAATTTTCTATAAAATATCTGTATGCATCAGATACATTTAATACCTGTACTTTGCTATGTGGTCACACTAAATACTGTCTTTCATTTATGCAACATAAAAAAAATGTCATGCTAACTATAAGAAATTAGAGATTATATCTTACATGCCCTTCATTGATAGTAAAATGATAACATTAATTTGCAAAAGACCTGAATGAGTCCATCTGGACCCAGGTTGTGTGTACCCTCACTGACAGGACCCAGGAGAGAGCTCATGAGAACCACAGGACTGATTAACCGCCCAAACCAGAAACCTTGCCCCAGGAAACACGTATGATTCCTTACTAAGATAACAGCCCTACAGAAACCATTTAGTTTGTACACTCAGGGAGACACTGTCTATGGCATGCATCTCTCGTGTCTATTTGCTCTTTTAACAAGTACCCTAATGCCAAAAGGGGGGGCTGTGGGGGTGAGAGACATAAAGGACAGCGTTCACCATAATTTTGTTGCTGTTATTATTTAAATCGAAGGACTTTCATGTCTATGTCTATGTGTTAGGACCCTAGCAGAAAACCAAAGGCACACTCCACAAGTTGAATTGAAGAAAGTTCAATCAAGACACAATTTATGGAAAGGTGAACAGAATTGCGCGGCACTCTGGGACATAGCAATTGTAAGAGAAGTTTTACTACCCACAGACCAAAGGGGGGAATGTGAACATGTAAAACGGAGTACAAAAAGCCAGGCAAGCTGTGCTAAAGCTGTGATCAGAGGGATTTTAAAGGCAAATGCTGCCCACGTGCCATCACTCCAGGAGGAAGTGGGTGATGGAGGGTTAGGTAAACGTCCAAATCATCTTGCCATTGGCCAAACCAAACAAAAGTGAATTAAATGTACCCCAAATCTCTTTAGGTTCCTAGGACATCATTTCAATCAAGTTGAACATGTGTTTTTAATATATTTAATTCTAATAGATCCTTAGTTAGAACAATGTCATATTAGGTTGGTAAGAACAAATTCCGCAATGCCACAAGGTATATGTATTTATTGGAGGAAACACACAGACAAGGGGCCAGCAGCATACCAGGTCACGTCCTGGTCAGGCGATGGTCATGTGTGGGTCTGTTTCCATTGAAGGAGCTACCACTTTCTCTTATAAGAACATTGTCAATAAGAGAACCAACAGATCACTGAAGCTTTGTTTAGATTTTAAAATACCTCAATCACTGCCCTTGAGTCAATTCTGTCCCAGGAACCCTAAAAGCCTTCTGGGTTATGTGTTGGCTGCTAACTAGAAAGTCAGCAGTTCAAAACCCCAGCCAGTTCCATTGAGGAAAGATGAGGTTTTTAAACTCCAGGAATGATTTTTAGTCTCAGAAACCACATGGCCTGTTCTACTCTGTCTTACAGGGTTGCCAGGAGCCATTTTCCTGGATTAGATATGAGTTATGCTCATTATGTCACGTATTTTAAATACCAAATCCTCTTCCAAAAATACTGTTACAGTATATTTAAAAGCAAAATATTGCACTAAATGACTTTTGGTTTGATGCAATTGAACATTTCTTTATGCCTTTATATTCGGAAATTACATAATGATCACAGATATGCAAGTGATTGCATTGTTAAATGATAATGTTTCTTATATAAGGCAAAAACCATTTTAAGTCAATCAAGTGATTTGCTTCATGTCATTTTTCACAAGTCCTAGTCTTTGAGTTCTTTTAACTATAAATATTATTCTACAACATGCTATGCTCAACTTATGTAGCAGATGTCCCCATAGAAATAAGCATACACCAGGTTTAAAATAAATTATATATGAGCTTAAATGTCTTAAAATTGATTTAAGACTGTACATTAAAACTGTTTGGATGAATAAGATAGGGTTCATGTTATTGAAATTCCTATCATAACAAACATTTTAGCAGCAATCTAAATAATTGCTTCTTCATTCTGTAAAATGTTAATGGAACCTGATTTCGTAACATTTTCCTAATTATCCAATAGAGACTTTGATCAGTATTAATTTAGGCCCTTTAATCAAAATTAATTCCATAGTCATTTTTGAGCATGGGAGGTCTTGTGAACTAACTATGGGCAGTGGAATGTCCATCCAGAACGATATTGCTCAGTGATTTATACATATCCTCAATTTGAAATTGAACAAAAATTTTTGGTATTCTATACATTGAACAAGGAAGACCAAAAAATAATCAATGAATTTGATTATGATGCTGGTGAAGAATTTGAAAGTAGCATGGACTGCCGAAAGAACAAATTTGTTTGTATTGGAAACACAGCTAGAATGCTCTGTATAGGCAATGTTGTTGACATACTTTGAACATGTTGTCAGGAGATACCAGTCCCTGGAGAAGGACATCATGCTTAATTTGGTAATTAGATTTTATGTCAACTTGGTGCTGCCAATGTACAGGGTTGCTAAGAGTTGGCATCTACTAGATGGCAGTACGTTTGTTGTTGTTTGGGGTGTGTTTGTGTGTGTAGGAAGGAAGGAAGCAAGGGACTGAGGGAGCGAGGGAGGGATAGAGCCCAACCTTTCAATCATATAGTTGCTTGGTGTTGCCTGCATGGGAGTGCGGCCTTTTTATAAGAGAGACACTGGGAACTCCTCCTGCCTCTCTTGCCCTTTTCCTTTCCTGCTTGCTGGAAGACTGTTGGCCTCCAGGAGTTGCCCTATGTGGGCTGAAGAATTGGGGAGCTGTTGGCACCCTGCCATGTTTCCACCAATCCTGGCTCCCCACGACTGTGATCTTCCTTCTTCACCTTTCTGTGTCATCAGCCTGAAGCTACCTGCATTTGAAGAGGGCCCCAGATGACATGGGACCGATGGACTTGAGTTAGACCAGTCTGAGATAACTTCTTGATATGAAGTTCTTTTTTATACAGATATGAGTGTCATGGGTTTTGTTTCTCTAGACCACCCAGTCTGACGCGTTTATAAAGTGGAGCAGCAGCAATAAAGAGGAAGGGCCTCATCGCGGTGGATGGACACGGTAGCTGCAGCAACGGGCTGACACATAAGAATAATTGTGAGGATGGCAGGACTAGGTGGGGTGTCATTATGTTGCACATAGGATGGCTCTGAGGTAGAACAGATTCAGTGGCACGAAAAACAACAACATACCATGTATACTTGTGTATCAGCCGAATTTTTCAACGCATTTTTAATGCAGTTTTTGTGGTAAAATTAGGTGCTTCAGCTGATATTCGAGTCGGCTTATACTCGAGTATATACGGTACTTCTTTTAGGAAATGTGTTTGTATTTATTTTCCCTTGGGAGTTAGAGAACGGCATCTTGCTAGGTGCCATTGAGTCAGTTCCAACTCACAGCAATCCTGTGCGCAACACAGCAAAGCCCTGCTTGGTCCTGCGCCACTCTCTGCATCATCACTATGTTGGAGCGCACTGCGGTAGCCACTGTGTCAGTCCGTCTGGTTGAGGGGTTAAGAGTCAGTCTTCCTCTCTTTAGCTGACTTTATCAAGGGCGATGCAATGTCTGGTCTCTCCTAATAGCATGTTCAAAGTACACAAAACACAGTCTTACCATCTTTACTCCTAGGCTGTGTGCTTCTATGGTGCATTCTAACTAGACTTCTTCCAAGACAGATTTGATCATTCTTCTGGAAGTTCATGGTATAGTCAATATTTTTTTGCCAAGGATTCTTCAACATGTTCAAAGAGATTTTTTTGCATCACGTAATATACTGTTTGATTTTTTTTTGACTGCTCCTTCCATGAATGTTGATTGTGGAACCAAGTGTAATGAAATCTTTGACACCTTCCATCTTTTCTCCATTCATCATAACATTGTCTGTTGGTCAGGATTTAAGAATTTTTTTTCTCTGTTGAAGTGTAATTCATACTGAAGTTTACAGTCTTTGATTTTCATCAATAAGTTCTTCTAGTTGTGTTATTTGTTTTTCTGTTGGTCAGTAAATGAAACCCAGGGGCATTGAACCTATAGGGAAAGCCAATAGAACACGGATTTGGGGGCGGGTGGGGGAAATAAAAGGGAGATGATGTCAAGGAGTCCAGGAAGGAAAAGCATGTTTGGAGACTGATTATGGGAGCAATTGTACAATTCTGTTTGGCATGATTGAACTATAGAATGATATAACATATGTATTAATTCCCAAGTACAGCAAATTAAAAGGAAAAAAATAAACTCATAGAGCCAGAAAAGGGTTTGGGGCTCACACCAAATCCTTGCTCCATCTTAAGAACAATTAGATCTTACATCATGGCCCTGCTCACCCTCAGGAAGGGAACACAGAAGATACGGGTGATACAACAAAATGTGACCAAGAATCTAAATGGTGCCCAGCTATCAGATAAAATAGTGTCTGGGATCTTTAAAGGCTTGTCTTCAAACAAGCAGCCATCTAAGAGAGATGTCAACTAAGTCCACATGGAATAAGAACACCACCATCAGTCATCAAAGGATTGGAATCCATATACCCTGAAGTTGAAGGAGGGAATAGTATCAGAGCCTAAATTGTGAGAATCCAGTGTGCAGAAGGCGATGGATGACAGTGGGAGCCCAGGGTTCATTGGTGAACTACATTGGGAACAAGCCTCCAGAGACTCCCCCTATCTAAAATTGAGGAGTGGGAAGAAAGTGGTCACTAAACAGAGTGCTTCAGAGAGAGGAGTTTAGAAGATCAAAGGCATTAATCTGACCTGAACAGTTAAAACTTTATCAGTAGATTCCCCCTCTGATGCAGGCTGGATCTAATCTGGTTTCCAAAATTTTCTGTATTTTTGGCTTGTATTGTTTTTTGTTCATGCATAGAGTGTATCTCAGAGGTGTTATGTCAATGTAGATCACCCTCTTGAAGCTGTGTTACATGCTTTTCCACTTGTTGGTTTATGAAACCTAGGATTGATGAACCTAGAGGGGCAGTGAGCACAACAAGGGGGAGAGGTACCATGGTTTGGGAGGCGGGGGCGTGTAACAGGGAGACGATGTCAAGGAGTCCATGTAGAAAAAGAATAGTTGGAAACAGATTGTGGTAGAAATGTATGATTCTGTCTGATGTGATTGAAATATGGAATGATGGGTTTTATGTATTAAATCCAAATTTTTTTAAAAGGGGGGCGTCCAGCCTTCTTGCTCGCTTTCAGCAAGCAAGGCTGTGTCATCTGCATATCGCAGATTGCTGCTGAGTCTTCCTCTATTCCCGATGCTGCATTCTTCGTAGACCTAGTTTCCGGAATTGTTTGCTCAACACACAGATTGACTCAGTATGCTGAAAAGATTCAACTCTGATGCACACCTTTTCTGATTTTCAACCATGCAATATTTCCTAGCTCTGTTTCAATGACTGGCACTTGTTCTATGTACAGATTCGGCATGAGAACCACTGATGCTTCTGAAATTCCCATTATTTTGCAGTGTTAGCCATAATTTCTTAGGATCCACACAGCTGAGTGCTTTTGCATATTCAATAAACCACAGGTAAAGTCTTTCTCTTGTCTTCTGCTCCCAGTCAAGATCCTTTCGACTTCAGCAATGGCATCTCTTGTTCTATGTCGTCTTCTGAATCGGGCTGGAATTTCCAGCAATTCCTTCTCAAGGTGAAAGGCATAGGTTCTTCTTTTCCACAAGATGCATGGGGGTTTGGCACCCTCGTTATTCCCAAACAGATGATTCTAGAAATGGCAATGCATCAAAATAACTTCGTTTTTCATGCACTTGTTTGCACTTTAAAAAGAAAAAAAAAACCTGGTTGTTTTTCTGATATTCGAGAGCATTTCCCAGGTGACTGGACTTAGAGAAATAATCACAGAGGAACAGCCCATATCTAAGCTGAGTCTAATACTCATGCTGGAGACGTCATTGATGTTGGCCCAATTTTTTCAGTTTATCCAAAGAGGTAGATTGTTCATTAAACAGAAGGGTCATCAGACACTATCCTGAATCTGGTATCCTGAAGAAAAGCTGTATGCTTTCCTTAACATTCACAAATTGCTAATGGATTAATTATTGCAGCTGACACAATAAATGTATTCACATGTCTTTTTCATTGATTCCTTAAATGTTACTCTATTTATCCTATCCACATAAGATTGTGCTCTTTATATAATAGAAAATAAACACTTTTTAGAGATAAGATGTGGATACGTTTATTATGGTGGTCATTTCTAATTTTTATAATATTTTATTGTAAATTAGGTGGAGGGAGTTACATTTAAAATCAGCAACTTTGTATTCAATGGTTTACACCACCAATCATCCCTACAACAGTTTACCCTTCCCCACTCCTCGATGTCTTTTCTCCCTCTTGTGGACCACCTACCTCCCACTTCACCCAAGTGAACACCCACCAGTTGTCTAGTCTATTGCTTTATCTTCTCTCTCTTACCCTCCCTACCCCACTTTGGCAAATTTCAGTCTGTTCCTTTGGTATGAAATATCTTTTTTTTTTATCTTGGACTATATTGAACTTAATTGTTAACTGTGAAGACCCCCATACTTCTCAGAACATGGTTTCACATGATCAACTATTCTGTTAGTCCTCGTCATCTCTTTACTTGCCAGTGAATCTGAAAATACGCCCTGTAAATGCTTCAAATTTAGACTGATTAGAACCACTCTCCAGCTGTAGCCAATCCCAAATTTAGTGTATGTGAGGATGGCACCCTGTCTCTATTTGTCTGACAGCTTCTGCCACTGGCACCATTCTTTCCACTTTTATACCATTGCCCATTCTGATAACCTCTCTTTGAAAATTTGCACTGTTTTTTCCTTTCTCTCAAATCAGGTGGCTAAATCATCATGTTAGAATCCAGTCATCCCACCCTGCTAGTCTTTGATCAAGTATCAATCACAGGAGTCTTTTCAGTGATACTCAAGTTGCTCAGTAGCAATAGAACCAAGTCAAAATACCAGATGGAGAAGGATGTGCCAGGCCTCTTCTGTATAAGTCTACAACCTTGGAAATCCTCAGAGGCAGTTCTACTCTGTCCTTTGGGATCACTGTGAGTCATCACTCAATGGCAATGGGTACATTAATAAGGGCAATGGCAGGGAGATATTGGGGTAAGGAGCTCTAGAGGTGCCATTGAGTGAGTGTTGGTTTGCTAATCGCAATGCCTGTGGTTCTAACTCAGTACCCACTTTGGGGGAGAAAGATGAGGCTTTCTATTTCCATAAAGATGTACAGCATCCAAAATCCTATGTGGGTCACTTAGAGTCATAATGGACTTAGTGCCGGTGGGACTGTTGTTCTAGAGTCTCTAACCGCTTTAAAAAAGATACATGTTGCTGTTAATTCATTTGTTATCTAGCCACATCTTTTCCACAGGATTAAAACTTTACATTCCTCCTAACATTATTTTTCTCCCTCATTCTTAACCGATGATAACTGAACAAAGCAACTGCCAGAAAATCCCAATTAAGCTATTCTTTTTTTTCTGTTGTGAAAGGCATAATTTATAAAATGGTGACCTTTTGGTAGACTAACAGTATGTTGATGAACTTCAAGTGGAAGGGGAAAAAAAAGTGTTCTGTATCATCAGTGCTTACATTTTCTAAGAGAGCACGTGGGGCGGTAGAGCCTTTAAAGGTCATAGACTTCTTTACTTTGAGAGATATTAAATAGCTTATGGAAACAGAGGTCAGCTGCAGAGCTCGGAGAAAAGAGCATTCCCAAATGGGGAAGTAACGTATTTGAAATTTCATTGACTGTCCTTTTTGTAGATTGTATTTGATTGCCTTCAGAGCAAAGAATGAAATTTGCATATAAATGTCACTATTGTAAATGAATGAATGTATAGGTCTTAAGATCAATAGTTATTGATCTTGCTATATGAATGTTAATATTCTCTGCATATACCAAGCATTCCAATAAGAGCTTATGGTTTCATAGCCTAAAATATTCTTCAATAAGTTTTGAGTTTCTGCTGAAATATCCTGGACTTTGTAAAAAAACATAATCTAACTGGGTTTATAGGAAAGCAGGATAAATACCAATTACCAATAGGAAACACACTTTGAAACATTATTCTTGCTTTAAAAACTGCTGAAACAAATAAGCAAACACCAAGACTGGAATAACTTGCAGGCAGTATAACCAACCCCCTTTAGGAGGAAAGGGAACAATGACATTTGTCTGCCCACTAGTTTTTAACATATCATTTGTGTCGAACAAACAAACCCACATGCCATGAAGTTAATTCTGACAGCAGCCCAATAGGACAGAGCAGAAGTGTTCCCTGGGTTTACAAGGGTACATATACAGCTTACAGAAGTGAGCTGCTTCATCTCCCTCGTATGGAGTGGCTGGTGTGTTCAAACAACCAACCATTTGATTAGCAGCCCAATGTAACTCACGGGGCTCCTTCAAAATCCATGCCTTAGTAAAAGGTAATGTATTACTAGAAAAATAAATCTGTCTACAAATTATTTTTTCCCTTTACTATTGGGAGATCTACTGCTTGGATTTTCTTCAAAATGAGCACTGCCTTCTTCCATTCTTCCAGTGTTAGGAGTTCCTCTGGATTCAGTGCTGATGGGAAACAGTAGTAACACAGTAACCTGCGTTCCCAGTAGGTATGAGATAGTGATAATAGATCCTGACTGAGCATTGTTTACAAGGAACCCTGATGATGCTCTAAGGGGCTAACCACAAGGCCAACAATGGCCGAGAGTCAGAATCAACTTGATGAAAGTGGGTTTGGTTTCAGTTGGAAGCGTTGTTTTCGGAGAAGGCAGAACACTGGAGCAGGACACTGGTCCATCACAGAACCGAAGGGAGACCTATAGGCAATCTTCCTGACCACAGAGCTGCTCACCTACCAGTCTTCTGATCCTTGATCATCACTGGAATTTATAAAGGTAGACACAGTATGCAATGGCTGCTATTCATCTTGATTGAAGCTGTAGTTCCTTAGGCCAGAATGCTTCTTATCCCATGCTAATTGCACTTTATAAGGAAACAGTGGTCACCCTGTGATCAGTAGAGTACCTGTGATCCAGTAGGACTCCAGGGGATAAATGGCTATTATGTCCAGGAAATAGTATGGCTAGAAGGTCCCATATCAGCATACTCCCAGATGCCCAAGTCATCAGCATTCCAATGTTGTTCATGGAAATCCAATGGTCGTTTGCTAGTTCAGTCCATGGAGAAAGGAATCAGGACACAAACATACAAATGACTGTGTGCACCCAGGTAGATGCCCACTGGAATCTCCAACTGAGCCATCTTACTGCTGATCTGAGAATTGTATTGGGACATATTTTGCTGATGAGGAAACGTAATTGCTCATTTTTTGAAGGTTCATTAACTCTTTCAGGGTCCATTAACTAAATTAGCTCCTCCGGGTCATGTGACGCTTTCTACCTTACATTGTGTCATTTACCCCCTCAAAAGCTCCACACTTACTCTGAGCACACACAGATTCTTTGCCTGCTCAGGGAGAGAGAATGTGCTCATTTGAATGTCAGCAAATGGCTATTTGGCTGCAACTCAGTGACTCCCTTTGCTTCCCTGTAAACCACCCAAGGATCTCTCAGGATTTGCTGGTACATAGCAGTCATCAGAGCCCCACCAACCAGTGGGTGGCTTAGTTCTTTGTCTAGAAATAGTATGATTTCCGGGGTGTTGGGCACAGTATTCTGCCCCCAAACATTTCTTCCTATTTTCATAATTCAACATTTTCTGATTCGCTTAAAAGGGGGGTCATGAAAGAGGAAAGAATAAAGCAATAGAGAAAAGAACTAGGAGGCAAAGGACATTTATATAACTCTAAATACAGGCATGTACACATGTAAATATATTTATATATGATGATGGGGAAATAGATCTATGTGCATATATTTATAGGTTTAGTATTAAGGCAGTAGATGGACATTGAGACTCCACTCAAGTACTTCCTCAATGCAAGAACACTTTGTTCTATTAAATTGGCATTCCAGGATGCATACCTTCCCAACATAATTGCTGAAGACAAAGCAGGTGCATAAGCAAATATAGTAAAGAAAGCTGATGGTGCCCAGCTATCAAAATCTATAACTCTTGGGTCTTAAAGGCTTGAAGGCAAACAAGCAGCCATCTAATTCAGAAGCAACAAAACCCACATGGAAGGAGCACACCAGCTTGTGTGACCATGAGGTGTTGAAGGGATCAGGTATCAGGCATAAAAGAACATAAAATGATATCATTGTGAATGAGGGGGGAAGTGTGGAGTGGAGACCCAAAGCCCTTCTGTAGGCAACTGGATATTCCCTTATAGAAGGGTTGCAGGGAGGAGATGAGCCAGTCAGGGTGCAGTGTAGCACCGATGAAACATACAACTTTCCTCTTGTTCTTAAATGCTTCCTCCCCATCACCATCATGATCCCAATTCTACATTAAAACTCTGGCTACACCAGAAGATGTACACTGGTACAGATAGGAACCAGAAACACAGGGAATCCAAGACAGATGATCCCTTCAGGACCTACGGTAGTGAGAGTGGCGATACCAGAGGGTAGAGGGAAGGTGTAGAAAGGGGGAACCGATTACAAGGAGTTACATATAACTCCCTACCTGGAGGATGGACAACAGAAAAGTGGGTGAAGGGAGACATTGGACAGTGTAAGATATGACAAAATAATAATTATAAATTATCAAGGGTTCATAAGGGAGAGGGGGAGGGGAGGGAGGAGAAAAATGAGGAACTGATACCAAGGGCTTAAGTAGAAAGCAAATGTTTTGAGAATATGTGGGCAACAAATGTACAAATGTACTTAACACACAATGGATGGATTGTGATAAGAGTTGTATGAGCCCCCAATAAAATGATTTTTTAAGGGGGGGGGCTCATGAAGCTATTTTAGGATTCTAGAGCCCCTCTGTTAAAACATAACCTCCACTACGAGGAAGAGTGAAAGCCTTAGTGCTCAGGACCCACTTTAGAGGAGTAACGACTACTATCTGAGAAAAGTCTATCTTGCTTTTTGGGGGGGAAAAATGCTTTGCGTGCCACCAAGACTGGCCGTCAATAAGCAAGTGCAGGAGCCCCATGAAAAGAATGAATGTTTCCGTCACTGACACCCATGATTCTGCCCCTGCTGGGAAGCAGTCGCCAGGGCTGGTTTGGGGATTCATAAATGTATGTACATGGGAACAGGTGAAGACTTTAAAGGGCACAGTGGACACACTCAGGGGTAGTAGAGCAGTGCTTTCCAAACTCTCGTGGGCACACAAGCCAGCTTGGACCTTGTTACAATACCAGTTCTCATTCAGCAGATCTGGAGTAGGACCATGGAGCCTATATTTCTAGTAAGCGCTCATGCTGATGCTGACGGTCTTCAAGTCACATTGTGAGTAGCAGGGATGTAACATGCAATGAGCAATATCATAGTCTTGGAGGAAAAAGATGATACATGTTAAAAAAAAAAGACACTATCATAAAATTTTATATTCAGACTAGAAAGACTTTAATTAAATGTTGAAAATCTCACCAGGAGATTTATAATGTTTTTAATGTTCCACACAAACATCAGCTTTTATGACCCTGACAGGTGAAGCACTAGATGGTGCCTGGTTACCAATACCAACTAATATGGAAGGCATCACATTAGAAAGTCCGAGAGACAATGGGAGAAAAATGTGGAGCAAAACTCAAATTCATAAAATGGCTGAGTTTACTTGTGGAAACCCCAGGACTCTGTCCCTTCATCACCCTTCAAGTTGGGACCTAAACTCACCCCCATGTATCCATGATCAGTCAAAAACATCAACAAGTCTTTAAGGGAAACAAAAACAGGGAGGTGGGCACTCCTGAAAGTCATCAACCGTGTGAGATCAAAAGGGTGCATTTTCCCAAGGACAGGGCTCAGAAGGATTCGGAAAGGAGGAGGAATGCAAACAGGAACCACAGAGAGGAAATAGGAGATGTGATAGTACACCGTGGAGACGGCCATCCATGGCGTGAAATAAAATATATGTAAATTAGTGGATGAAAACGGATTTATTTTATAAGCCTTCACCCAATTCCCTTTCAAATTAATCAATCAAATGAGGTAGCATCTAGGTAGGAAAAAAAGAAAAATAGGACCTACTCAACATTTCTCCGTATCTGAAGATTTTGGTAAATATCTCCCAACACTGATAGGTTCTTTAAAAATCTGGCTAGACCAGAGGATGTACACTGGTACAGATAGGAACTGGAAACACAGGGAATCCAGGACGGATGGTCCCTTCAGGACCAGTGGTGTGAGTGGTGATACTGGGAGGGTGGAGGGAGGGTGGGGTGGAAAGGGGGTTCCGATTACATGGATCTGTGTGTGACCTCCTCCCTGGGGGATGGACAACAGAAAAGTGGGTGAAGGGAGATGTCGAACTGGGCAAGATATGACAAAATAAAAATTTATAAATTATCAAGGGTTCATGACGGAGGGGGGAGCGGGGAAGGAGGGGAAATAATGAGGAGCTGATGCCAGGGGCTTGGGTGGAGAGCAAATGTTTTGAGAATGATGAGGGCAATGAATGTACAAATGTGCTTTACACAATGGATTGTGATAAGAGTTGTATGAGCCCCTAACAAAATGATTTAAAGAAAAAAAAAGCAGATTAAGCAAAAAAAAAAAAAAATTCAGATGGTGTGTCACTAGTTCATCACCCCCAGTACTTCATAAAGATACAAGGACTAATTGTCTTCCTAGTCTCCTGCATATCCTCAGGTTGGTAAAGAGGTCGATAAATGTCAGTGTCTGATTAAATATTCCTTTACAGAATTCATATCAGAGAGAGTTTAAGCTTCTCTCCCCATCTTGTGCTAATCTATCGTGGCAGCCTCTCTGTTCTTTGCTCTGAACTGAGCAAGGTCCTTTTATCTTGGTAGGTCAATGGGAAGGATCTTTCGATGGCCACTCACGAAGAGGCAGTGGAGGCGTTCCGAAACGCCAAAGAGCCCATCGTGGTTCAAGTGCTGAGGCGATCACCGCTCAGTAAACTGCCCTACGGCCCAGCCCCGGAGGTGCAGCTCCTCAACGCCAGCACTCAGACCGACATCACCTTTGAACACATCATGGCCCTGGCCAAGCTCAGGCCTCCCACCCCGCCGGTGCCCGATGTCTGCCCGTTCCTGCTCTCAGACAGGTACTGTTGTGTCATTTCTCCAGAAACCCTGTTTGTTTTCATTAGTCATTGCAAGCAGGTGTTTGGAAGCATGAGTCACACTAGCAAGTGGGCAAGGATAGAGCCAGGCCCCCAGTTCTGTGTGAAAAATGCCTCAGCCATGTCTACATCCAATTAGTTCTCAGCTGTCTGAGAAGTACACTCTCCCTGGCCCACGTGGGGGCTTCGCCTCAGCCATCATCCTTGTTGAGGGGTGCATTGAGAAATTTGGGTTCTGATGAGCTCATCTTTACCTATCCAGTCATCGGAAACCTCATGCTACTGGCGAGCACTGGTCAGTGGAATAGCTTTGTTCACCAAAGCTGCCAAAACACCTGATTAAGACTCACATGGAAGTAGCATGTTGACACCTTATTGTCCTCTGTGGGTCGCCTTGCTCACCCCCCTGGCTTTTCTCTTCTTTAAAGGAGAAACTGGGAATTAATTTAAAGTACAATTTCCCAAAGGAGGCAATGACCAAATGTACTGAGCTGTAGACGAAAGGTCCTGACTGCCAAAGGGCTGGGGTTGTGGTAGGAAGTAAAGTGCTAGTCATGGAGTTGTTCTTCCCGATGGTTTCCAAGTTCAAGTAATCAGTGAATTTATATTACAATAATTCTTGTCCAGCTGTGTACAGTCTTGGAAGTGAGTTTTGCCCTTGTAAATTTTGTCCTGGGCACTTTTCAGCCAAAATGTACACACGATAGAGCACGAGTCTGTATTTAAGTAGCAAAGCTGCGTTTTCATTGCTTATGCAATATTCTCCACTTTGTAAAACACGGGTGTTATCCTGTCACTTCCTTGCCCTTGAGTGGCTTTTGAAAGTCTATTTCCTTGGCTTACAAGTGTATACTAGAATCCACTGGAAACTTTAAAAAGTCAATACCAATGGTGGAACTCCACTTCAGGCTGATGCAATAGGAATTCTTAAGGTGGGGTCAAGGAGCTCTGGTGGCGCAGTGGTTCCATGTTCGGCTGCTAACCACAAGGTCAGCAGTTTGAACCAACCGCTCCTCCAGGCTAGAAAGATGCCGCTTTCTGCTCCCCTAGCATTTTTCAGCTTCGGAAACTCGCAGTTGCTGTTCGACTCTGTTCTATGAGTTCACTAGGAGTCAGGATTGACTCCCCGACAGCGAGTTGGGTTTTGAAGGTAGCACTGGATCCCCAGTGGCACTGTGGAGTAAGCAGTGGACTGCTAATTGGAGGGCGGGTGACTCAAACTCAGCTGCGGCTCAGTGGACCACAGATGAGGGTGTCTGCTCCCAGGCAGGTCCCACAAAAATTTACAGCTCCAGAAATCCAATGTGTGTCCCTGTGAGTCAGAATGGACTTGATGGCAGTGATTGGGGGGCGCGGGGGGCTGTGGGGTGGAGGATGGGGTAGTGTATCAGATTTTACCAGCATCTCTCTAGGTGATTCTAAGGAGCAGCCATGTTTTAGGAACTAATTTCTGAGGCAGCAAGTTCCAGAAGTTCCTGATTGCCTTGTTTGTCCCTCTGTTTATTTATGCCCGATCTGTTCGATCTGTCTTTGGGTCAGGGATAAAGGTAGAAACTAAGCGTGCCAATCCAGGATGCTGGGCCACTTCCTCTTCTAAGTCTCGTCCACCTCAGCTCAGAGACAACATCTGCAGAAAAATGCCAAAGTCCTACCCGTAGAAACCACTCTTATTTACTTGCATGGCTTTTGTGTTTTCCTTTTGACTGTTGTATTATATTACAAGTCTCACTCTGTCGCTTTATGTAATTGTTAAGGTGAGAAAGGTACATTGTGCACCACCTTATTTCCAGCACGGAGGCGTCATTGCAGCCGTTTGCTGCAGTCCAGGCAATTTCCATTCGCAGCGACCTCATGTAACGGAGTAGAGCTTCTTTGAGGCCTCCCTTGCTGTGATCTTTGAGGAAGCAGTTCTCCTGGGCTTTTCTGCTATGGAACCTCTGTGTAGTTTCTAACCACCACCCTTTTGGTTTCTAATCATGGCCACAGAGGTGGTGCCGAAAGAAGAGATTCGCAGCTTTGTGTGATAAGAAAGCCACTGGCTGCATTAGTTTGGGTCTGAAACTTTTTTTACAACGAATATTTGGGTTTATGGGTAAGACCATGTTTAAATCCACGTAAGAGATCTGTTTTATATTGTTCTCTTGGACCTCACTCAATATTTATTGGGTGATTAAAGTGTTCCTTGTGGCAGAACCCCCTTCACATGGAAAGGCGAAGGGAAAGGCAACAGAAACATAGGCTGATGCCCTCCAAAATTGAGCTTCAATGCTCGACCAGCTCGGATGGGCTTGACAATGAGTCTACATGTAAGCAAGGCCGGGTCATGAATTCTGTCAGCAAACAGGACGCTGCCTGCACTCCCCTGGCTGGTCTGGTCTGTGAGGAGGTGATAGCAATAGCTCATATGAAGGATGGCTGGCAGAGTATCTGTGCTGACTAGGCAAAGGCCTCCCTTAGACTAGCACCACCACCCCTGCACTTCAGGCTCTCAGAAGGGAACCCAGCTAGACTTCAACCCCCAATGTTTCAGTGATGTTCATGGAGGTCTCCAGCCTGCAGCCAACTCCATCTTAGAAATAGAGATGGCCTTGTGCCCCCTGTTGTTAATGTGGGACAAAAAGCTGAAAGGTGAACAGGTCAAACCTACCCAGGGGCTCATTGGAAGATACACCTGAAGATCTGCTTCTGAAAGGTCACAGCGTGGACCCCCGGGACATGCCTGTCCTGGTGTCAGAATCGACTCTCCTGTCACTAACAATGACAAAGCCTTCGTAGGATGTAAGGTCAATCTGGTGACACACAATAACTTGGAAGAGCTTTTCGATTACTTATAGCATTTCCCCAAAGGTAAGGGATATTTAAAGTCCATGTCTGATGCCCTGGGTCCCCCGCCTGTCCATTCCTTAGCAGCTCTCTCTTTCACTGGGAATTTCCCAGGGGGATTATCGAGGCTCCAGTAAGTTATTACCACAAAAACGCCCCGCTTACCCAAGAGAAGGAAGGTAGGTGATGAAGGAGAAGGAAGAGGGAGATTTTGAGGAATGGGGCCCAGGTGAACCCATTTTGACATTTGAAAACTATCGCTTATGAAAGCAGCTTTCCAAACCCGGTTGGGGGCTGTGTACTATGGAATTGGCAGTGCTCTGTTATAAAATACTCCCCGTGGGATAGACAGCCAGCTGGAAGTTCACGTGCTCATGTATAGAGCTAGTGACCTCGGGTAGAGTAGAGGCAGACCAGAGTATATCAGTACGGCCGCAGGCCTGAGGAAGGTCTCCCATCAGTCTCCTCATAGAATATAGCTCCGACCATGGGCCCGCACTCGCCACAGAAATGGGAAATGGATGGGCTCCCTGTCAAGGCAGAAAGAAAAGCCATTGCTCTTTCTGTGCTGCCATTCCTTTCCCGGCTCGTTCACTACAGGTCTTATTCCCAAGCAGAGGCAACTGGAGGCTAAATTCTAAACTTAGTTCTAATGTGGAGAACAACCCTTTTGATCTATCCCTATCATATTGCTACCTTCCCCACAGCTGCCATTCTCTTCATCCGATGGAGCCTGAGTTCTGTGAGGACAACGAGTACCTTTCCAGCTTGCCTGCTGAGGCAGACAGAACAGAGGACTTCGAATACGAGGTAAGATCATTTGCACACCACTTCACATGTCTTCATGAAGGCATGCTTGAGGGAGTTTGCTTAACAGAAAAATTAATTTAGGACTCGAAGAAATAGTCTGCCTATTATATACCTAGGGCAAGATGTTTTCAGTGCTATTTCTTTGAGCTGTCTGGCTTCAGCATTTTAAATGTATTAGAAAAATGTTTTCAGAAGGTAAGCTTGAAAAGAATTTCTCAGATTTGGGTTGCTTTTTATAAATAATATTATGGACACTGCATTTCCTTCCTTCTTTTTGTAATACAAGAGTATATCCAAATAGCATTTGGGAAAGAATTATATTTAAAACCAAGATGGTGCCAACTTTTTTCATTCATTGTATTTGAACTAGGAAATCACAATTGTGGGATGCATGTTATATTCACCTTCATAAATTCGGCATCATATTTATTTGTGACTCGGGATGTTTATATACTGAAGAATGGTTTCATTGATTTTCCAGAAACAGAGGTAGCCTCATGCCCAACGATGCTGAACTGTATTTAGTCTTCCTGTGATATAAAATTATGAGTATCTTCACTGTGAGATGGTACAGCTCACAAAATCCATTTATTAAGTATTTAAAAGCTTTCACAAAAGTTAAAGAATTTATCCTAATATTTTCTCTGCTTCTGCAGCCTATAAATCTTTGAAAGGTTTCAGACCCCTCTGACATTTGGAATAAACTAGATTGAGGAAGGAAAGCGGCTTTGGTAAACAGGCAGAGAACCCGTGATGATCTGCCCTTTTAATGCTTCCGATGATGTCATACACGTTCAGCAAAGGGTTCTTTCCCATTTCACAGCCAGAAATCCTGAAATCTCTTCCCTTAGGAGGATCTAAAATCAAATAAGGCTGATTCAGTGAAGCTTACCTAAAGCAAATAGATGTTTATTTGAAATCTTCCCCCTACAAAAGTCATTGCTGGGGATTACAGAAATTTCTCCTCAGCCAGCATTTGGAAGGATGTGTAATGTCACCTAATATCGGAGTCATTTGTTGTTGTTCTTCTTGTTGTTAATTTTTATCCCTAACTCTGTTGATTGAAACTTTGTTATTTTACAAATCCACTCAAATATTAGTATGGTCTGAAATATCCATGAAATTTTGACTAGTCGTACAAAATAAATTATAACATTCATATATATTTTTCTTTCAATTAGTAAATACTTTGTTGAGGGACTAGAATTATCTGGATCACTTCAGTTTTTCACTCAATTTATTTCTTAAAAACTTATCTAATGTAGGCTGTGTTCTAGGAGAGGGCACAGTGAGGTGACTTGGTGAGGCTCAGTAAGTAGGTTAACAATAGAAATCCTTTAATTCATCAGCATACCACTGGTTTATTACAACACAGACAGCTTTCCTTACAGTTCCGTAAGGCTTGCTGTAGATGAAGCATATCCTCTTTTGTAGCCCATATCAACCCCTAATAGATGCCAACACCAGTAGGATAACTGTAGTAAATGCTCAGACAGTTGCTCTGTCGCCTGTAATCTCAACTAATCACAGCATCAGAGTCATTAATTTTCTGTCATCTGTGATTCTGTTGCCTACGGCACCTTTCTGAGTGATTGAAATAAGGAATGCTCCTGTGAAGTGTAACTAGCAAAGGAGTTACCGTGGCAGGCTTCAGTCATGGGAGAGGATGCATTTCAGAGTGGCATACATGGTTCAAGGGGGAAGTGGAGGCATAGGGATGCTGGAAGGATAATTTTCCAAACGTAGGAGAGAATAATGATTCTGTTTCGTATGACTCAACTCTGTATCAGATCAACCTATCAAATCTAGTCAATCCAATTCATGTACCACAATAAGTTGTGGAAAACACGTTGCTTGGTGAGATTTAGAAATGTTAGTCATGTCTTTATGGCTCATATGGCACCTGGAAGCAAGTAATCAGGGTTTTATGATGAGCTCCTCAAGGGGCTTTGCCGTGACTCGAACCCGTGTGGATGAGGTCAATGAACACCTTCAGGAAAATTCCGTTTGCACCACTTAAAATATTCTCAAAAGCTGAAGTTTAATGGCCAAAGACAGGGCTTCATCTCAGAGAGGGACATTCTTTATTCCTTAAGTTCACCATGAACACACATCTTTTGATCTGCTTTTGTTTACTTCTACCATGGGTTTGTCTTAAACTCCTAAAATGTACTTGGCACTTTTCTACACCATGAATTGTTGCAACCTGGATTTCACAGAGCTGGATTTCTAGAGGAAGGAGATGTGCAGTACACAATTAAATTGGGATAGTATATTAGTTGAGGGTGAGTGTTATTGGAGAACAACAAACATTAGCAATGGAGAAAGTATACCTGATGTTGAAATGGGTATTGTTCTCTACCACAGTGTGGTCAGGGAGATCTTGTTCAGAAGAGGCCTAAAGAAAGTAAAAAGAGTTGGGCATGTGGATGGACAGCTGAGGAAGGAGGTTTCCAGATAGAGGAAACATCAAGTACAAAGAACTTGAAGTGGGAGCAGGCCTGTTGTGCTCTGGGCACGTGGAGGCTGGTGGGCAACGGCAGCATGGAGCAGGGGAAAGTGGTAGGAGAAGAAGTTACACTGAGAAGAAGGAACATCTCAAGGAGGCCTCGGAGATTTACTGGGAGTCGCAAAGTTGCTGAAGCAGAGGAGGGCTGTAGTTGATCATACATATATTTTTAATAACTTTATTTTCACATATTACACATATCTTGCAATTTAATCAACCATTCATATTAAGAGGAGTTATTCAATCATCATTACAATCAATTTCAGAGCACTTTCTTATACTCATCACTGTTGGCTCCCCATTTCCCCCCAAATCTCCCCTGACATGCCCTTCGTAATTTTTAATCCAGTTACTGTCTTCATAGATTCACCTATCCTGAATTTCCAATACAGAAAATCATCCAAAACACAAACAGGAAACAAACAAACAAAAAAATCAATAAGAATGACAAGACAAAACACAGGAGAACCTCAATGGACAAGAAAGCAGAAAATGTTAAAAACCAAGACTTTACCCATGCACAGCAGGGCGAAACTGGAAGGGAGTGCTACAAAGCAGCATGGGGAGCATCTTAACAAAGTCCCCGAGGGATCCAGGAAATAGACTTCCGACTCGGGAGACTGGGCTTGGCACTTCATCTGACCTAATTGGGAAAAAAAGTCTTAAGGGCCAGCAGACAGACTTGGAAATATTTATCATTGGTTGTTTTGTTTTGTTTTGTTTTCTATCTTTATAAGATAAGCAGGACAAACAATCCGAAGGAGAAAACAATGAACCGGCAGTTTGTGGGAGACATGGAGGAGTGGGAGCAGAGAGCCAACAAACCCAGGGATAAGGGAATAACAAGTGATCTAAAATTGATGGTGAGGAGGGGATATAATGCCTGGTGGGGTTTGATCAAGTGCGATGTATCTGAGAGGAATTACTGAGAGCAGGGTGGAGGGTGAGCATGATAGTGGGATAGGAGGAAGGTGAGAAAAAGTTGAGGAAGTAAGTAAGAGGCAAAAGCTACTTAACGAGGTATAGCTATAGGCAGCTACACATGTAAATACAGTAATTTATACTGAAGGGGATAGAGGTCAATGTACATATACTTATATGTTAAGTATTAAGATAGCAGATGTACTTGGGGCCTCTACTCAAGGTCTCCCTAAACACAAGAACACTTTGTTCTAATAATCTGACACTTTTGAAACTCACCTTCACAACACAATCTCTGAAAACAAAATGGGTGCATAAGCAAATGTGGTGAAGAAATAGGATGGTGACCAGCTATCAAAAGATATAGCATCTGGGGTCTTAAAGGTTTGAAGTTAAACAAGTGGCCATCTAGGAGGGAAACAAATAAGCCCACATGCCAGAAACACCAGCCTGTGTGATCGTGAGGTTTCGACAAGATCAGGTATCAGGTATCAAAAGATCCAAAACAAACAATTACATGGATGTGAAAGAGGGAGGTTGGAGTGGAGACCCAAAGGCCATATGTAGACAGTTGGACATCCCTGACACAGAAGGGTACAAGGAAGGGATGATTCAACCAGGGTGCAGTACAGCACTGATAAAACACACATCATTCCTCTGGTTCCTGAATGTATCCTCCTCCCACTACCATGACCCAGTTCTACCTTACAAATCCAGCTAGACTGGAGTACATACATTAGTACAGATAAGAGCTCTCGACGCATTGAATTCCGGACAGGTAAAACCTTCAGGAACAGTAGTGGGAGTAGTGCTATCATGAGGGTAGGGGGATGGGGGAGAGGAGGGGCGGGGAGGAAAGTGGGAACCCATCACAAGGTTGGATATATAGCCCCACACACACCCTGAGGGGAATGAATAACAATGAAGGCAGACAACAGACAGTGTAAGATATGAAATAACAATAATATATCATTAATCAAGGATTCATGAGGGTGGGGAAGGGAAAAAATGAAGGGCTGATACCAAGGGCTCAAGTAGGATTGTTACAAGATTTGTAAGAGCCCCCCAATAAAAAGATTAATTAAAAAAGAAAGAAAATACATAAAGCACAATAAAAAACTGTAAGAAATGGGAGGAAAACAACTTTAAAATGAGTTAAAAGGAAGATCTAATGATAAAATAGTACATGTTAACCTAACCACATCGACCATAATCGACTTCACAATTCTATCAGCAAGTCTGCTCACATCTCTGCACTACGGTCAGAGTGGATTCATTGGAAGCTGCAAATGGACATTGTACTTCCACTGTCCTCCATAGTCTCCTGCAAACCAGATGTTCAGAATTTAAGCTCTGATTCACAATCCTTGGATTACATGGACTGATATGCTTCTTCCATGTAGACTTAGTTAATGCCTCACTTGGGTACTGAAGTCAAGCCTTTAAGACCCCAAAGGCTATTCTTTTTGATAGCCTGTTACCACCTTGTTTCTTCACCGCACTTTGGTATAGCGCCCATATTTTTAGTGCCAATAGGGCCAGGTCACAAGAACTAATTGTTAATAGCTTAAGGCTAGAATAAGTATGATCCCCAAGTTAATTGATATGCATATGGGTTCTATGCGTTTGGTTCACTTTGGAAACATGATTAGCATCTTCTTAACTGGGCCTCTGTGACTGCTCTGATCCCCATGGCTCCAGCAGAGCATTCAGGAGTGAGAAGTGAATGGTGAGGGTGGAAGAGGTAGATGTAGGACATCAAAGGTAGCATCTACCGTGGCCTAGAGAACTGTGCTGAATATCCACATTCATGTCACTTATAGCTTAGAGTTTGTGCTGGGATCATTTTTCTTCTCCCTCTTTAAAAGCAAAATATGATAGACCAGAGGAAAACAGCATTTCGCATAACCACTGACATTAAAGACTAACACTTTCAGTGGGCAGAATCTGCATTTCTGAACTTGCAAAGATGCAAAATGTGCAACCATTTAGGCTCCTTTATAATGGCCTACTGAGTCTTGATGCAGTGAACCAAAGCTTGCCTGTCTATTTCTGAATATATATTTTAGGTCTTTTAGCACATAGATTAGTGATCCAATCAACTAAAACGGATCTGACTGTCTTGAAAATACATATTTAAGATTTTTTTAACATACAGATGATTGCCTTGATACTCAAGAACAGTTCCTTCAGGATGGGCGACAATAGACAGAGAATGCTTCTTTGGGGATATGATAGTCGTGTCAATGGTCTGGAGACTCTGGGTGTGTTAGGACCTCTGTGGAATTTTAATAGCACCCATAGCTCACCACGATCTATGGCCACTTTTCCTTAGAAAGTTATTTGACTGGGTTTTAAATTTCCCCACCGTGCTTCAGAAAAGTCTCAGAGGACCAGCTTGCATTAAAAGAGTCACAGCTTGAAATTTATTCTCCTTAAAAAAAATAAAGGCAACGTTTGTTCACTAATTAAAAATGATAAAGGATTTTAATTTTGCTTTTGAGAGAAAAATAAAAATAGCAAACTTTAAGCAGTGGCCCCACCAGAAAGCCAGGGTGATCCGCGTCACGAGAAGACCATCACCGAGGATTAAGCACCTCTATTTTACTCTTTGTTTCATCTCTGCGCTTGTTCTGCCCTAGAGCCAGCAACATGTCGAAATAAGTCATAAACAGCCCACAGCATGTCGGAGGCCAATCTCATCCTCTACCAAAAATAATTTAAAAGGCAAGGCTTTGAAAAATATAAAGGACTGTAGCCCAGTTCCTGATAAAGGCATATTTGCTACTGCCTAGTTTCAGGAAAGATGCTGAATTTTCTTTAGCATGTACTGTTAACTCTTAAAAGTCAGTGTTGCTAGAAGAGACCCCAGGACTAATGAATGCAAAGTATCATTGGTGTAAAATATCATGTTGGCAGGACCTTCATCATTTACACCTGGTACTTGAACCCACTTCTTCTCTTTTTCTTAAGATCAAACTGAAGTAGCATCCCATAGCCTAAATGAAATATCCCTTATACTAGAATTACATTGTCACAAAAATGAATTTCAAGTTTGCCTGAAGAGGTTTTAGAGGAGAGAAAGACAACTATACATTCATGTGCTGTGTATGTGCTATCTGCAAAGCAAATTCCTTTGGACCAGTATCTATAAATAGGAACACACATTTAGCATATTAATTGGCTTCCTCTTGGCAATTCTTATGCAAAGCATAAGTAAACCCTTGTGTTTTTCTGGGAAGTGTCATTCTGTAAAATGTATTTCCCAAATCTAGGTAGCTGCAAACATGTGCAAAATGAGTGTGAAAATTAAAGTATAGAATCTCTCACAGTAGAGAATTGTGAATCCGGGAGAATGCCAATCAGAGAGGCAAATAGGCATTAATGAGATTTCAGTCATATCTGTTTTGAGTAGCTTAATGATTTGGGTTGCAAGTGCTGAGAAAAATCTTACCAGAGTGCATGTTAGACTTTGTGGATTCCCTTGTAAATGGTGAGGGTGGAGGCCTGGTTGGTCCCCTGCATCGTTGCATCACACCACCTATCCCAGAGTGGATGCTCAGTGATTACTTGATGAATGAATCAAACAAGATGCTCATTACTCCCTGAATAAACCAACATCCACTGGGCCACGCCATCTATGCTTCCAGTTGTCCAGAGGGATTTAGACCACCATGCAGCTACAATGAATGCTGTCTGCCTTTCTATCAGATATTTGTTCTTTGGGTCAGAGGTTCTAATTGGGCTACTAACCATGAGATCAGCAGGTCAAAACCACCAACTGCTCTGTGGGAGAAAAACAAGGCTTTCTACTCCCATAAGGAGTAACAGTCTCAGGAACCCACAGAGATGGTTCCACCTTGTCCTATAGGATTACTATGAGTTGGAATTGACTCGGCGGTAGTAAGTTTGAAGGATAGGGCCAAATGGAAGGGTAGAGGGAAATTAGCAAAGGATGAGAATTTTAATGATCTCTACGAAGGTGTATCTCTGTTGGCCATTTTTATAAAATCATAGAATCACTCATATTTGGTTATGATATGTTATCTAAGCCACCTTTTGATATGTTATCTAAGCCACCTTTTTTACCTCCTTGAAAGCTTCTGCTCATAGTTATGGGACACTGCAATAGGTAGGGAATCAAGAATGTGGGGTCCCCAACTGTAGGGTTCTGACTCTGATCTTCTCTGAGTATTGAGTCTTACCTGAGTCAAGAGGCTGGAAAACTGAAGGTCCAAGGAATATAGTTGGGGATGAAATGTAGCTCCTAAATAGACTAGGCAAGATTCATATATTGGAGTGGATAGTGGATAGAAGAAACATGGTGTGTAGAATATGAATGTGTAGACTCCTCAGAACTCCACAATTCACATAGTATCTCACCAGTCTCTTTCCTTCTGCTTCTATTCTTCTTCCGGTTAATCACATTTTAGAATTATTAATGAAGCACCTAAAATAATTCCATACCACTTACTACAGAGGCAATAAAATCACTCATTTAAAAAATCACCTTAATCAGTTTCACTGGGGGGCAAGGAGGAGTTTGCTGAATTGAAAATGGATCTACATGAAGTGTGAAAATAAGTTTATTAATTGAGCTTCTAAGATAATATGGTATTCTATCACTTTGAAGTTGGTTCATCAAGACATCTATTAATGGCACAACCTTTTTTATTTTTTTCAGTTATGCCAGGTGAACTTGGTAATCCTGAAGGCTAAACCGATCTGCTTTCATATGTTGGGAAGTTCACTTCCATACCCTCTGTGGCATATTTTTCTTTTATCCTCTAGGTCCTGAACATTGCTCTATTTCAGGCCATTTCTTCATGTGCTGTAGCTTCTGCATCCTATTCTCCGCATTGTACCCTACATGCCACTGTCACACCAGTTATTTTCCATTGCACTTCTCATGAGGTCAATCCTCAGTTCGCGATCCTGCTTGACTCTAGTTTTCTGAATCACCTCTAAAGCCCGTTCTTCAGATCCTCCATATTCTACCAGCACCCTCCATTTCCAGGCATGCCTCCTTTCATGGACCCACTCCTGAAGTGGAGTCTGCAGCCCAGAAGTACTCAGAGCTGGCTCTTGCTCTCCTTCTATGCCTTTGCCCTCTGCTCTCTCTGTTCCGGGAATGTCTTTCCCACAAGATTACCACTGTTCCGGGACAGATCTGAGGATCACTCCATCAAAAGCCTTTCCTGATTCCCTCCTTGCTTCTGTGAATGATTTTGTCATTTGGATTATGCCCTGGGTTATACTTATTTATGTACTTTAGCTTTTCTTCTTATCCTTAATAGATAGCCTTTCTTAACAGAGGCAACCACTTCTAATGATGGTTAGCACTCCAGAAAAGCTGAGAGAATGCCCTGACTCCTAGTAGGCACTCAGAAACCATTTGCATGATGAGTAAATAAATTCTTAACCATTTATTCCTATTTTTGTTTGATGTGTCCTCAAAATAAATTAAGGCTGATTGGGAGGGGAGAGAATGGGTCGAGAATAGCAATTTGAAATGAAGTATGAATGTCTCTCTTTTTCTGATAATAGTTCAATGAGCATGGATTAATTAAATTGGCTAGATTTAAGCACATTTTGCTGCAAACTTGTAGAACTTTTGTCCATAAACTTGCTAAGTGATAAGATGTAGAGTGGCCACAGTTCAGTTGTTGCTGGGACAGGCACACCACCAGTAGAGATCTTAGTTTGGTCTAGACAATCTCAGTGCCTGGCTAATGTTCCTCTGAAATTAGAAATAGCACCCTTTTCACTTCAAAAACCATCCTAGTTGAACAATATATCATGTGGCTGTGCCAGTTTTCATACTTGCTGAGGTTTAACAGACTGGTACTTTTTAATCATGTTATATAATTCTACTATTCTACTCAGAATTTCTTCATTTGGATATCTGTACTTATGTCCCTTAGTTAAGTTATGGATGGGAAGAAAATACCATAAATGGAACAGTCACCAAAGTTACTGTAGTTCCTTTAGATTTATTGCCAAAAGTAATAAGATTAGCGTTGCTACTAATGTGGTCAGGTAATTTCATAAAACAAATATGAAGCAAATCTATCATTCGCCTCACTGATTATGACAACACTAACCCTTATTTCATAAGAAAACAAAGAAGAGCACATTTAATCTTCCAAGTTGATTACTGAATAATGTAACCATTGTTACATTACTATTAAAATAAAGTTATAAAGATTCATTTTTATTGCAACATACACGACATATTTTCAAGTGGTTTCCTTGCATTACTTATCTGTGAAAGGTTGTGTTTAATTAGGGTGAATATTTACATATCAAATGATATTGTCCCAATAACTTTGATTCAAGGAACTGGATTCAGAGGGGCAGAGAAAGAGGGGCTGTATTTTTCAATGCAGAGCAGCTCACTTAGAAGGGTTCCACTGTTCTTTCCGAGGCAGGGGAAGCCGCTGGAAGGAGTCCAATTGAGGCATGTGCTGCCAGTTCTTGGCGCGTCCCTTGAATAGACCACTACACTTCCTAAACTGCAGCATAGTCCCCTGTGAACTGAGGGGGTAGCAGATGTTGATGAAGGAGTGATTCGTCAGCATCTAATACTCTAAAGTAACACAATTAGGGAAAGTGAGAGCAAATACACAGTCAAATCCTTAAAATTTTCACAAATATTTTACTTGATCAAACATTCTCATTATGTTTTATGGGTTTCTATAGAGCACATGCTCCCCATATACTGGTCTGAGTCTAGTCTTGTGATGTACAGGCAGCAAGTAGTATGCCTCTCTTTATTACCTCTGATTCTAGCTTTTGTATTTGAGAACAGGTTAATCAATATATAGGTGAATTTCAGGGAAGGATGAAGCTTTCAGGAATTAGAAAGCAAATTACTCTATTAAAACCCAGCATTTTTACTGTTTGAATTTTTTAAATACAGTAAACGCCTCTACTTTGAATTTTCCCCACTACAATTACCACATATACTCGAGTGTAAGCTGACCTGAATATCAGCCAAGGCACATAATTTTACCACAAAAACTGCATTGAAAATGTGCTGAAAAACTCAGCGTGTACACGATTATATACGGTATCTATGAAATGAATGTTGGGTGTTTTATATTGGGATGATATTCGTCTTCCCCTTCCACCTGCAAAGACACAGAATCGGCGGCTCATGTTGATTCCAGCTCGCGGCAACCCTACCGAACAGAACAGGACTGACCTGTAGGTTTCAAGGCTGTAGCCTTACAGAAACAGACCGCCACGTCTTTTTCTGCACAGAAAGGCTGGTGGATTCAAACCCCTGACTTCAATAGTAACCATTGTTCTACCAGGGCTCTTTTCAAGGACATTGGTCATACAGTGCTATGATATTAGATAATAGGTATTCACTATTTATAAGGAAGCTTCAAAGAGTTCATGGAAATATGGTATTAAAAGATAATGAAATGTACCCACAAATGTTTTGAAGCCTCTTCTATAATAAAATCCAATATAAAGTAGAGAGAATCGCATCGACCATTATAGACAGTATGTCATGAAGCACAAATTACGATTAAACTAATCTATGCAGATGAGTCCAAAATGAAGGGCTTAAAAATACCCATCCACAATTTTGACACCTGAGATAACCCTAATGAACACTTTCAGGGTGGTTCCTTCTACTGGGCACATTGTTTGTATCCATCTGCAATTTTGCCATTGTGTTGGGTATTTAAATTTCTGAGTTTTTTCTAACCTACCAAAAATTACAGTGAATTACATTATGCCTGAGTCTGTCCCTACATTTCAAAACTATCTCCATAAGAAAGGTTTTCCAAAAATATAATTATCTAGTCAAAATACATAGTTTTTAACACTCCAGATAAACATATACTGACAAATTGCTCTCCAAAATAAGCTGTTTTCAATTGAAATTGGTGTAGGCAATATTTAGAGTATCCTCACTCTCCATGGCTTGATTCACAAACTTTTAATTTAATATAAAATTTAAGTAGTTTGAATAAGTTGTTTATAGAAGTAATGAATTTCCATCAACCAAGGCATTACCTAATATTATAATAAATAGCCTGGGTGCATAAGAGGGAAAGTGACTGTATTAAGCTCAGTGGTTCAAGCCCACTGGCCCACGTGGGAGAAAGAACGCAGCCTGGGACACCCCACGAAACAGTTCTCCTCTGTGCTTTACCACGGCATCAAGTCAGAACAACTCTACAGCACACAAGAGCAACACTTTCGTGTGGGCTGGATGACCACAAGCACAGAATTGGGGGAAAGGGGCCATATTTTAAGAAACTTAGATTTTCAAAGTTTAAAGATAGTATAAGGAGTAATCTTTCATTCATTTAACTAAGAGCCCATTTTTCCCAAATCTATTATTTTTGCTTTTTCTGCGCAACAAACTAGTCATCTGCACAGTTGTGGGTTCCCCTGGAGTAAGCATCTATTGTGTTCCTGGGCTCTCTTCTAGGTGGTTTAGAGATCACCTCTAATTCTTAAAATGGACTTGCTTTCTGTGTTAGATGGCACAGACCAGGCAGCAGAGAGTGGCCCTTAGTTCCTTCATGCCCTTTACAGTCATTAAATCATCTCGTGTAGCTTGATGCATATCATCCCAGGCCCCTTTGCCTCCCTTCACATGGACCACTGCCACCTCACGGGCCTTCCTGCCTCCGACACTACCTCTCAGCATTATCTCTCTTTTGTTCTTCTACCACAGAAATCTTTCTAATGCCCAAGTAGATCATGTCTCTCCTCTGCTAAAACCTCTTCAAGGATTCACCATTGGTCCTCACAATATCCCTTGAACTATTTCTGGTCAAGGAATGCTGTAGAACACGAGGTTGTAGGGCAACAGAATCTGATGTGCAGCCTGTCGCATCCTTTTATGTAGATCATCTGCTTTGCTTTTTTAAATGATATAAAAAGTGCATTTTACTCCTTAGTAGATGTATTGGGATTTAAGATAAGTAAATTTCAAATGTTTTACCGAAACATTTACTTAATCGTGTGCACAGTTGTATAACTGCACCCCCAATTGATATTCCAGAAATGTGTATCTGTTTAAACTGTGGATTTGTATATCTCCTAACATGCTGCTCAGTATTCCAGTTTGTAACACTCAGGCATATCTGATGAAGTGCAAACTCCATAGGATCGGAAGTTCTTCCAATCAACCTCTCTCTGCATACCTCCCCCGACCCTGACATACTATAGGATGCTCCGCCTTCCCCCCCCCCCCCCCCCCCCCCCCCCCCCCCCCCCTCTCCCCGCAAGCTGCTTTCCATTATATCAGCCCCACCACTGCCACCAGCAAACCATTTGCTTTGGGTTTGGTGTTGTTTTCTTCCGACAGGAATGCTCCCCCTTCTCTTCCTCTATCCTGTCCCCATCCCACCCTTAGGCCCACCTCCTGTATCACTGGCTTTGTACATGAGGGACACATAAAAAGCACAGAGGCAAAAAGTGTTTCTTAAACTGTTAAACAGTTCACAAACCTGAGAGCATGTTGCCATCACACATGCTTACAGAAGCCTTCTAATCACCTATTTATTATTTGACCATTGCCCTTTTTCATTTTTGACACTACCATCCACCACCAAATACCGAAACTTCTTGAGAGTAGGGATCACGTCTTCTAGATATCAGTAGCCCTAGGGCCAATTGTATACTAGAATTATTGCACCAATGATTAAATGTTAAATGTATGCGCAGACTAGTAAATCTAAGCTGTAAAAATTTAAGGAAAGTTAGAAATGAAACTTGTTAAATATTTTTTCTCAGTTCTTCTAAAAAGATGTTTTGTCTCTCAAATTAAATGATCATAATTGATTTTGGTTGGAATTTAAAATTGGCATTTACTATCCCAGCAAATTTCTCTAATAATGTGATCTAGAGACACACACAATTTTATGACTTTGAATCTTCCCCGGCTGTCAGGGTATTTAGAATGTGCTGATGAAGCCAATAAATCCTGGGGTTCAATGTAAGCTGAGAGAAATATGTCAACAGTAACAGTGGTGTTTACGATGAAGCACTGGACAGTAATATTCTGAAATATACCAGCCAATAAATATTCTATGACTGTAGTCATCATAAGTGGAATAGATTTGGAGGGTGCAAAGACAAATGGCACCACATTGGTAATCGCATTAATTGAACTGAGCTAGGGCACTTTCTCACATACATTATGAATGATGAGCTTTCATCCTTAAGGACAGGACATTCCGGAAAATAGATGTCTGTATTTGATTTAGATAAGTTATTAAAGAAAGCCCACATTGGGAACTGTAACCTAATTGGGGGTGGAGCTCTACAGCCATCCTTTTCCACCAAACAAAAGTCCAAACGTCACCATCTCAGATACTCTTTTGTCTGTGGCTTCACCTCATTTTTTCCCATTTTCTTAAAGGTTTCTACTTGTGTTTCCACTTGTTTTTCCAGAGGAAAAGGTTGAAAGTTCAATCTGGGAACACATGAAAAGCACCGGCTCCTTTCACTTTTCTGAGACGCCCAGAATTTTAAAGTCCGAGCTTCTGCCCAGGAGGAAGCAAAGGATTCTCTAGACTCCGCCCACACCCACTGTCATCCAGTAGATTCTGAGTCATGCTCAATTGATTTGTAATTCCAGGCCTGTAAAGTTTTGCAAGAGCTATCAGCTTCATCCTTTTCCCTTGACATGGCTGAAGCACTTGAACTGGTGGCGTTTCCATTAGCAATGCGGCACATGCATGACAGAGGGGCTTATTATCTAAATCTTGATCACTAGTGGCCCAGTGAATTACGTATTAGATTGCTAACTTAAAGTTTGGTAGTTCGAACCCACCAGCCACTCCTCAGGAGAAAGATGGAGAAGTCTCCTTCTGGCGAGATTCACAGACTCAGAAAAGCCTAAAGAGAGTAGTGAGTGCTCTCTCTATAGGACCACTCTGAATTGGAATCAGTTCTACAGCAGAGGGTTATAGAAAGCTTTGTTTCTTTGTTTTGTAATGTAAAGGATATCTTAAGGTAATGGAGCGCTTCTTTATAGTATAAAAGGATTATTCATAATCAAGGCATAATAAGACAGTAAGGATTGAATTTTAAATAGTAGTTGGCAATTATTTTGCATAAAGTATACAATGTTTACACAAGAGAGAAAGAGAATTTTAACATGGTAGAAGTGAACTATAAGATGGCATATAAGAAGTACTTCTGGTTAACTTTATAGGAAATGGAAGCCTAGGAAGGTTACGATCGACCAATCACAGTTAGTTAATGTACACAGATGGAATGGAATTTCTTTCTCAAATCTAGAGACTTTTTTATAATTATTAAGAATGAACTATTTCACTTTTTTAAAATAAACAAAGTAAAACTAGCACGTCCCACAAAATATGAGTGCTGGTGATTCATCTGAGAAGAGAGACCTAAAACTCCTAAGTAGCCATTGGAAGGACTGTGTGTTTCGGGAGGATGTTTATAGGTAACGAGAGGATGGACTGACAGCTGTTAAGCCTTTATGCAGCCAGGAAGTCCATAATCCTTAAGGAGTATTTCCTTCCTTTTGACTTATTCATGGATGGCAGCCAAATAAAGACAGTTGCAAATCCTTATAAACAGAAGTTTCAAATAGGCGTTAAGAACATGTGAGCAATTTAGTTGAGAAATCCCGAAGAAAGCTCTGGTTCCCTGAATGGCGCAGCACAGTGCTCCTAAGTAGGAGAGATTGCGTCACTTGTCTGACACGCACAGAGACTAACACAACTCCTTTCTCCAAACAGAAAGTGAAGTCTGTCCCTCTCCCCCCAGATAACCTAGACGACCATTCGAATTCTCTCTACTTCCCTTCACCCAACATATGGTGCTTTGATAATTGCCCATCTTCAAAAGTTTGTAGTACTCTGACTCAAGGAAAAAACACGGATGGTTTTTAATAAATCTACATGAAGAGTTACTCATCTAGCTGATTGCACATTTGCATATTTAATTTGTCTTATTATAGGGCCTTCGTAGAAGGAACTGCATTAATACTATCCATACTCAAAATCAGACTCACCATTCCACATGCAGATTCTGTTCTTTAAGTCGGCGAAAAACAGAGAAGGCCATTTGTTCTCTTGGGAAGTTTTCTGAAGTGTGGGGAAATTATTTTTGTGAGGCTATTGAACATCTGTATAACTTGGACATATGTATAAGCTTCTATAGTATAATAAACCAAACTCACTGCCATCAACGCCATGCTGACCCTTAGTGCCCCCTGTGTATTCCTCAGATTTACCAGGAGTAGAAAGCCCAGTCTTTTTCCTTTGGGGCTGCTGGTGGTTTTGAACTTCCAACCATGTGGATCACAGCCAACATGTAACCACTACACCACCAGGGCTCCTTCTAGTATATCTGACCATTATTATGTTAACCACCCGGAAAAGATTCTAGAAGATCTTCTGACACTCAAATGCTGTTGCGTTAGATTGAAGCTATACGAAATAAAATTGCTCTCATTATGCCCTTATTTAACACATCTATAAAACAGCCTTGGTGGTGTAGTGGGTTATGCATAGGCCTGCTAACTGCGAGGTCAGCAGTTCAAAACCACAAGCTGCTCTGATGGAGAAAGATGAGGCTTCCTACTCCCATAAAAATTAACAGTCTCCAAAATCTACAGAGACAGTTTTCTATGTCCTACAGAATTGCTATAAGTAGGAATTAACTTGATGGCAATAAGTTTCATTTTGGTTTGGAAAATTAGCAATCCTTCAATATTTTTATTCCCTAAAAACTTAAGGTTTAATGGAAATGCTTTGATCTGAGGAGGAATTACACAGATATATTTAGGGTCAACTAAATTAGGTCTAATCAAACTCTACTACTTGGTACTTGTGTGAACTCTCTGAATCTCCCCGTTTTCAATTTATGCAAAATAGATAACACTAATGCGCATATCACAAGATTAGGTGGGATAACATGAGAAATGTAGGGCACTGCTGGTAGATACCTGGGAAATACATATATATATATGCCTATATAGATAGACTCATTCCGCCTTGACTGCAATTGTATGAAGCAGGTACTGAACAACCAAATCCAGTTACGCTTTCTATAGTCTTATTTTCTAATTGCTTCTACTTATTTTCTTTTTATTTCCTCTACATTCTTATTTTCTCTATCTCTTATGTAGATGCCAAAAGCCATAAGAACGTTGTCGAAATGTTCTTCCTTCTTTGCCTCTACGCTAAAGCACCACCTTATCTTCCATGGCATCTCCTAAGTCCAGTGTTCTATTTCTGTGTCAGAGGTGAGATTGATGCCCTTCTCTCTTTGGACAATGGCAGGTGTCAAGCAAGCTAACCTTTGGTATTTGGATCCAACAGGGAAAACGAGGCTACAGGAATCCCAAGTCACGGTGCATTATGTTTAATCCTGTTTGTCTCTCTGGCTCATAGTTTCTGGACAACAAACTTCTTGGTCTCACTCTTATTTGAATTTAAGGTTTTAATCTCATCCCTACTGCTTTTCATCCTTTAGAGATTCCTCGTGATTTTTTAATCTGCCAAAGTCTCCCTTTCTTATTGCAAATCATAATTGTGAATGATTAAAATACACTTACACATTCTTGAGTTTTGAAGTCGGAGGGAAGAGGATAATCATTATTGCTATCAGTTTTGCTTAGCTGTTTCCATTCAACTTGTAGCTTCATTTTGCACCTTTGCTTGTTTTTCACATCAGTTATGTGTTCAGTATGTCTCTGTTTTCTGTTTGCATTTAAAAGCAAGATGAGTGAGATGTTAGTTTTCACTTATGCAAAGGACAAATAGTAACAGTTTTAAAAGAGATGGAAAGGTATGAAATATGATTATTAGAATATGAAAGATTAAAGAAAGGGCTGGTACAAACTGGTGTTCTTATCACATGAAAATGACTGCAAATTAAGGAATTTTTGACAATTTATGGTAATGACAAAGCATTTCATTGCTTTTTAAGTTTTATATAAATCTTATCAGATATTTGTCTCTGTCCTTAGTTTTGCAACTTTATGCACATAGAAGCCAAAGATTTAAAATTGTACCCAAAGGTCTCAATCTTTCTGTGTGTAAGCAGATATCAGGATAAACATGTAGTTTTTAAAATGCAGCTTTTCATATTTCATTAAATTTTGTTGGTAAACCCAAAGATTTTGACATGGTTCCTACCCCTATGGGGATATAAAATGTTATTTTTTCAGCTATATGAAAGCCACAGGAAAGTTCAGAAAGAAGACTTTTAGAGCAATAGAGTATTTCAGATTCTATGTTGAGCCTTGGAAAAACCAAAAGTAAATAAGACACTGTCTTCTGCTAATAAGCTTACGGTCTTGATGTGAAAAGGGTGGAAATATATAGTTACATGACTGTGATCTAAACGGTAATAATCCAGCAACCAGATAGAGAGAAGCCAAGGATTGACTCATTGAGGAAAGATCAAAGAGGAAATGACACCTGAGTACTTTTGAACAAGCAGACATTGAAGGCTAGAGCAAGGGCCAAGGTGTGAAGGCTTGGGTGAGGACAGCTAGTTCACAGGGCTGCAGATAGCTCGGACTGACTGCAGCACACGTGATGCTCGACACCACGTGGGGATGGGTAATGCAAGAACCAGGCGAGGAAGAGGCCCTCCGGTCATAATGAGAAACTCGAATGTTTAGACTCCGGGGAAAGCGGGCCCTGTTGGGAGAGGTCTCATTCCCCTGTAATCCCATCCTCGGAGGCAAGTGGAGGGCAACCTCAGAGAGTCTGACCAGGGTAAATGTTTCAGTCTTGATACGAAAAGAAAGAATCTGAACTGAGGTGAAGGGAGTGGAAGAGGATAGCGTCAAATATGTAAATCAGAAGCTCTCCTAAATAAGAATTGTACAGGCAGGCTGCCATCTTTGCCATGCATGATAAGTGGTTCTGTGCCCTATTTCTTAATGGTCAACTACTAAACAAAGTCATTCTGGAAAACCTGATATTCAGCACAATTTGTCCTTTCTGATGGATGCTTCTAGGAGTCATGACAGTCACCCGTCAACCTTGATAAGTGAGGTGGCAGTGGGGGACACGGGCATATTTGTAACCGCACAGCTGCCGGGGCTTCTGTAGCCTGTCTACCTCTAAACTGGTTCTGTCTCGCTCCATGACTTTTCTATTTCTTTCCAAATGGCCCCCAAACACACTGAGGCTTTGCCTACTCTGTGAGATATTTACTCCAGAATAGTCTCTGAGTGCAGGAGGAGGATAAAGAGGCCACTCTCATTAGAATATTTTCACAACTGAGGAGTTTCAATAGCTTTAAAAGGGAAAGCATGAACTTGACCAATTCTCTGTAAGCATTTAGGAAAATAGGTAGTAAATTCTCTGAAATAGAAAAGCCCAAGGGATTACTGGGAAGCGTACTTCTAGAAGCCTAAATGCTCATTACTTCATGCATGGGAGCTGTCTAAGGAGTAAAAAGCCATCTTTTTATTAAAAGGACTTAACTCTGCACAATAGAGTGGCTGGTATTTTTTAATTAAATACACAGGATGGCACTTAAACTTCATCTTGTGCTTTTGTGAAGGAAAGAAATAAAAATTCGGAGGACTACCTAGCGCAGATGAGAAGTACATAGTCCATCTCTGTACAACAATTTTTTTTTCTTTTTCTTCTCTTTACAAATGGGATTGTGGGTATCTATGTACAGGAACCCATTAGCCAAAGAACCTAACAATAAAGAGCTGGAATCTAAATAGACCGACAGCAGGGCTGAGGTCTTTCCCAAGCCTTCCTTTATAGTGGAACTCAAGAATTCTAAAAGTGAACATTTTCTTTAATTGAGATGCTTGGCACCATTAGGGAAACTCTAATTTCAATTCTGACAGTCTTGAGTCTCTACAGCATCCTGTTGCTTCTTATCACACCATCTGTGTTAGAATGGATTGGAGAAACAATTCCAGTGACATATATATACACACACACACACACATATATATATATTCAGAGCTTTATATCAAAGAGTAGTTGTACATTAAGAAAACAGTCCAGTCCAGATCAAGTCCATAAGTCCAATATTAGCCCATAAGTCCAAAACTAGTTCATAAATCCCTCTTCAGACTGACGTAGCACATGCAATGATGCAAAATGCAGGAAGATCACCGGCCAATGGGTGAAAAGTCTTGTGGACCCAGTGGCTGGGGAAGCATCTCCAGGGCTCTCACAGGTCTCAGAGTAGCTCCCCGTACTTGTCAACAGGAAAGTAACAGCAGCGAAAGAGAATTGAGCCACCTCCAAGGAAAAGAGAGGAAGTTCCCAGAATCCTCATGAGAAGGCCATGCCCACAAGGAGGCATCATCAGGCTGTGACCTGATTGACAGGCTAGACTCCACCCTTACACTTATTTATCAAATTGGCATGAAATTATGTAGCTACCCTACGATCTTGCTCACACTGTTTGCTTTGGAAGCCATATTTTTGAACACCAAAGAAATCCTGTTTGTGTGGGTTTTTTCCTAAACAAATCATTATCTTTTGCTACTACATTAAAAAGTCTCCCAGCACATAGCAGTGGATTGCAAGGTATGCTCTTCATCAGGTAAGCTTTCTACAACATTTTATATCCACACTGATATTACAAAGGTCCCGCCTTTCCCTGGGGCCAACATTAGCCTGATTAACAGCTTAAAAAAAAAAAAACCTTGCTGAAAAATTCATTTTAAGTCTTTCCTATCAGATAGACCTCACATTTTCCTGCTGAGTTTATTCCAAGACCTAATGATTTCTCCATCATTAGAAAACATTTTTATAGTACTCAAATTGTTTTTCCCTATGCTGCATTTCATCCAGTTTTTCCTCTCCATTGCCCATTGCAGAAGTAATTTGTAGGATCTCTAGCCCAGGGGCTTGCAGAGGGGTGACCACCTGGGGTGTTTGATGCCTGTGGCATTGCCAAGTTGGAAAGGAAGGGGCCATTTAGGGAGGAGTTCTGTATGTGTTTATTACTTCTGTATTTCTACTTGTGCATAAATTATTATCTCTATATAGTATACTTATTTCTTGTCCCCTTTCAAAATTCATGAACACATATACACTCAGGTTCTTCAAACTTAGTCCTCTCCCCCAATACACACCTACACGTATACCTGTCCTAGATTAGATTGAGTTAGATGTAGATGCACCTAGTGGTTTTGAGATTAACAGAAAAATATGTTTGTGCTAAAATAAACCATGTGCTTTCTATCATTTAAAAAATGTTATCCTTAAAATTTAGCATCAGATAGCCTAAAACTGTTTTCTAGGACATCTGTTGGATTTTTGTATTAATGCAAGGTATACTTTATTGTTTCTGATGGTTAAAATATTATTTGAGTAAAAGAAATTTACAACTTATATCTTCAGTTAATTCATATCTATTTATTCATTATATGTGGTCAAATAAGTTACCCAATTTTCTCAGAAAATACCTATCTTTATATAAAATAGTGACAGAATTTAGAATTTTTCTCCTCTACCGTCATGTAATTTGTGGGGTTCTTTCAGAGACTTCTAAAGACCCTTTGAGCTGCTCCTGAGAGTCTTCTGTTTGTGCCTCTTTTGTCCTCTCCCACAGCCTGGCCACTGTCCCATAAACTCTCCCCTCTGGCTTCTTCTGTGGCCTCCTAGCCTCTGCCGTCCCGGTGTTCCATGCCCACAGTAGTATTTCCTTGTCTTTTCTGACTGGCCCCAAAAGGTGGCTCAGATCTTTGTGTGTGCTCGGTGCCCAGTTCCACAGCCACTCCACGAGTCAGCCACCCTTTCCTGTCACTCTGCTCCCAGTGTCAGAAAGAGCAGAAAGAGTCCTTCTATTTTCACACGTGCTCGCTCTCTTTTTTGAAGGACAATGGCCTAAGCCTGTAAAAGGTTTTAAAATAGTAATTTTTAAATACTATTTTAAAAAGTAAAGTTATCCTCAGTCAAAGTTCCCTCAAACAAAGATACAGTAAACACATCTTTACCCAAAACTCACTGGTAGAAGATATGATCATTGCCATGACACAGCAAGTCCTGTGCATGCTTTTCCCCAATCCTCTCCCCCCACCCCGCCCTCGGAGGTAACCTCTATCCTACATTTTATTTGTATTGTCTTCTCACTTTATTTATTATTTTGCTACATACGTTTGTGACAAATTTAAATATGCAATTTTAAATGGGAATGTTTATAAACATGCAACCATACTGAATATATTCTGAAACCAACTTTTTTTCTTGAGATTCTGATCCTCGTTCACCGAAGTTGTTATGCAGAGCTATAGTTCACTCATATTTTTTATTATACAGGGTTAACATTTATGGAAATGCCATAGATTACCTTTGCACCTGGTGCTGAGCATTTCTAGACTTGTCTACTTTTTAACTGATTGCTTTTAAAAAGCAATCCTCTATATGTTTTGCAAAAACCATTTCTTTTGCATTTTAATGATATATTTTGACAAGCAAAAGTTCCTAATTTTAATATAATAATGCTTGTTTATGGTGTATGCTATTACTATGTATACATACACATACACATACATATATATGTATAATAAAACATTTAAAAATTCAGAAATTTTTAAATATTCAATTTAATGACTGATTACATTCATCATGGTGTATAACCATTATCAAAATGCCAAGCCAAACTCACTGCCATTGAGTCAGTGCTGACTCATAATTATCATATAGAAATGAGAAAAACTGATCCTGTGGGTTTGCAACTCTTTGTGGGAGTCTAAAACCCTGACTTTCTCCAGCAATTAGACTTTAAATAATAGAATTTTATGTGAGATAATGTGTTAGTCTGGGTGGACTAGAGAAACAAACCCATAGAGCCTCATATGTATATATGAAAGAAGTTTATATACAAAGTAATTGAATATTGAGAAAATATCCCAGCCCATTCCAGATGAAGTCCATACATCCATATTAGCCCATATGTCCAATTCCAATCTATAAATTCCTAGGGAGACTCACAAAACACATGCAATGACAAGAAGATCACAGGCCAGTGGGTGGGAAGTCTTATGAATCCAGTGGCAGTGTAAGCATCTCAGCGCTGGCAGGGGTCTCCATGTGGCTTCTCAGTAGAGCATCTCCAAGGGAGTGAGAAGAGAGAGTGTGTCTCCTGCCTCCAAAGAGGAAAAGCAGGATTTCCCAGAATCCTCAGGAGAGGCTCTGTGCCCACACAGAGGCTTGAATGGCAATGACCCGATTGACAGACTAGATGTCACCCTTTCACTCTTAATCCTCTCAAGTCCCAAATTGACACCAGATTCTGTAACTACCACAGATAGTGAACGAATTGGCAAACATTTTTGTGAGGAGGAAGAGAGTCTGACAGATTTGGGAAATGGTTTCTACTTCAGTTTGGCTAGCTCATTGGATCCATGAGTGGAGGATTAGGAGATCTAGGGGTGGGGAAATGTTTAGGATCAGATTATGTGTGTACTAGGGTCAGAAATGACTCAAAAGCAGGGAGTTTGGTTAGGTTACTGTGCAAAGGGTACTTCTGAGGATAGGATAAAATCATCAAAGATAACATTAAGGAGATAAATCTGACAATAATGTTCCTGATAAAGTCAAAGGGATTGAAGAGCTAGGAAGAGGTAATTATGGCCTCAACTAGAACAATAACAGTGGGAACAGAAAGAAAGGGGAATAAGAGAATCATTTTTCAGGTAATGACCAATTGTCTGCTAGAAGCCAAAACTGGAAAGTAAAAGATAACCCTCAAGACTAAACCTGGCTGTTTGGCAAAAAATGTAATGTCATGCAAATGTGTGCATAAGCAAATGTGGTGAAGAAAGCTGATTGTGCCCAACTATCAAAAGATATAGCATCTAGGGTTTTAAAGGCTTGATGATAAACAAGTGACCATCTAGCTCAGAAGCAACAAAGCCCAGATGGCAGAAGCACACCAGCCTGTGGGACCATCAGGTGTTCAAGAGATCAGGTATCAAAGAACAAAAAAATTATATTATTGTAAATGAGGGGTAGTGCAGAGTGGACCAAAGTCCATCAGTAGGCAACTGGACATCGCCTTACAGAAGGGTCGTGGGGATGAGACAAGCCAGTCAGGGTGCAGGGTAGCTACGATGAAACATACAATTTTCCACTAGGTCTTAAATGCTTCCTCCCCCCTCATGATCCCAATTCTACCTTAATAATCTGGCTAGACCAGAGGATGTACACTGGTACAGATAGGAACTGGAAACACAGGGAATCCAGGATAGATGAACCTCTTGGGACCAGTGGTGAGAGTGGCAATACCAGGAGAGTAGAGGGAAGATGGGGTAGAAAGAGGGAACCGATTACAAGGAACTACATATAACCTCCTCCCTGGGGGATGGACACAAGAAAAGTGGGTGAAGGGAGACATCGGACAGTGTAAGATATGACAAAATAATAATTTATAAATTATCAAGGGTACATGAGGGAGGGGGGAAATGAAGAGCTGATATCAAGGGCTCAAGTAGAAAGCAAATGTTTTGAGAATGATGATGGCAACAAATGTGCTTGACACAATGGATGTATACATGGATTGTGATAAGAACTGTATGAGCCCCCAATAAAATAATTTAAAAAAAAAAGAAAACAGCATTGCTGTTTACTAATAAAAGACCCTAAAATGTTTAAAAGATCAGTTGTAGAGGGTGATTAAACCCAACCTGCTTATATGGAGATCTGACCCCGGCACCAACTCTGACAGGGAGTGCATCTCTTTAGATGAGTATGAAATAGATCATAAAAAATAAACTACGCGAAATATTGACACTGAAAACTCACATAGCCTGGTAGACAAAACTTAAACATCTCTGACCTATATTACTAAAGACTGTATCCCACCAGTCCTTTCTCCCTTGCTCATGGGTTAAGTGGGATGTACCTCTAATACTATGTGAGCAGCTTACCCCCACACAGTGGTACCTTGGTGCTTGCTTTGTTGTTGTTTTCTCACATCACTGAATGCATCAAGTTACATTTTGTTCTTGTTTCTTGTTTCCAAGTAAATAAAATGATCAGGTAGAAGGAAAGATGCAGAGAACTTCAGATGTACATGGTGTACATAAAACCCATTGCTTTAAAAATGTATTAATATTTTATTTTGGAATACTGATTATTTTTATTATTCTACATATATATGTTTATTGAAGAAGTTTAACACAGATGTAATAAGAAAAATGTTATGAAATGATTATAACAGCTGCTAGAGTTAGCTATCTTTATATTTACTCCCAGAAATTATTTTAATCTAAATGTTTTCTTGTTCAATAACTAGAGTTATATGTCTATTTGTATACTTAATCATCTATAGTATGATTTCCTGTGTTGCAACATTTCTTCAGTTACTTTCACAGATTCATAGTATTCCATTGTTTACTGCTGAATGTTAAAGTCACTTAGAATACTTTGGTATTATAAATTATGTGATAAAGAACTGATGATGATATAGTTTACATTCGTTTTAATGATCCATGCTTTTGTATATAGCTACCAAATTAGACTGCTGTATAATAGATAATTCAATGATTGAAATAATTTTCACTGCCCAATATCAGACTAATATCATTAGTAATAAAAATAGAACATTTCAATTTTTCAAAATCCCAAGAAAATAATACTATTCAAAGCAGTTGGGCAAATAGCCATAAAATGATTTTTAATAAATATGTTAAATGAATAGAAATATAAAAATAACCTGATTGTTTATTTTGTTTAATTGCCTATACAGCATCATAAAATACTATTCAGAGTGGTAATTTAATGTCTCCAAATGGATAACATGGAGTGTATTATAACATAGTGGTATCACAATTATGCAGATATAACAATTTATACCTATGCACTAGTTGCTGAAAAAGTTATACATCAAAAATAAAAATTGATAAATACTCATATGTACTATGTTATGTATATATATGCTATATATATATATATATGAATTCTTTTTTAAAAATCATCTTATTGGGGGCTTGTACAATTCCTATTACAATCCATACATACATACATTTGTTGCCATCATCATTCTCAAAACATTTGCCGTCTACTTGAGCCTTTAATATCGGCTCCTCATTTTCCCCCTCCCTCATGAACCCTGCATAATTCATAAATTATTATTATTTTGTTATATGTTACACTTTTCTATGTCTCTCCCCACCCTCTTCTTTGCTGTCCATCCCCCAGGGAGAATGCTTTAACTCACAAAAATTTGTATCATTACTTATTTTCAGTCTCTAAAATTGGTAATGGCATAATATTAATACTAAACATTATAGTCCACTGTTAATTATTAATCCTGTGTATACAGGTGAGGAGTAACTATGCTCAAACTCAGAAACATGTGTGAATGAAATTTTGCTTTTAAGTAATGTATACATCTTGTGGGAGCACCTATAGTGTTTAAGAATGTATATATTGCTCCAAAATGAATATTCTCCTTTCTGAGAATGTATTTAAAATATATAGCATTTTTCTAGATTTTAAAAAAATCAAGTGTGTAGAGTTTTTTGGAGGAAAAATAAAAGTAGAAGCAAAGTACAAAACTTTAATTTCAACATTTTATGACCTTTTGCTAGAATAAACAATAAATCTATTGTTTCAGAGTTTAGTTCCCTTGGTTAAGTAAGAAATCTTGATTTAGGTAATCTGAATATAATTAGTTTTATGAAAGTACTGCTTTACCAAACAAGACAAAGAACAGTGGGGAGATGGGGGTATGGACATCAATTATTAAGACATTTGTGGGATGTTGATAGGTTTTTAAATCTTGGTTCTTTTCTATTATGTTCATCGGGGGAAAGCAGCTAGCCCTCACTATAAATAGGTTAAGGAAAAAAAAACCATGTAGTAATAACCCAGCACCTCATTAGAAAATCCTACATTTCCTGCTCCAGTAACCAGCTGATAGAAATAAAGTTCATCTTGTCACCAGGTTTATTTATTTCCCATTCTTCTGCTGCTTTGTTAATCTTCCTTTTATGTCTCCTTAATAATGCATGCTGGAAACGTTCCTGAATGCCTTTCAAATAAAGAGAAGTTCTGAGGAGGATTGACAAATTTCTGTTGTGTCAACAGAGACCTGGGCGTCCAAGAGTCTGGAATTCAATGTATAATATCTGAAATAGATAAATTTAGACCCTCCCCTTCTCATTCATCAGATGAGGGGAGATTCAAGTCTACTAATTGGTTTTAATGCATGTTATTAGAATCTTATTGCCAGTACAAGAAAGATGTAATGCATTTCATGTCTCATCATAGGCTGCATTAAAAAGTAACTAGTTTTCTCCTAGCTAAAAATAAAACAAGGAGAGAAGAGGGAAAGTATAAAATCTGTGTTGCTAAATGAGTTCTCTGGACACTTTGAAATCATGGGCAGTGCTAAAATTTACCGAAAATGAAATAGTGCATGAATTCAAGACATCTCTCTTACATAGAATTAATGACTATATTTATAAGGACATTCATTTCTATTACTCACTGGCATGAAGCGAATCTGGAGATGTGAAATACCAAGCAATTTCTAACAATTAATCTTACTGATCAAATTTCTTCCTGACCACCACATTCTAGAACAAAGAACTGTTGTTTTGTTTTTCTTTTTATCTTTTTGGACTATTAGGGAATTTTAATTTATTACTATTCCCAACTAATGTCTTAAAATTGGATATAAAAATGTAGACTTCAATACATGTTTGGGGTGGGACATAATTCATTCCATAATCATCGGGCTTCCAGTGTTCCGCGGTTTGGAGACATTGACATGGTTTTCATGAGATAAAGCTCAATGAGCCTTGGCATGCAGCCTGGTTTGTTACTTGAAGTTGGTATTAATTTACACCAACTTTGCTCGACTCTAGTTACGGCACACTGTTGGCACAGTATGTGACATGTCGGATGGTCACTACAAGGTTGGTGCTCACACCCCCCAGAAAGGCGAGACTATACATTCCTATAAAGATTGACAGGTTCAGAAACCTTAGCCAATAGACAGAATTGACTTGGTAGTAGTGGGCCAGTCCTCATTTACTAATCCTATGAAGAAACTCTTGTTGGTATAAATAGTGTGGCTTATAGGCCTTCTCAATTCTCACTCTGTCACCCACTGCCATGGAGGCAATTCTGAATCATACCAATCCTATACAGGGTTTCCCAAACTATCAATCTTTATGGGAGCAGACAGCCTCATCTTTCTTCCATGGAGCAGCTGCTGGGGTTGAACCATGAACCTTAGCTGAATGCCTATTCCAAAGCTCCACCAGGTCTCCTTGTCACCAATAAGGATTGTAGATGACTTAGGTTGCCTCCTGTGTAGGGAGAGAACACATTGCTCTTCAGAGTGATTGTCCACCACTTTAAAAGATTGTCTCTTTTATATGAAACTGCAATCCAAGTAGATGCTCTCTTTGGCTGATCTCTTTTCCTGAAAGCATGGCAAGCTACCAAGCATGACAAACAGCGAACAGAACCCACAAGTCCAGGTACGGAAACCATGACTACCAAGGCAAGGGCTCCTCCTATCCTTTTTGACTATTTACTTTACAGAAAGAACATAGCTAATATCAAAGAAATGTTAACACTCTTTGGAAAATGCTATTTTCAAAGAAAAGACAGCTTCCCCACAAATGCCTAGAGAACCATAAAGACAGGACCAGATGCAAAGCATGACTGTCCGAATGACAATAGGTGTTTGATTCTCTTAGAAAATGGAGAGTGTTTCGATGTTGAAGCGGAGTGTGCTCATTCTTGGTTTTTAAGTTTTCTAAGAGTTGGAATAAGGAGCCCTAGTGGCATAGACGTTAGGAGTTGGACTGCGAACTCAAGTTCTGTGATTCGAAACCCCCTTGGCTCCTTGGAAGAAAGACCGAGCTTTCGACTGCTATAAAGAGCTCCAGTGTCGGAAACTGCCAGGGCAATGCTACTCTGCCCTGTAGGGTCACCACAAGTCGTCATGGACTTGATAGCAGTGCGTTTTGTTTTGGTTTAGAAGGGCTTGAATAATTTGAATTAAATTTTGTAGTTCAAGTCCTTCTCTCCCGATGGTGCTTATATTACAGGAAGCATTGGGTTCTCAACCTTGTTGCAGCCTCCACACCTTCCACATATACTTCATGCTCCTCCATAACCGTGTAGGAGGAATCTCCATCCGCAACATACTCCCCTCCCTTCACAGCCCCCTCCCCCCTTCTCATGGGACAATCGCTAAATTAAAGAACTAACAAGGTAATAGTGGAAACAGCAACCGAATAAAAGTCAAGAGGTCTAGACCCTACTCTTAGCTCTGCCACTCATTTTGTAAGTCAATTCCATTTATAAAAGATGATAAATTTCCTGACAAGCAATTTTATGAAGTAAATTGTAATTATATTAATATCCTTAAATTTTAACCAATATATAAAATAAAACTGATGAAATCTATGTCTTTTCCTGGGTCTAGTAAGATAAAAACAAGTCCTTGCTTTTTTCCAGTAATACTAATTTTTTAAACTTTTATTTCATTTATTTAAGATAAAAATCTCCAAATTTTGCTTACTCTTCTCTATTTTTTATCTACAGAAGACTTTTTTTAATTGTGGAAAATAGCATAAAAAAACAAAACATGATTACTCCAACAATTTTCACAGGTATAGTTAAGACTATGGCTTTGGGGATTTTCAGAATTTGGTCCTGAACAGTCCTCTCTAGCATTTTTTATACAAAAAAACAAACAAACGCACTCACCACCATCCAGTCCACTCCAACTCATAGGGACCCTCTGGGGCAGAGGAGAACTGCCCCGTAGGTTTCTGAGACTGTGAATCTCGCAGGAGTAGAAACCTTATCTTCCTCCTGAGGAGCAGCTGCTGGTTTCAGACTGCTGACCTGGTGGCTAGCAGCCCAACAGGAACAGACTGCCCCACCAAGCCCCCTGGTGGTACCGTACTGCGAGTGAACCCTGGTGGCGCTGTTGGGTCAGCACTGGGCTCTTAACCTTCAAGTTCAAAACCACCATGCAGAAAAAAGTCGGGACTATCCATTTACCGATTTACAGCCTCTGAAACACTACAACTCAATAGCAGAGGGCTTGGTTTTCTTGTTTATTTTTGTTTTGCTTTGGGTGCTATCCCAAAGGTTGGTGATTCAAACCCACAGTCACTCCTAATGATAAAGGTGAGGCTCTCTGCTCCTACTAATAAATACAGTCTTGGAAACCCTATGTAAATTCACAATGAGAATGATTCGATGGCTTTTACTGAATGAGGACCCTTTTACGAAGCCCTAGGGGTGTAGTGGGTTATACCTTTTCCTACTAACTTCAAGGTCAGCAGTTTAGATCCATGAACCCCTCCACCGAGGAAAAATAAGGCTGTCTACTCCCAGAAAGGCTCATAGCTCTGGAACAAAGGGCGCAGTTCTGTGCTATTAAGTCACGATAATTCAGGTGCACTTAGGGGCATCAGATAAAGAGCCCTCTAAAAGAAGTCCTGTGGTTCAGTGATTAATGTGCTAAGATGCTACCTGAAAAGTTGAGGTTCAAACTCACGAGTCTGCTTCCACGGAGGTGTCCAGCCTGGGATGCCTTACGGGACAATTCAGCGCTGTTCTGTGAAATCGTTATGTGTCAGTCCACTGGAGATGGGTGGATGATAAGCACCCTTGTCTCTATCTTCCAGTAGTCCCTCTCTGGAGTTTTCCCTCACTGTGTTCATCTCTTTTATGCTTGGCTCATTTCATCCGTCGCCTACCACATAGGCCTCTCTTTGCACGAGTGTCAATTCGTGTTGTGTTGATCGAGTCAGTGGTGACTCCCCTGTGGGTTTCTGAGACTATAACTGTTATGGGAGTAGAAAACCTAGTCTTTCTCGCTGGTGCTTCTGACTACCATAGAGATTGCAGTCCCGTGCATAAACCCCACCAGCAGGCCTCCGAAACAAAACACAGAGTAAAAAACAAACAAAACCTGTGTTTAAATCTGACTCTGACAAAACACTACTGAATGAGTTGGCATGTATTACTTAATATTGGCTCTTAAGATTTTTATCTATAAAATGGAATTTATATCCACCAAAACCAACTGGTACTCTGTTCCAAGGAAAAGAATACCCCAAAGGTTATCTGCTTCAGGTGTGAATTGATAAAGCCAAACCCAAGGCCACTGAGTCTATTCCTAGGTAGAGTGGCCTTACTTAGGGTTTCCTAGACGTAGGCAAGCAGACATCCTCATCTTTCTCCTGGTTAACAGTCTGTCTTAGTCCAGGTAGACTAGAGACACAAATTCATAAGGACACATATGTATGTAAGAAAGAACTTTATATACAAGAGCAAATGAGTATTGATAAAATATCCAGCCCAGTCCAGATCATGTCCATAATTCTGATATTACCCCATATGTCAATACTAGTCCATAAATTCTTCTTCAGACTCCCGCAGCCATGCAATGACGCCAAATGCAGGAAGATCACAGTCCAGCGGGTGGAAAGGCTTGTCTATCTAGTGGCGGTAGAAGCCAGTCAGCACTGATGTGGTTCTCCACAGGGCTTTTCCAGTTTCCGGGGCTCTGGCTGCACCAGGGTAGCTCCATGCGGCTTCGAGTCAGAACTGTCTCACAGAGTGAGCACATGTCCGTGTCCAGTGAGTTATTTATCTCCTTCGCACCTCCAAATGAGGTCATTAAGCTGTGATCTGATTGACACGTTAAACTCCACCCTTCATCTTAAGCCTCAAATTGACACCAAATTATATAATTACCACACAGTCCAACACTTTTCCCACATTATCTCTGAGGCTCAAATAATGCTACTGCATTTCAGTCTTTCTTCAACCTCTCCTTGGACTCTATCTGGTAGGAAAGATCAAACTTTGAACTGCTCTTGCTATCTAGTCTCATAGCTCAAGTACAACAGAAAAGACAAGCGTGCTTATCCCAATAGTTTCAGCAGAAGTCTTGAGCTGGTTTTGATGGGCTCAAACTGGATCATCTCTGCAATGATCACCGTGGCTATTTTTGGAATAAAGCCCAATATGTGGCTAATAACTAGATCTCACATCTGTCCCTGGAGCTGGAAATCAGCCCTGAACACACATGTAAGAAAGTATAATTCTATGAAACATGTTTAGAGTCATTTCTTCCAAGAGAAGAGTGAGTGAATGTTAAGTGGTTCAGAAATAACTACTCTGCAACCTGTCAAATTTTTGTAAAATTACATAAGATATCATTCACAAAGAATTTAGCACATTACTGAGTACATAATCAGTTTCCAATGCTGAATACAATCCTTGGCAGCAGGTGCTATACAAATGTCCAGTGAGTATCAAGAATCAATAAGAAGTGACTGTGGGAGAGGTGGCTTAGGGGAACTGATATCATGGAGTTCAAAAAGGAAGAAAAGGTTTGGAAACTGATTGTCATCGCAATTGTATAATATTGCTTGATGTGATTGAACTATGAAATGCTATGTTGTCTGGATTAACTCCTAATAAAATGATTTGGAAGCAGAAAAAAAGAAGGAAGACTAGCCCCAGCCCCCACAAAAGTGACTCTTGCTAGAATTGTTACCTAAGTAATTTGTAGATAATTTTGCTTGATCATGATATTTCGCATTTTGATTATGTTTCTTACTGGCTGGGCTTTTAAGTGAGTCTTATCTATTGTTTGTGGAAAGCTTCCTAAACACATTCTACTTGATGATACAATATTTATACTAAGGTACAAGCATAGAAAAGCATTTTTATACCCTTCATGCAGCCTCAGACCTGAGCAGGTAACACATCCATCAAAGGCAGGGGAGACCACTCCTTGGTCCCCAGTGCATTACCTGGTACTGAGAATGTAAGGACGTCATGGTGACACTATGCTAAAAAGGCCAAATTCCTTTCTTTCATGTCTAAAGCATGAAGGATATAATGGCAAACACAACAGACAAGGGATCGGTAGCATAAGAAGCAGGGAAGAGTGAGGAGGAGGGGTACCAGCAGGAATTCGGGTGAGTCCTAAAGCTAGAACTTGACTCCATGCTCTGCCCTGACGCACTGTATGACTCTGGGCATGTTGCTTAGCCTCTCTCTGGCTATATTTTCTTCATTTATTAAAAGGGGAAAAGATAACTGCATTTAGAAATGATATGATACTGTTTTCCTGTATCTTCTCCCACATAGACTGGTAATAGTCCCAGCTTATCTCCCTGTCTCTTTACTCCTACAATTCACCATGATTTCTGCCAGAAATCCATTTTCTAAGCTGCGAATATGGCTCTTTTATTTCCCCTCCAAAGGCTTCTCTTTAATGTTTGCATAGAGGCTAAACTACTTATTCTAACATTGTAATCCTCCCACGATCGGACCCTTGTCTACCTTCCCAGATTTATTTTGTTTCCATGTCCCCTCACCCACTACAATCTTATACTTACGCTTCACCCACATTTGCTGTTTAAGCTTCCTGGAATATCACATGCTATATCTCATACCTTGCATGGTCAGTTCCTCTCCTTGGAACTTTAGTCTTCTTGATGAATGCCAAGATCAATTCTAAGTCATCTGAGTAGCATTTGCAGGGTCTTCCCAGCAGCCCCTGCCCCAGAACAGGCTACCTTCTCCATTGCATTCCCCCAGTTCCCACCCTAATTAGTGATAGTCAAACATAGCTGCTTGTATATGCAAATGGGAATACTTATAAGGAAAGAGGAACTCATAAGACAGAAGAAAGGGAGGAGATAATTACAAGGGGAAAATATTTTGAAAAGTAAAAAAAAAAGAATGGTTTACAGAG
>NW_022103909.1:13146473-13186452 GCF_000313985.2 Echinops telfairi | reverse complement strand
TATATATATATATATATATATATATATATATATATGGATAATTCCATATGCAGTGCATCAGCTTTCCCCAAGTTTTCTTGCATGTGCATATGTGTACATGTGTGTTTAACGGGATTTAATGGAAGCCTATGAAAAGGACAGGTTCCCTAGAGGTGATGGTGCTTCTCACTCGCCTTGATTTTAAGTCCCTCCTTTCTGTCCCTCATCCAGAACTCATTACATGACCTATTGGTCACTGCCATCATGAATCTACTTTCTGCACAATTAGTGGAAATGGCAAAATTAGTATTTCCTTCTTTGCTAAGGTATACACTCCATGGACAATGGCTAAATTATGACCTCCTAAAATGATTCAGGAGGAGCCCTGGTATTCAGTGATTAAAGTGGTTGACTGCTAACCTGAATATTGATTCAGACTCACTGTGGAACGTATCAAAAGCTTCCCACATTTCACACACACACAGGGGGAAAATAGTTGAATAAAGAGTTAAAGTTAAGACTGTGTTCAGAAAGGACAGGGGCACATGCTTTGGAACTGACCTTAATGGCTCCCGAAAGGTGCCCTAGTTACTAGATGAAATACCTTTGTAGGTACAAAAACTTGGAGATTGAGGTGTTGGAACCTGAAATGTCCTTGTCTCCACCATTTGCTTATTTCTGGAATTTTTTTCTCTATTCATTCTTAAATATCATAACTGATTTCTGCTCACCACAAGATATAGTAAGCTTATATAGAAATGAATATATTGTTCAATAAAGTAAAGATGGGAACCACAATTGATCTGTCTCTCCCTTGATTGTCAACCAATGACCAATGTACCTAGCCCTGGTTCTTCAAACTTGAATAGCACCTACTACCTCTAAATTTTCCTGCTCAGAGAGGGGAAAGTGTTCTTGAGAATTTGGGACCAATTTGGCTTAGAAAATCCTTGTAGGAGGCCTTGACTCTCTTTCTGAAAAGTGTGTTCTTTAGATAGAAGCAAAATGCCCCCTTTCCCCTTTTAATTTTCTTGTTCCTCCTTACACCCAATCATAAAACATTTAATAGCTGCCTGGTGAAAATGATTTATGTAAAAATCCCATTCGTGTCATTCTACAGTGTGATTAGAAGGATGTTTCCCAACAAGCTTTACTAACTTTAATCTTCTACCCCTTCAATCTACATATAATCATTTCCTCACATACTGTGATTTGATATTTTTTTTAAAGAGACTTATACACCTTGCCAGTACATAGAATCTTAAAACACATTTAAGCCAAAATTAATGTAGTTTTGCCAGGTATATGAAGTGATTCCTGCATTCCAGTCAGAAGTGACTTATGGACTGTTAGCATTGCGGTCCATGAAGGTTTGGCTTTGATTTGTGTGTGCCCACGAATCGTCTCCACAGAGAAAATGTACACAGGTAGCATTTCCTTTTATGTTTTTCATCAAACGGCTTCCCGGTGACAGAGGGAAAGGTATGAAAGTTGTTAGGAAAAACATTCTCTATTACCAAGAGGTGCTTTCTTCAGAAGCCAGAGGCATGTGTGCACTGTGAAGGGAATACTTAATTAAACTGCTGCTAGAGAATGCCGATCAGCTAATCAGAGTCTTTGCAAAGCCTCCTCTGCCTCATACAAACAAAATGGACTACAAGGAACTGCTCATAAGTTATTTTGACATAGAAATAAGGGACCTTTGATCCTAAAATATAAGACAATCCAAGCTCACCCTTGGGACTGGTCTTAGATTGTTTATGGGATCTGAGAAATCTTGCTTCAGATTCCTTCAGGGCCTCAAGTCTGGCAGCCGGGCCCCTGCCAGAAGTCCCCCTGCCACAAAATCTATGTAGTGAGAGCTTTATCTTTCAGCCATTATTAAGATGATATGAACTCTGTTCCATAATTATTAATGATGATCATTTAAGAGATTTATTTATCAATTATCTTTATGACTCAAGAGCTACTTGTAAGAGAGTGGGGAGTCACAGCAAATGCCACATTTTGCTATTCACTCACTCACTCACTGTGGCAGTCACATAATCTGTTGTCAATTTAAGACGTCAGAGTGAAGGGGTGGAGTTTAGCCTGTCAATCAGGTCGCAGCTTGATGACTGCATCTGGAGGCACTAAGGAGATGAATAGCTCGTTGGAGGCGGGACACACGCTCACTCCCTGGGAGGCATTGCTGTGGGGCTGTGGCCACAGCTATGTGGAGCTATTTCACATGGAGCTACGCCAGCACCATGACAACACGGAGCACTCATTTTGATGGCAGCATCTTAGTGTCTTCCTCAGTCCTGGAATGAGTCTTTGATTTGTGGTATTAGAGCCCCCGGTGAATGAATTCTGCCTTTCCCTTTTGATAGATCTGCCAGGTACCAAAGCCACAGTGCACAGTGGAGCATGTGTGGGAAACATACACAAAAGCAATGCGCCCCCCCTGAAAATGCCTTCCCCGAGCACGGGGAGTTTCTGCGGTGCCATTGGCAGGACATTGAGAGTCCGTGGACTTCAAGCTTTGACTAGAGCCCCTCATTGCCTTGATTTAAAGGCCCCCCTCTCAGTTCTTTATGGAGTGTTTAGGGTTTCTTATGGGCCTCGTAGGAGTCACAAGAACCTTTACTCCTTAACTGTACACCTTGATGGTGTCATTGAAGCTGTTTTGCTGCTGTAATTTCTGCCTAATGTTACAATTTTAGTCAAGTCTTCTTTCCCTCTGGAAGCATTAATTATTGCCAGTTTTGAAAAGACCCCTGTGTGTGTATATTTCTGGTTCCAATCCCAAATCATGTTATCTTCTCCTCTTCTTCCTCTAGAGACATGAATTGCTCACCTTTTCCCCTTACTCTTCCGTATACACCATGCACGCCCTTTTAACCCCCGCAGTGTAAGTTAGTGTCTTTGCCTGCCAGTTAGCAAGTCAGCATTCTTGAGAGTTCCACATAGTTCACCAATTTGCAGTACATGTCTCAGAATAATGGATTTAAACTTCACTTTATTTGCTATTAGCTGTGAAGTTATTGGCCACTGGAGCTTATGATAGTCCTCAATTGCTATAGATTTACCTGTGGTTTATAGCATATCATTAAAATAAATGGCTATTAGCCAGTGACAAGCACTTCGCTGAAATACAAAATTAAAACAGGATTGCTTCTTCAAATATATCAGTATTCAGGAAAAATATTCTGTGGTTTCAAGTTAATGATTTTTTTGTGCTTTAGTTAGTATCGAGACAATTTCAAATCTAAATTACATGGATGTTTTATTGATAAACTTCTTTCCACTCATACACATAGACACAACACCTTTTGCCATAGAAGAAAGACTACTTAATTGCATAGGACTATATAAAAGATGGAATATTTCCAGATAAGAGCAATCATCCTTCAAGTACGGTTCCTGAAGGACCGCACTGGAGGGAGAACAGTAAACTAGACAGACACATTGACAGCTCGCGGGGAGTCTGAGCTCCAGAAACTTGGACCAGACTTCCCCTCCATGTTCAATGTACTGTGTTCTTTCTCATTTGATCATTTTCTAAAGAGAACTGTGTTCTCCAACCAATATGGAGATGATTCGCACACCAATTTGTGTTTTCCTGCTTGAAATGAGGTGATGTATTTATCCTGAAGTCGTATGCTTCTGACAGTAACGCAAGTCAATTTCATTATACAAAAATGAAGTGCGCTGAAATTTATTATTATTTTACTAAACATAAATCAGGTAACGACTTCAACATCTATTACCTAAGGACTGACATTTCAAGCCCTTTAGCCATATGTTTCAGTAAATGTGTTTCCTTGTTCATTTACTGCTACATTTTGAATCATTGCCTCTGCCCCATGTGGTGGTTGATGTCTCTCCCTTCCCCTTGAATGAGTCCATTTCTTTTCAAAGATGAGCGCTTCTTTAGAGCCATAGGGAACCTTGGCTTGAGCTGTACAAAGCGCATGCTATGGCCCTCTTGGAGAGAACTTCAACGAAGACCAGGGAGAAGGGAAAGACCCATGATGTCTCTGTATTTCACCTTTATTTTGAGTTATAACGAAATACAAATAAAAATGCAGTAACACTATTTTCATGAACGTTTGACTACCTACTTTGACATTCTCACATATTTTGATTCAGTTTCTCAATTCCTACATATTTTATGAATATACTTGTGTGTGATTTTTTAAAGAGTTGTACGTTTGTTACAATTTAATGCCAACCAACTTTACAATCTAGGCAGGAATATGCAGGAATTTATTTGCAAGCACTTTTAATAAAATAACTGTGTTAAACAAGCTTATCTGAAATATTGGGTAGCAATCAAAGGATAGCAGCGAGTTATCTGTTCTGCTGTGATGTCCAGCTCTGAAATAAATATATATAAATGTATGTGTGTGTTCTCTCAGGAGGTTGAGCTCTGTCGCGTTAGCAGCCAGGAGAAGCTAGGTCTGACAGTCTGCTACCGAACGGATGATGAAGAAGATACCGGCATTTATGTCAGCGAGGTAAGAAACTCAGTGATGTGGGATTGAGGAGGGAGATGCCACGGACAGAGTGAAATGCCTCACAAAGGAAATCCTTCAGGGGCTGGACTGTGAAGAATTGGCCATGGTCCAGACGTGTCACTTTCAATTAGGAAAGTAAATTATGTTGCCCAACTAATGTAATCATTATCAGCTTGTTTACTGTGAATGCTATCACCACAGAATCCCACTAAGGAAAGTATGAAAGTGGTAACATTATCTAGAGTTCACTAAATTCCCACAAGCATCTAGACCCTTGAGCGGAGATTGCAGCCGGCAAGCATTTTCTCCCTCCTTGCCACTACGCCTTCCTTCGGTTTGGTTAACAATCACATTGGCTAATTGTTTTCATCTAATATGCACACTAATCACGCATTTGGCTTTCCCCAGGGGACTGAAGGGTTGGAAGGCCCAACGAGTGCCCCTATGTGTTTGTTCCACTCACAGTCTCAGCATCGCTCTCAGGAAGCCCAGGAGATGCTTCTTGACACCCTTGAAGTCAATTAGTTTGAAAGAGGTGAAGCAGAATTTATGACCCAGGTTCATTATTTGTAATAGAGCAGCACAGGACTTGCAAATTGAAGCTGTTCCCAGTTTTTTTGTCTGTGATTGTGAAAAAGAAAACACTTCCTTTGCCGAACCTGTTTGAAGCATTCAACTGGAAACATCACATACCAGTGCTAATTTCATTGGCTTTTTCATTGGCTAATTCCATTTCTCATACACAACCACCATGGATCAGTCCAAGGAGGCTGTGTTGCTATGATACTGAGCAGGTTTTGTCAGCGCTTCCAGGCTCAGAGGGAACAGGAAGAAAGGCCTGGGGAATCTGTATCTAAAACAAACCAATGAAAACCCGTGGGTCATAATGGTGCGTTCTGCAATTCATGAGCTGGGAGTCAACTCTAAAGCAGATAACAAAACCATAGAGTAGTTAGTTATACGGAAACAAAATTAATGTCCATTAAAAAACTTCCAGGGATATTTCAGTTATCCCTCTTGTAAATGTGTAACTGTGATCATTGGAGGCATGGGAGTTATAAGGAAGTATAAAGAAATATCTGCTGAATTGTCTCTTGTAATATGGACCTAGGTGAATAGGTAGGAGCTTGCTAATTGATTGCAGTTTTGAAGATAAGGCTTTATTTAGATTATGCATGCTTTCTACATAGGGTTTGATTGATCAATCATTCCTTACTTCCTGCTAGTAAATCTTTTAACTATCTAAATTTGCCAGATTTAAACCTCACTTTTAATGGAAGGCTCACAGCCATTAAGTCAATGCTGACTCACAGCTACCCTCTGTAGGTTTCCAAGACTAACTGTTTGTGGGAGTTGAAAGTCTAGTCTTTCTCCCATGGAGCTGCTGGCTCGCAGCCCAGTGCATCTGCACTACACCACCAGGGCTCCTGCCAATGGGAGGTAAAGAAGCCACACAAATGGAGCATATGTACCTGAAGGACTGCTTTCCCTAGACCTTTTACATATGATGATAGTCTCTTTTGTTCTTGACAAATCGCTGCAGACTCATTTATTACATGGAAATGCTTAGAAAGAAGATAATATCTAACATCTCATTAGGATGAGGCAACTCCATGCTACACTTGAAGTATTTTGTTTAAAAATAGGTTTTGATAGAGAAAGCCTAAATAAATGGTTCAAACCCACCAACAGGAACGTGATAGATGAAATTAGTCCCAGTGAACGCTAAGCTATCACTCGTTTCGCCCATAAAAATGTTGGTAAACTCTTAATAGAACCTTAAGTATCTATTTATGCTAACATAACTTACAGTTAATGCACTTAGCCCATTATGTAAATTGTTCTCTAGTAATAACCTTCATGGATAAGAATTTTTTTCATTTTTTGGCAATTGAGAATATAAATCTCTTCAGAAATTAAGGTGACCATGAGACGGAAAACCCTGGAATAAGTATGAACTAAGAGCGCAGTGGTCAGCCTTTCTAAGCTTACTACCGTAGTTATGAAAGGTCACCTTCTGCCACACTCGTTCATTGCCATCAAGTCAATGCCAACTCCTAAAGACCTCGCAGGGCAGAGCAGGACTACTCCTGTGGCTTCCTGAGGCTATAAATCTTTACTGGAGCCTAACGCTTCACAATGGCCGCCGGGTGAGTTCAAACTACTGCCAACACAGCACATAACCCATGACGCCACCAGGCCTCTTAAAAGAGGAACAAAGAAGTCACCTTCATAATAAGTGAATGTCCTGGGCCCAGACAATCCTAGTCTTAACGTGGTCCGAAGTCAGCTAACGACCAAGTCTGACAACTTAGAGTCAGAAATGTATACGTAAAGGCAAAAAGGGTTTTAAGATCAAGTTCTGCACTAGCACACTTTCATTTTATCTCTGTAAATTCTAAAATGGTCCATGTACTCTTAGGAGCAGTCATTTTTAACAGAGAAAAAAAAATAGCCAACTTACATTGTGTCGTAAATCAATGGAGAAATTTGAACCGTGTCTTGGCAAATGTGTATTAAGACCAGGTCTGAGTTTTTGTTTGTTTGAGTGTGTGTGTGTTTTTTAATTGAAAATGGTCATCCTATCTGTATTACAGGTAGATCCAAATAGCATTGCTGCCAAAGATGGCCGGATTCGAGAGGGGGACCGAATTTTGCAGGTATGTAATTGTTTTCTTATGTTTCTATAATCTCTCTAACAGATTTTCACTTGTTTCCTGATAGATGTTAGAGGAAATCATTTGTCTTTGCTTGTGGACATTAACACCTTCAAAATAATGAGCTACCAAGAATCCTTGCTTTTAGTTAAAAACGGTGAATATTATTAGCAGTTATTGTCTAAAATTAATGGTTGAGGTGCTCACTGTGAAGTCAGAGTATTTGACCATGTGCTTGGGCACGTCTCTTCTCCTTTTATGTTAAGCTGGCTCCTCATCTTAAAGAGGAATGGTCATCGCACCTGCCATTGTCAAAGTGAAATAAGGGTACGCCTGTGCTGGTCGTGCTGACACAGTCCATGCAGGTGCTTCATGAACAGTAACTCATGGCAACCCACTGGGGGCTCCTGAGACTGTGACCATTTATGGGAGTAGAGCTACTGGTGGTTTCAAACAGTGGACCATGAGAATCACATCCCAATTCGTAACCACTACACCACGAGGGCTCCATACAGTTTCTATGACAAAACACCATAAAGTGGGTAACCTAAGAGCAAAAAATAATTTTTCCAGTGGTAGAAACTTGAAGTCCAAATCTAGATATTGTCAGAGATGTGCACTTTCTTTCAGCTCTGACAAAAAAATTCTGTCTTGGTTGTTTTCTTTGGATAAGCCCCGAATGTTCCTCAAAGTGTTTTGACTTCTGCATGAACCCTTCTATACTAACTTTCCCCCTTTGTGTGACTCTACTTCCACACTTAGCCTCCTCTTTGATATGCTCAGAAGGAAGGAGCCCTGGCGGTGTAAACAGCTATGTACTGAGCCACTGGCAGTGTGGTGTGGTGTAGTGGTTATGTATTGTGCTCTGAACCGTATGGACAGCAGTGAAAAACCACGACCATCTCTAAGGGAGAAGGACAGGGGTCACTATCAGTCAGCATTGAGTCGATGGCTCTGAGTTTGGAGACTGAGCTTCTAACCAATGGTCAGTGGTTCAAACCCAATGTCTGCTCTATAGAGGAAAGATGAGGCTATCAGTTCTCATAAAGATTTACAGTCTCTTCTGAGACTGGAGGCATTTCTACTCAGTCCTATAGGGTCTCTATGAGTCAGAATTGACTCAATAGCAGTGACTTGACTTGAGTCTCAGGAGAGGATTAGGATTAGAACCCACACTACTCTAGTAAGGTTTAGTTAATTTAACTGAAAACATCAGCAGAGAAAAGCTCAGTTTCCCCCAAAGTCTCATTCACTGGTGCAGGGGGTAAAACTTACACATATCTCTCTGAAGGATGTGATTCTATGCGTATCACAATAATCAGTCATCTCTGTCTTTTCCAGAATTAACTAGCTGAGCATGGATTCTACTTTCTATTATTGTATAGATTTCTAGAGCTGTAAACTTTTTTTTTAACAATTTACCTGTTAGAGGAGAAATCACATTTTCTCCATCTTCCCCTAAGTGGAAATGTGGAACCTAGAGACTGATGAGATTCCCACCTGACAAGGGAGATGGTTAGCAGATCTTGGGGAGATGCAGGGCTTGAAAGAGAGTCCCAAGCCAAATGATGGATAATCTTAAAAAACACTTTACTCAACCCATCCATCCCGTCTGAGTCTTCAATCATAAAGAACAGAGAGACACACAAGGTCCTCAGCTTTTATATCAAAATGAACCCCCAAATAAGAACACAGGCCCTGGGGGCTGAGGCACTGCTGATCACAGCAGCAAAACCGAGGAGACTCAAACGACAACGTGGGAGGTTACACAGTGTTAAAACCACTCTCTACAACATTGCCTCGTTCACCTTACCCTGGAGACGGCTTTTTGAATTCGATACTCTGCCTTTTCTTTCCCCCACACCTAAAATATGTGCAGTTTATTGTATGTCAATTGTACCTCAATAAATGTGCTATTTTAAGGCTAAGCCTTCTGGAAGTAGAGGTTAAGGGGAATCTAATATTTTAGAGGAAAGGTGAGATGGTCTAGGAGGGTGAAGGGTTGCAAGTCTGGGGCAGACACCAGCTGGAACTGGGGCCAGCTCCCTGTGGGTATGTACATGCAGCTCTGAAAAACACCCACTCCATGACTAGCAGATCCAGCACGTTTTGGAGGACAAGGGCTTCAAGAGTGGACAGGAGGGGAAGGCGCGAGATGCTTGCCCTGAGATGGATAGATAGATTAGTCTCGAGATGGTCTTTAGAATGTAAACCTTCCTAATGCTGCGACCCTATAATACAGCTCCTCATGTGGTGGTGACCCCCAACCATGAAATTATTTTCGTTGGGTCTTCATCACTGTAATTTTGCTACTGTTTTGAATCATCATGTAAATATCTGATCTGCAGGATGCATTTTCATTGTTACAAATTGAACATGAAAGCATAGTGATGAATCACAAAAACAATATGTAGTTATATATTGTGGAATATTTATTTCTAATGACAAATAAATAAAATTTTGTCGCATAGCATGGGTAACAGTCTTCACGCAGGTACTCGTATGTGGGCGGGTCCGCCTGGACACGGATAGAGGAGCGGTGTCTCAGTTCCTAAGACCACCATAAATATGTTTTCCACTGGTCTTAAGTGACCCCTGTGAAAGGGTCGTTCGACCCTTCAATAGGGGCCACGACCCACAGGTTGAGAACCACTGTCTTAAGGCCTAAAACAATCGTTCAGCTTACCTAGTAAAAATGCCTGCTTTGAGTATTGTGAACTTTTAAAAACTACCTTTAAAGAACTACCTGTGTGTGTGTGTGTGTGGGGGGGGGGGGGTCTCAAATTAACAGCAGCAACCCAGAAGATTCCGTAGAAACCTTAGAAGGCTGTGAAGGAGCCGAGGTGGCATAAGGGTTACACGTCAGGCTGCTAACTGCACGCCCCACCATTGAAAACCAGCAGCCACTCTCCCTGAGATGGAGGAGACTTTCTCCTCCAGTGAGGAGTTAGTCTCAGAAACGCACAGGGACAGGCCAATCCTCCTCTGTCCTCTAGGGGCGCTGGGAGGAGTGACGGACTTTTCCGCAGTGAGTTCGGTTTTTAGCTTCTGGTCCTTCGATTCTCCGGGTAACTTTACATACAGCAATTGTTATAAAATACGATACCTCCCCACTTGCTCTTGCACCCTCTCCTCACTCCCTTGCTCATTTTTCGTTTCTAGTCTACCGCAGGCAAGTCATCCAAGTTCTAACACTATCTGTGTTCTGAAGGTGTAGATGGAAAGGAATAAAGTACACAGTCTTTCATATATGTAACCCCATGTCCTGACACTTCCAAACTCTTGGGGACACTGTGGGCAGATCAAGGTTTTAGCTAAAATCTGTGCTAGGTAAGAAGGCATTCCTTAATGGAGTTCGTTCATTGAAGAAGCAGCAGGATTGATCAATGGCTATTTTCTGCCTAATTACTTATATTCTGTGACAAATATGTCACACTTGATGAATAAATAAATGCCATATTTAAGAGCCTAGACTTCAATCCTATCTGTGCACACAGGAAACAAAGGAAACTGTGACAAACTTGCACCCATAGGCAAATAGCTCCCACATGTCTGATGGGGAGATTACAGGATACCCTGCTAATGAACAATTAATGACTCTTTTGCCAAAGATATGAGAGTGGGAGAAAGAAAGGATTTACTTTTTATCCTTGGAGATTCCTGGCTGGCTTTTATTTAAATGAACCTCTTTAGAACAATTGTGATTTTAATATCCTGTTCATGATGACCTCAGTAAAGTACTTTGATGGTCCTACAGATTGTGTGGCCAATTTCTCCTTTATGTAGCACACCAGGAGTTTATTGGATGACCTCACCTATTAACATCTCTCCTGCACGACCATTGGTAGAGATTGGTTGGGGCTGGGGTGGGGAAGGGGTGTTAAAGAAGAGAAGCTGCAAGCCCACTTCATTAGTACGCACACATTTAAGTTCGAAGGCGTTTTTTGTTTTGTTTCCCCCTGCAGGGGCTTGACAGTTCAATTTCATTGCCTTTGCCAAGGACTTGTGGTATCAGACTAGATACCACATTGATTTGAGAAAGCCCTCTCATAAAAGTATAGGCATAGACCTAGAGAAAGTCAAAGCATTGCTAAGCAGCCATAGAGGAAGGATTAAGAACCACATACCTACTATGCTTTCCAAAAGAAGGAGGAGTCGACTCTCATTTTCTCCTTTTGAAATGACAGGCATCTAATATTACATTTAACCAACCCAAACTCATGTTAACCCAAATTGTCAGTCGTGTTCCTAAGATGAAAAACACAAACTTGCCTTAAGTTGCTCTGACTGCTGGCGATCTCTCGTGTATCTGAATCAAATGGTACTGCATAGGATTTGTAGTCTGAGAAGATCGCCAGTCCTCTCTTCTTTCCTCCAACGTGCCACTCATCATGTAACTGAGTAGACTCAAATCCCCAACCTGGCAGCTAGCCAATGGTGTTAGCCCATTGTACCACCCAAGAACTTCTCCGAAGGATTCACAAAAGTCAAGCCCACTATCACTGATGTAATTCCCATGCACACTGACTGTACACGATAAAGTACAACAGCTCCACAGTTTCTGAGACTATAAATATTTAGAGCAGCCGACTCTTCTTTCTCCTGTAGAATGGCTGGTGGTTTGAACTCCTGACCTTGCAGGAGTTCAATACCAACCCAAAGTGCTTAAGAATTACTATTCCTGCTAACCCCTAACAGAACTAAAGCAATGGAACAAGACCTTCCTTCAGTAGTTCTGTGGGGTTCTGAGACTATTTACAGGAGTAGAAAGCCCAGTCTTTGTCCCGCAGAGCTGCTGGTGATTTTGAACTGCCAACCATGCAGATCGCAGCTCAGTGTGTAACCGCTGCACCACCAGGGCTCTCTATGAGTAGATTGTGAGTTTGGTTTTTTTTTGGGGGGGGGGGTTACTAGTTCTCGCTTTCTTTCTCTGATCTACACGTGAACTGGTCTCAGCATTTCTTTCTATCCTTTAAATTTTTCCTTTAGAGCTATTTTCCTCCTGTCTGTTTTCTTTCCACATATGTCTGTCCTTCATTCCCATCCCATTTTCCTTCCACACTGCATGTGATCAGATTTCAAATGAATCTTTCCTCTTTTGCCTCCTAGTCTGGTTTCCAATGAAACTCCTTTGATGGCTACTCTCCAGGGATTTTATCTGCAGATCTGCCTCTCTGGTGTTAACATTGGGAACCTAAGAATGGCTATGCTGGGTTTAGGAAGACAAAAACAAAGCTCTGTTAAATGTCTAGGGCTTTAGGGATTCTTATAAATACACATTTATAAATACAGGAGATTGGGCCCAAAGTCAGAGTTTGACTGATGTATCTCTGTAATTACCACAAAGCTCTTCTGAGCCAAGGCAATATCTATTTTGAAACTTAAATTTACATATGATGTACAGAAAATGTACAGACACACACACTGTCTAGCAAACGTTTTCCTCAGATTTATCAGAAAGCATGTGTTGTCATCATCCTGGATTTTTTCCCTCGGTTTTACCAGAGTGGAAGGCAGGACTACTGCATCTTAGGTGGGCGGCGCCTTCACAGGATGTCTGCCTGGTGTTCTCCATGCCAGCAACTTGTTTTCTTATGAACAACCTTCCAGCTTTAAAAACCAAACCAAACCAGGCCCTATAAGATGTCTAGGCTTTGAAAATCTTTGCAAGAGCAGACAGCCATATCTGTCTCCTGCTGAACACCTCATGGGTTTGAACTACCAACACTGCACTGATGGCACCATGCTACAGCTATCAATCATGATTTTAAGAGCGAGAACACCTAAATGTTGAGAGCGCTGTCTGATGGCATTCCTCAAGTGCAGTCGTTTCCTTGGGAGTTGCTGAGACCCCGGCCTGTATTTCTCACCCACAGCAGCTTGGCTGAGAAACCAATGCCCGGAGTGCAACAGGACTACCACCCCACTGGGGAAAGGGGCTCTTACTTTGAAAAGGAAACAATAAACTAAATTTCAATGCCAGATTTCACCAGCAGCTTTATCGCATTCAATGTGTGATTCTAAATATAAAAGTGTTTCTGCAACACATGAATTGCATCCTTCACCCAAAAGAAAAAGAAAAAAAAAATAGAATTCTTGCCAGGACAAGAGACAATGGATCTCGTCATTCTGAGTTCACAGATGAGAGGCACGCATGCCAACTATAGAGGGATTTACACGTAAACGGGACCATATTGTTTCCTGGTGGCCTGCTATGAGTTAGCAAATACATAGACAATAGAAATCTTTTTTAATTAAATTGTGTTTGCTGCTGTGGATTTAACTATATTGAATTTTAATATATTTATTCTACTTAGCAGACATGTACCATTCCTGGACTGATAATTAAATATAAATGAAAGTAGTAAGAATAACCAATACAATAACACCGCCCACTATCTGTGTAGTATGTGCCAGCACTCAACAGGTACTTACGTCCACCCTTTCACATGTAACTCATTTTAATCCTTCTCTCCACCCTCTGGAAAAGGCAGCCTGATTTTCTGCATTTTACAGATAAGAATACTGATGTGAAGAGAGATGATAAGTCGTATGCCTAAAATCACACCATTAGTAGACTAAGGAAATGGGACATAAACTATTTGGCACTACTCTCTTGGGCTCTATAAAGTTCTACAAAAAGAGAAACCCGTTCCCCCTTCAAGTCCATTCCAACCCATCACAATCCTGTGTGTGACACAGGAAAACTATGTCCCGTGCACGTTCAGTCACTGATTTTCTAGAACTAGGTCACTGATCCTTCCTTCTAAGGTACCTGTGGATGCACTCCAACCTCTCACTCAGTAGCTGAGTGCACTAATCATTTGTATGCTCAGGGATTTCATAAGGAGAAAGGTCGGTAGAATTGGTTATAAGGAAGCTGTCAGTACGCAGAGACCCATTAGCCATGGTTTAGTTGATATGAAATTAATACATAAACATTAGCTAATATTAACTAACTAATCTGCCTTGGGTTCAGGTTTTCTTTCTGCCCATATAAGACCTTTGGCTTCCACTGTCTCTGTTCAAAGCTGAAGAGATTCCAATGGCAAGTCGAGAGGAATGTAGCTACCTCTCACACGCCTTCAGTGTTAGGAGTCCTACACACGGAGCTGCACACAATGAGCCACTGTCCTGTGGGAGCTTTAGCTATAAGCCATTCACACTAACGAGGTTACATGTAGGTGGGAAATCCAGAGATCTCAATGAAGCAGCATTTGACTGACATGAATAAGAAGCATTCGATTCATGGTAGGTGAAATTTAGATGAAGAATGAAGAGGAAGTGTATGTGAGACAAGAGGGAAACCATGAGAACTGATGTTTGAAACCTACGAGCAATACAGAAAAGCTGCTTGAGAAAACTGAAGTCAATCCCCTTAGGATTACAGGTGCCTCCAGTGGAGAGAAAACGAACCCTTTGGCTCAGAATGAACAGACAAATGGTAGATTTGTTACCAAAAAACCAAAACTATTATAGCATGGACATAAGCTCTCAATGTTCTAAGAAAGTGAAAAAAAATATCGATCAGCCATTCTCTTAAACTAGATTTAATTGGGTGGGGGAGGTGTAGTGTGATCCCCAATGGCCCATTTATCTTTACCTGAGAGCCGTCGCCTCTAGCATTCTGCCCCATTTTGGAATCTGGGCTTTCATTCTCTCTCTCTTTTTATTTTCTAATTTGATTAATTTTATTTGTGAATTGCAAGAAAGAGCTGTGCATGACACGTGTGAAAATCTAAATGTCCTGACTGGCATACAAGCGAGACTCTAAGGGTGCACATCTGTAATCGGCCGCAAACACAACCTGTGGTATGGCCCCTGCGCCCACCCTCTTGGACTGCCTTTTGCTAACAGGATGATGAAAATCCAGAAACGGGGCTCCTATCGTGGGGTCTACAGTTAAGACTATCGGGCTTGTTTTCAGATCGTTCGCTTTGTCCTCAGGCATGAGCCACAGCTTCAGAGAACCACCGGAGCAGGCCTCAGTAGTTCACGCCACCCTCTCACTCAGAAAACCTATGTGAAATCTGTTAACTCATTCACTCTTCACATGGTCCGAGCAAGCCAGTTTCCATCTGTCTGACTTAACACTTATTTTAGACGGAATCGCTTAGCCTCTATATTTGAAATTTCTTCCCACAGATATTATTATTAGTTCCGGGTTCTCAAAAGCCCATCGTTGCTATAAAGTTTGAGAACTTTTGAGATCTCCAGAAAGGAAAAATAAACTGAATAGAAGCAAAGGAGAAATGGGAGCTGTTAAGTAAGAGTTGACAACAATAGAACATGAAAATTGAGTTTCCAATACATTTAAAACTTTAGACATCTTGTTTCCTTTGTCTTTGGGGCTTTGAAAAAGGACCCTGATTGATGGCACACATCAATTTCTCCAGGTATGCCCAAGCCTGACTTCTTTCCCTCAGCATTTTCTTTTTAAAGTCAACGTTACTCTGTCTGAATCGACAAGAGAAAAAAATGTACGTGTACCTCAGAGAGCCACCCTAAGACACTGTTGTTTAAGGAAATGGATCGTTCAGGAAAAGGAGCTGGCACACTAATGAAGGCATTGCTGATGAGCCCAAGTTCCTTTGATTGGCTAAGCCATGAAAGATCTTCTGAGAGGTTTAGGCCACTGAGTCAGACCTACACACAAATATGCAATGATTAAATGGAACCGCAGCCAGCAGCGGCCGGGCAGGTTGCCTGGTGAGAGATAATAGTGCGGCTCTCTAATTGGCTCCCAGCAAGCATGCAGAATGACGGATTTCAGTTATGGTACCGCCAGCCCTGCTTCCCCCAGCACTATTATCTCAGAGTGACACTTCCATTACTCTGAGCGGAGAAAGATGAACGTCACCTGTCAGGGGCTGGTTAATTGTGTTGCTAGATGTATGTTGCCAGGGCGCAGGTTGGACATTTATGAACATAACTGCTTCCTCTGATGCCCGCCATCCTTCAGGGATCAATATGGCTCTTACAGTAAGCGCGTAATTGAGTGAAGGCACTTTACTACGGAGGGGCTGACGATGAGCCCATTGTGTGAGCTTCATTGTCCATACATTTACCATAAATGAGCTGGTATTTGCCATTTATTGTGTGCTGTGTTGTGGAAATGGAAACTAATATTCCACTTTCATTTGTTTTCTAGATAAATGGTGAAGATGTCCAAAACAGAGAAGAAGCGGTGGCTTTGCTCTCTAGTGACGAGTGCAGGAGAATCGTGCTGCTTGTGGCAAGGCCAGAGATTCAGGTCAGCGAGGAAAAAGCACCTGGAGACTGAACTTGACATTCATTATGTTATTCTGTAGCAGATCAGTACTGTGGATGTTTGTGAAACGAAGTAGACCAAATGTAACCACAACAGATCTTTCCTAACTTGCTCACCTCACCAAATAAATGAGAAAGTCTCTCCTATGTTGCTCCACAGAACGGCAGCACAGCATCCGCTTGTCTTAAAGGCATGCAAAATTCACTACCCCTACCCACCACCTCTTGCCAGTTCTTGAAATGATTCCACAAATGAAAAAATCATTGACTTGTGAGATGCTTAATTCTGTATGAATTTTTCCATTTGGTTTCCATCTAAATATACTTAATTGGCATATTGAGGTATCTTGAAAGAGTCTCTAATGAGAGAAACATTAGCATATCTAGTTTTCAACGTAACTTCTTTTAGAGTAATTATCAAATAAACCATCTTATGAAGCATGATATGGTATCACGTATACTAAATTAATTTTTCCAAGTTTAGTGGGACACCCGTATCTACTTGGCCAAAACGAACTGATGGATTCTAAAGAAAATGTTTCATATCTTTGCAGAGGGAGATGTTACGAAAATAAAGCAGAGGTAATGGAGGAAGAAAAGTACTATTGGCTCTTCCTTTTCATTCTCACCACAATGCAGAAAGTACATACTACTATCACCAGTCTACTCCTCTGTCAGCAACTTGAATGAAGTTGGTTATATTGCCATTTGTCTCTTAGGTAATTGATCTGATATATTTCAGACTCTGTAACTATCTGAAAGTACTGTCCATCGAGTAAGTATAGTTCAGTGTCAGACTGAATCTGAACTTGAATGTAGCGGTTATAAAAGACCACCGTTTCCGCATATATTTCTTTTATGCCCTTGACCATGTTGAATGGTTCTCATAGAGCCTGCCTTGGCCTGGAGCACAGTAAAGCTACCCACCTGAGGTCTTCAAAACAATAATATCACTGCCATCAAGTCACTTCTGAGTCAACGGCCCTACAGAGCAGAAAAGAACCGCCCTGAGACTATGGATCTCTTTGGGAGTAGAAAGCCCCAGCTTTCTCCCTCGGAGGAACTGACTGGTGTTTAGAACTGCTGATTGCTGTTCTTTCCGTTAGCTACCCAAAGGCATAACTCCCTATACCTCTGAGGTCTTAGGGGTGGGAAAAAGGAGCCTACGCAACTGCCCTTCATTAGACCGAGCTTTGAAAATACACATGAAATTGCATCATCTGGAAATCTCACAAAATAACATCATTGGTACCATTTTCGGGGGCTGGGGGGAGGTCACCCTGGAGAAACAAGCTAGAAGTAAGGAAGTTTGTGGTGAATCTAGGACACAGCACAGCCGTGATGCAGGGACGATCGCTTAATGATATAAGGTGGTTCCCTGCCCTTTCCGTGTAATTAAAGCAGTTCTTCACACTGTACCACATAATTGGTCTCGTGCTTGAGCCCATTGTTGCAGCCACGGGGTCAAGCGTAGGAACAATTGTGAGTGTTTCATTCTCTTGTGCAGAGAGTTGTTATGGGTTGGAACCAACTTGATGGCACCTAACCAAAGCATACCACCGAATGGTGATGGTGGACTGTGAAATGAATAGGAATTAAGGACATAAAATCCGATCCTGTTCAGCCAGTGGCATTTTTAATATCTCCCAATGCTCTTGATCCTTTCCCCGCAAATAGTTGATATTGTTGGATGAATTGTCAAGCCAGACCTAGTATTGCAGTTGGTGAAGGATGGTCATGTGACTTTGTAGGATGCCAACCTGTCTGCCTGTCGGAAATCAGGATCTGCCTTAGCCCCTTTTCCCTGAAGACCCTCCATGTCACTGGAGGGAAGTTGAACATCTTTAGAAAACCAAAATGTCCAGAGAAACCAAAAATGAAAGGGCTTTTGAACATGATACTTGGACATTTTAATTTAAGCAGTACATTTGATAAATGGCTACCAAAAGGTGAAAACTAAAATCTTTTTTTCCCTAGCACTCATACTTTTCATTGAATCATGATGTTATTGTTATTTCTTACATGTATATTTTATCCAGGAACAACATGGAAGCTGGTTGCGTGCTTTTTTCCTAGCCTTTTTCTTTTTCTTTTTCTTTTTTTAATGTTTCCAATATCCACTGAATTCTTGGAAATGATCTACAGAGTTGCTGGGGGCAGTATTGTGCATCTGTGCAATATTTTTAAATAACTCATTCCTCTCATTCCCTGTCAACTTTCTTTCATTTTCCCCCTCAGACCATTAAAGATATTGCTATTCTGTTCTATTCCCCTTGGGCCGCTGGGGCCGAGCGAGCGATCTTCCGAGCATGTCCCACCACCTTTGAAATGGTAGTGTCGGTTGTTCCTTTCTCTGAAATGTCATGTGCACTGCACTTGGGTAAAGACAGATTCTCCCTGGATCCTAAGGGCCACCTTCTTTTTCCTGAAGCTCAGCTCAGGGAGGAGGTCTGTCCCTGCCACCGCATTCGACTGACTGCCGTGAATGCAGCTGTGAGTGGAAAGGAGAAATACACCAGGGAGAGGACATGGGCAAGAAGAAGGTCTCCGTGCCCCCTGCACCGTGTGCCCAGCTGCCTAGAGGAAGCCTTATGGCAAAACCAGACCTCAGCTATAGATAACCACTCAGGGTTCTACCAGGGTTTGTCCATAAGAAAAAGAGTTATTAGGAATCATTAATGCTACCCCCACCCACCCCCCTCTTCCTTTAGAACACAAAGTTTATTTCATCATTCTTGCATCGCAGGAGATAATTTAGTTTTGACCTAATTAAAGAAAAGTTCTATGGGGTATTTTTGATAAACATTTCTAGTTTTAAATAATTCATTCTGGAGTTTATCGTTTGCAGCTTCATGGAACTTAAAAGGAATTAAAGAATGTAAAGTTTGGACAATTATAAATTGGAATGAATTTAAATTTTTAGTCAGCTTAATTATCATAATTCATTTGCATATCAAAGTCAGTGGGGTGGAACCCAGTCAAGTTACTCAGGCCACATTAAGATAAATGACTGTGAATAAATGTGTCCATGTTTTTGGCCCCAGATGGTTTCGAGATCATATAAGTTCTTGATGGCCTTGATAAGCTATCAAGAAGACTATAATTTGATTTTATATTAATGACTATAATGCATAAATGTTGATCAGCCTGTGTGGTGCAGTTGAATACCCTACTTTCAGGTTGTTTCTTTTTAACTTTAAAAAATAAATTTATCTTGAAGAGCTTATTTTTCCAACTTGTTTTGGGGTGAAAACAAACAACAGTCCATTTTGGCTCCCCAGAAGCTGCTGTTTCTTTATGGCAGGGTAAAACAGAATGTTCACAATAATCCAGCTAATTCAATCATCATCGCTAATTTATGCAACCCAGCTCCAAAAATCTACTTTGTGGCAAATTATCTATATCAACTCTCAACACTGATCATATTAGGGAGGAACCGCCAGCTTTCTTCTTTCCCTCGACTAGAGAAACAAAAGGGACGTGTTGGGGTAGTGTCTTGAAGTTGTCCACTCTAAACGTTGTGTTCAGCACCATAGACAGATACCCTGCATGCTAAGCGCAGCTCTACCATCTCTTAGTGCTAATCGGCTAGAGCAATTTTCTGTGGAATTTGGACCGAAAAACGAATCAAAATAGAACACGATAGAATAGTTTTTGTTTGTTGGGGAGAATAACTTCAGATTTTCCTTTTTCAGATGAAACAAGCGTTGTCTGTAGACTCTTTTGTGGCAAGCAGCCAACCTTGTAACTTGGAAGCCGTCCTGCTGGAAATAGACAAGCAGGAAGGAGGAGTGTCAGAGTGTGGGGGGCACTTTGTGCGCCGTCTCATTGGGGGTTGTTGTTGAGGGAAAAAAGCCCAATTGTCTCATCGCCCTATTAGTCCCATTGCAGTTCCTTTACCGCGGGGGCTGGTGGGGATAATGAGCATGGGAGCTGTGGATTATGCAGTATGCTTTTCATATATTTTGAAAGAAGGTAATGTCCTACGCTGGGAGATCTACTCGGTAATGAGAGAAAATCTGGAGCTCTGGTTTAAAGAAGGATAAAAGGCTTAAGAGTCCTGTTTTTCAAATCACCTTTTCTTCTTTCTGAGAGGTGAGCTATGTGATTCTGAAGAGAATCATTATGATAAAAGGCACTGGCCAGGCGTCGCCATTTAAGTTTACCCTATTTTAGCATGGGTTCTCGCTAACCTAATAGAACATACTAATGTATTCTTTTGCAGCTGGATGAAGGCTGGCTGGAAGATGAAAGGAATGAATTCTTAGAGGAGTTAAACTTGGAGATGTTCGACGAACAGCATAATGAAGCAATGCAGCACACTGCCAATGAGGTGGAGCAGGTAGGGCCAACAATTTGAACTGCATCATTTGAAATGTTGCCAGTGCCTTTTTAAATGTATCAGCCGACGTGGAGAACAAAACAGAAAAAGCAAAAAAAACCAAAGGGTTGAATCAAACAGCTCTGTAATGGTAGTATTTCATAGTAAATGATCATCTCAAAGGAAAGAGCGGGAATAGGTAAATTTTTCCTGTGAAGGGTGTCTCCCGTTTGAGAAATTTGAGGGCCATTGTCAGCAGAGGACAACAGTGTAAGTAGCTTCCTTCTACAACAGGGGTCTGGTCTGACAACACCGTGGGGAATCAGACCTGACGTAGGTCGAGCACCTTATTGCTCATTCGTATACTTTATTTTGGCTTTCATTATTAGTGTTTTATATTATCAACACCTTTATAAATCTAATCTTGATTTGTCTTTACATTTATTGTAGTCATTTGTGAGTTTCCCTCTAGGATAGCTAATATTTTTTAAAGCCAGATAATAACAAATGTTGATGAGCCTGTGGGGAAATTGGAACCCTTACCCATTGCTTGTGTGAATGCAAAATAGTACGGCTACTGTGGGAAGCAATGTAACAGCTCCTAAAATCAACAACAACAACCCAAAAAAACCTACCCTATGACCCAGATCTTTCACTCCTAGATATAAATACCAAAGACTTAAAAGAAGAAACTCAAAGATCTGTACACCAATGATTATTGCAGCACTATTCACAATAACCAAAGGGTGAAATCAACTGAAAATGCCCTTCCACAGTTGGCTGGATAAGCAAAGTGTTGTACATGCTTACAGTGGAACACTACTCAGCCAGTAGAAGAAATGAAGTCTTGACATGGATGCTGCTGGAAGATATTCTACTGAGTAAAGCATGTAAATCACTCCAGGGCAAATACTGTACAACTTCAATTATATAAAAAGACTTTAAAAAGGCAATTTATGGACCACAGAGTTTATTGGTGGCTGTAGGGTTGGCACAGAGGGGTGAGAGGGCTTTAACAGTGGTAAAGGAGCTCATTGGTTCAGGGTAAGGGTATACAAAAGATTGTTGCTGTTGCTGATCATAAACTTTACTCCTATAAGAAACTTGAATTGACAACAGTCCTGTGATAATTTATGATGACCAAAAAGAAAAAAACAGGAACTGATGAAGCTGTTTATGTACAACCAAAAACTTTATGGGCTTGGATTTCTTGGTTTTGAGGTCTAGGGTCATGGTTTCATGGAACTTCCCAGTTAATTGGAATAAAAGTGTGTCTTGTGCTTCAGGTCTACCTCCTAATTCAGCTGATATTGGTCTTAAAGGCTTGGAAATGACAAGCAAGGCAGAACAATTCTCCTGTATTCATTTGGAACAACAGAGGAAGAGAGTCAGGAATAGAAGAAGCATATAGAATGTCTAGCTAATTACCACCTTGAATAACTACATCCTTTACCATAAAACCAGAACTAAAGGGTGACCAGCTATCATTCCTGAACATTTTAATTTAAAAATTCTAGAGGGGAATCCTTCTCTTAAAGGGAGAAAAATATAGATCAGAATTTCAAATATTCAAGACTCTGCGTGGGGCCATGAAGATTGAATGTACCCCTGACATGATTGCCCTGAGATCATCTTTAAACTTAAATCGAAAGTATGCCATGCAGTCTTCTAAAAACCAAACAAGGGTTTAGCTTAACTAGTTAAAAAAAAAAAAGGTCTATCTTGAGCTTTGTGCTCTTGTAAGAACAATCTCTATAGGACCGCAGTGACCAAAGCAGCTTGAATGACTGGACAGGAACCTGAGAGGGTTGTGAATTTACGCGAGCGGGAGAGGAGCACCTCGTAAAAGGCAGTTGAGAATGGTTCCCAACTAGAAGAAAATGAATAGCCTGACTGAATGGTGCGCATAGACGTTGTTGAACTGGGGCATGTTTTGCTGTGTGTACTCTCAACAAGAGCAAAATAAATAAATTCCTTAAAGTAAAATAAAATATATTCACATAAACAAATGATATAGCAACATCAGCAAATCATATCCTGCAGTATTGATGATAAGATAGGTGTTCTAAAATAAATGCATGTATAGTTGAAATGTATTTTGTCATCTCTCAAATATGTCTTAAGTCAGGGCCTACCTGCAGTATTATGTTGACCCAGGTACTGCACTATCCTAAATGTAGAAATTCAAAGCTATAGTAAAAATGTACACTCTGTTTCACTATGTCAACTGGAGAAAGGCTATTTCTCATGCAGCTACCAATCGGTACATTAAAAACACACACAAAGAACATTACATATACAGGCAATTTTAGGACGATGATGGCAATGATATAAGCTATCTAACTTGATATCTGACATCTCTATCTGGCTTACTTTTGCATTTGGTATCATGATCAAATATTTCTGTTGGTATCCTGATTGCACCTATATAACCCTGACTAGAAGTAGTTCTACTTGCGATTATGGACATCATTTTGCTCAGAGTCAGATACTCATTCAAAAATCCATTTTTGAGTTGCTAATATGTCCTGCTGGCACCTTGGTGCCACCATGGGTTGGGCTGCAACTCCAAGGGCAGTAGTTAAAAACCACCAGCCACTCCTCAGGTAAAAGATGAGGCTTTCAACTTCCATAAAGATTTATAGTCTCAGAAACCCACGAGGGCAGTTCAACTCTGTCCAACGGGGTCTCTATGAGTTAGAATCAACTCAGTGGTACTGATATTTTACTTTTTAATATGTCCCAAGCACTATTATTGGTACTGAGAATACAAAGAGGAATGAGCCAAAGTTCCTGCCCTTTCTTGGTTTCCAGTTTGTAAAAGTATGAATTGTGATATTTTTGTCATTGTTATTGTTTTCTTAATATATCAAAACAAAAACAATAGATTCCAGGTGCTTGATGTCAGATCCACGTCATTCAGCTACCTGAAATGATTTTATTCACACTTCTACTGTCAGTTTGTTGATTTTTTAAATCATTAGATTATTTTCAACATTATTACCATAACCTTAAAGAGAGCTTTAAAGAAAAAGTCACCACAATTAGGCTTGGGAACATGAAGAACATCCATCCTTTTACTTTACTGAGATTAAAATAAACTACATAGAGATATACTAATGTCCCAGAACAGAGACCTCGGTGTGTTTGTGTACTATACTGTGTTAGTCTGAGTACTTTAGAGAAACAAATCCAGAGAAACTCATGTATAAGAGAGTTTTATATAAAGGTTAAGTGCACATTAAGAAAACATCCCAACCCAGTGCTGCCCAAGCCCACTAGTCCAACATTAACCCATATGTCCAACACCAATCCACAAAGTCCTCCTCCATCTCACAAAACACACATTATGACGCCGACTGCAGGAGGAAAGCCAAATCAGTGAACATGTAAGCATCTCAGCACTGGCAGGGGTTTCCACACGGCTGCTCCAGCACCCAGGGTTACATGGGGTTAGGTCCATGTGGCTTCTCCTCAGAGATGTATTACAGGAAGTGAGCCTTGCCAGCTGAATCAGAACTGGCTAAGGAAGCTGCACCTTGATGTGACCATCAGAAAGCAAGAGACCCGAGAACTAGAAAGGCGAGGCTCACTGAGCCATTTATCCCTCCACCCTTCAATTAACCCCACATGTGTTTATCAGCCAGGTTGGCACAATAAACTAACTACCTCATATGTGTAGTGAATACATCAGTAGGTTTCCATCCATGGTGTCAACATAGCCATGTGAGATGTTCATATGATGATCATGGATGCTTGTATGTAAGTCACTTCCAAAATAGCAGTTGGTGCTCAAAAGTGCTGCTGCTATTACTATGGTGACTGCTTTTCAATACAGGTAGTGGGGGGTTGAAATTTTTTAGGTTTGACTTCAACATTGGCTTCAAATAAAGATGTTTTTGTGGTGGCAGCTGCTCATTACAAGCAAGAAAGTCCTCGCTCCAGGCTTCCTCTCTCTTAGATACAAAATGTGACCTGATGCTGAATTGACAGAAGGCTGTTAGAATAAAGGGAAAAGGGAGAAAACCTGTCCAGGTGATGGGATATGGTGTCAAATGCTGCCTACTCATCAGACTTAATACAAATGTGAGGGCTTTTGAGGTAACAATAGATGTCCCCGAGGTTAGATTCTCCTTGTGTGGAAAGTTTTCTTCCCCATGAGACTGAAAAATGATGAGAAGTGCAGAAACCTGTAGAAGTCCTGTGCCCTATAAACAATAATACAGCATCAGAAACATCTTGATGGAAGCATTGCCTGTCACTGTAGTAATCCCATAAGGAAAGGATAAATGATAGAATATCATTGTAAAGGAAATGAGCAATTCTAGAATTGAGGACAGAAACCTCTTTTTCTTCTCACAGTTGATCATAAACCAGCAACAAAAGGGAGAGAAACTCAATTTCAAAATTCCTGAAACACATATCCAGATGTAAAACCACTTTACAGAAATGTCTACTTTTTTTATTAGAAATTTCTACATGAGATACTACCCTGACTTCTATAAGTCCAATGAACGCATTGCTCAGTATTTTCTATAGCCCAATGTCCATCACTGGTATTGCATGTAAAATTAGGGAGGGGGAGGGAATCAGCCCTCGTGTCTTTTTTCAGCTCATTTCCAGCACATGTGAAAAATCTAAGTCTAAGTAATGCACTATGTGAACTCAAATGTCTGCTAACAGTAATGCCCTTTGGGGTTTTACAGCACACTGCACTACTGCCACCCCTATTTTCAGCTTTGAGTGAGACGCTCCTTTTTGTTTGTTAGATTACTTATTCATTACTCTATTTTTATCAATACGAAATTTTAAATTGTAAATCAATAAGTATGTTGTCAAGAAATCAGGATGTTTTTATTTTTTTTTCCAGGAAAGGCAGAATCCTAGAATAGCATAATCATATTCTCCTTCATTCTCCCTTAAATGTTGTTCTACCAATATTTATGTGGGAGAAAAGGATAGTCATTTTGATCCTAAGGTAAAATTCACCTTTAAAGGTATCTAATGGTTACGAGTAGAAAAAGTTAATGTATTTCAAATGAGGCATCCCTAGGTGGTTCAACAAGTTAAGCACTCATACAGTAGCTGGAAGTTTGAGGGTTCATATCCATCCAGAGACTCCTCCAAGGAAAGACGTGGCAATTGGCTGCTGAGAGATCACAGACTTGGGGGGGGGGGGAGACAACCCATGTAGCAGTTGTGCTCTGCACTTAGGGGTTACCATGAGCAACTCATAGGCATTCAGTTAGGAGCCTCAGTGTTTTGCTTTTGAGCAATCTGATTTGGGGGTTCTGAGCTATGATAGGCACACATGTACGGGACCATGGCATCCTAGACATACGAGAAATGGAGATGAAAGTGTGTCTGTAGTAAATCGACTCCTTTGGGGACGTTCAGCTCCTCATCTACAGAGAGAAGGTCCTGAACTCTAGCGCTAACATCATGTTAAGCCACTCCTGCAATTTTGTGACCATTGATTGACTCACCATTGTCACCATATCGGTAGATTGAGGAAGAATCTATTTTATTTCCATTTGCTTGAGGAAAGTGCAGGAAGAAAAAAAAAAAGTGATTATAGTTCCTGAACTCCAGGCCTCCAAATGGTTAATGCACAGTTAGTTCACACACAAAGGAGGAAGGCATGCTGTCTATCACCTTACTCACTGCTGTCAAAGCAGTTCCACTGGTAAGTGAACCTATGGAAGGTTTCCCAAACGGTAGAGTCACTGGAACGCAGGACCACATCTTGCTCCCATTGAGTGCAGGTGGATTTGAACCACCAACCTTTCCGTCAGCAAATCAATGCCTAATTCACAGCACTCTTTACAGTCACTCCAGAAACTAATAACGTCCCTCATTTACACACTTGCACGCTAGAGTTTTCCAAGTAAGGGAAATCTTAGTAAGTTATCTTCCTTAATTGTGGTCTGTTTTATTTACCCCCAACTGAGTAGCATCGCCATAGTCAAGCGGCTTCCGATGTCTTCATTCCATTACATTAAAAGCTGTCAGGAGCTAATTGCCTTTACTTCTAAAATTGTTACGAGTGATAAAAATTAGACCAGCTTTCTAGGAGTTGCATTTTCACCAAAAGACATTATTTGACAATGATTTCAAGAACTGATATTTTCAAAAAAGAGTAATTTTCTTTGTTCTCTCAACTTTATTATCTTAGCCCAAAAAGCAAGAAGAAGAAGAAGGTGCAACAGACACGGCAACCTCCTCGTCCAACAATCATGAGAAAGACAGCGGAGTGGGACGCACCGATGAGAGCCTACGGAATGACGAGAGCTCAGAGCAGGAGAACGTGCCCGAGGACCCTCACAGCGTCTCTCTGAAGAGCAAGAGAGAACTTGGGCAGAGCCAAGACACTCTAGGAAGCCTTGAACTTCAGTGCAATGAGAGCTTCGTGTCTGGTGAATACATTGATTCGGACTGCACTGGAAACCAAGAAGATGAATGTGATAGATTTCGACAACTCTTGGAACTCAAATGCAAGATTCGAAACCATGGAGAATATGACCTGTATTACTCAAGTAGCACAATTGAATGCAATCCAGCGGAGCAAGAGGGAGTGGAGCATGAGCTACAGTTGCTCAATGAAGAGCTAAGAAACATTGAACTTGAATGCCAGAATATCATGCAGGCTCACAGGCTTCAGAAAGTGACAGACCACTATGGAGACATATGGGCACTGCACGATGGAGGATTCCGAAATTTTAACACCAGCATAGATGTGCAGAGAGCAAAACTAGATGACATCATGGAACACCCCGAAAAGTCTGACAAAGACAGCTCCAGTGCTTACAACACGGCTGAAAGCTGTAGAAGCACTCCGCTCACTGTGGACCGTTCCCCTGACAGTTCCCTGCCCAGAGTGATCCACCTCACCAACAAGAAAAATCTGAGAAGCACCGTTGCAGCCAATCAGTCCTCTTCTGGACAGAGCAGTCAAGAGTCGACCTCCACCAAAGCCAAAGCGACCGAGCAAGGTAGTAGCGTTGATGGCCAAGAAAAGGTCTTGGAAAACAACAAGCTTCCTGACCAAGAGAAGCCGGCCACTGCGCACATCCCATATCTCTCTCCTTACCATAGCTCTTCCTACAGGTACGCCAACATCCCGGCACACGCGCGGCATTATCAGAGCTACATGCAGTTAATTCAACAGAAATCGGCAGTGGAGTACGCTCAGAGTCAGCTCAGTTTGGTGAGCATGTGCAAGGAGTCTCAGAAGTGTTTGGAGCCCAAGATGGAGTGGAAGGTGAAGGTCAGGAGCGATGGGACCCGGTACATCACCAAGAGACCGGTGCGAGACCGGATTCTGAAGGAACGGGCCTTAAAGATCAAGGAGGAGCGGAGTGGCATGACCACAGATGATGACACCATGAGCGAGATGAAGATGGGGCGCTACTGGAGCAAAGAGGAGAGAAAGCAACACCTGGTCCGGGCCAAAGAGCAGCGTCGTCGCCGCGAGTTCATGATGCGGAGCCGCTTAGAGTGTCTCAAGGAGAGTCCGCAGAGCGGTAGCGAGGGCAAAAAGGAGATCAACATCATTGAACTCAGTCACAAAAAGATGATGAAAAAAAGAAACAAGAAAATCTTGGACAACTGGATGACCATCCAAGAACTGATGACCCATGGGGCCAAGTCTCCTGACGGCACGAGAGTTCACAATGCCTTCCTGTCGGTCACGACGGTGTGACTGTGTGCACACAACTGATCTTAAGAGGGTGCTACCGGTTTGGGTAGAGTATGATTGCCTCGTTCAATGTGGCATTTTTATATATATTTTGTGACTCTTTATAGTTTAAATTTTTTGTAAGCAAAAATACCTGGTAATTTTTTCATTTGTTTTCATATGCCGGTACCTTCTTTTGGGGCTGAGATCTTTCTTTACCTTGTGATATATTCATATTACTCATTTATAAATGAATTTTTTTAAAAAAGAAAACAAAACAAAAAGTTGAACAAAAATACTGAGGAGCCTATTAATTTCCTACATCAATATATCTGTCTATTGTAAGTTAAAATCTGGATTTCTCTAGTTTGCTTATTTTCTAACTTTAATAACAACTCATTGCCAAAACATTTCTATGCTTGTTTCTTGGCATAATATGTGCATATTAAATCAACCGTTAATAAATCACATGCCTCATCTTGTCTTACACAAAACACACCTCTCTTCAACACACCATTGTGCATTGAACACGTAAATGGCAGTTGTCTTCGTCTCAGTGGAGTGTAGGTAGACAATCTTCCTGTGATACGTAGTTGCATTGGTCATGTAGCTAGCTAACGGTGGTAATTGTGACAATAAAAGAGAAATAAATTATTGACATTGGTTATCCTGAAGAAAAGTTATCAAGGAGTGTTTCATTTTCATTGTCTGCTGCGATTAACAGATGTAAATTAGTTGCATATATGTAATATTTAGATGATTACTAATTGTACATTATAAAATGTGCACATTTTCTATTCCTCTTTTACTATAAATTTCTTCCTAAAAGATTTCTTCTAGATCATTGTACCACATATAGAAACCAGGATTAAATTTAATAACATATGTAACAGAGTGCTCCATGGCCCATAAATTTGAACTACACATTCAATAAATATTAGTGCATATTCCCTTGCCGGTTACCCATGAAAAAGTAAGCTAAACTACAACTGAAAGAAACAGTATAGGGAAAGGCCTGGAGAGCATGAGGTGTCCAAGATTAGAATATGGTTTCTGTCGTGTGACACTATGTGCATGTGTTCAGTTGACTGGAGATAAACTTTTTGCAGAATCCTCTTGCTTAATTTTCAGCCCAGTCAATTACAAAGCCTTATATGTCGGTTTAGTTAAAGGTGAGCTTGCTAGGTGTCAAGACAGTTTTTTTACATCTAGTTTTTCATCATAGAAACGTAACCACATCATATGTCCATCATAATGCCCTCCCAAGTGAATGTATTCAATCTCTTGGGCCAGATCATTGAACTGTTTCTGAAGCTATCTTCCTGTTTAAAAACCTATAGTGGCTCCTTATTAGCTCCTGACTCAGGCTCTGACACCCCAGCCTTACTTATAGTCCAGGCCCCCAGGTACCTGCCTGCCTTGGTGATTGCATTGCTTCTTTAGACCATCCCTGAGTTAGGTCCAGCCCATTAATCATCTGCACATTGATACTCAAAGTGCATATCACTCTCTTGTCTGGGGTTTCTGTGCCAGGCACTGAAAATCAGTTGCTATCAAATTGATTCCCACCCATGGAAACCTCAGGTGCTTCAGAATAGGTCTGGGCTCCATAGTGTTTTCGATGACTCATCTTTCAGAAGTAGAGTCCTTTCTTCTGAGGTACCTCTGGGTGGATTTGAACCCCCAACCTCTGGGTTAGTAGGTTTACACAGGAGTCCCTGTGTGGTACAGGCTTTGATCCCTCACGCAGAGTGTAATCACATCCCTGTTTCTCCTCTGGAGCCTATTTTGATGACACCTGGATTTTTCACTTATTTGGAAGCGTTCAGCTTTTCAGCACCTACACTGATACACCTGCAAAACTGTCTTACCTTGGAATTTGTCTTCTCCCCTTATTGAGTCACGCACGTGGAGGGTCTGGTTTCCCTCCACATCGCCAGTTCAGGGAGAGGGCTGGGGACAGCCTCTTTCTGTTCTAATAGAACATCACGTAGATAATGTATGTGAATGAATTAAATTATTTTATTCATTTACCTCTCTCCTCCACTTATTGCCCCTTTTGATATTATTTTTCTGACCTTTGCATTTTTCCCCAGTTCTTATCTTTTGGAGGGCTCTGGCATAGATTGAAAGCAACTAATTTTATTTACATAAAATAAAAAGCAGGCTAGGATAGTTTAAGATGGTGATAGTAATAGCACACTATGAAGAAGAAAAATTTCCACACTTTTAATTTAAATTTGTCAGCCCAATGCATACCACCACTCAATTTTGACTCTGGGATGAGCATGGTTTAAATAAGAATATGCCTGTAAATCTGAGGAGCCAGTTCTTTCCTGACTAATGGCCGTGATTGCTGTTCACCCCTGACACAACGTGTTCTAACTATTCATGGAATGACTCCTAGAGATGAACTCTATTTGAACCAACATTTTAAATGATTTCTAATATTTTATATCATCATGAGAGTAGACAGCTTCATCTCTCTCCCACGGAACTGCTGGTGAATTCGATCCGCTAACCTTGTAATTCACAGCTTAATGCGTAGCACACCAGACTACCCAGGCTCCTTAGCCAACATAGTTTTTTCAAAAGAAGCATGCACACACAGCTCACAGAATTATAGTGTTTTCAAAGTTATCAATTTAGTTTTATTTTCACTTCTAGCCAAGTGTGCTTGCCAATTTCTTTTTTTAAAAATGTGATGTTGGTGTTTTTCATGTCTGTGTTTATACAATTTTTACAAGTTGAAAAATGTCTTTTTCTTTCAAAAATATGAAGTGTAATGCTCTATCTTTCTACCTAACATATCTTTGTGCTAAACATGTTTTTTAAGTAAACGGATAATAAACCTGTTGCTCAGCAGCGAAAAACATGGTTATATGTGGGATATTTTATTTTTGTTCAGAAGAAAAATATGAATGCTGGGGGCGGGGAATATATTACTAGTGTTCACCTTTGAAATTCCATATCTATTATTGCTCTTTCATTCAAGGTGTGACAGAAATCGGTGCTCGGATCCATATGTGAGTGACTTAGAAGAAGACAAAACCATGTACCCTGGATGGGCGCTTCTTTGCTTCACGCTACAAAGAAGGCTATTGTTGTTGTCATCTTATTTTGTGCAGACTGTTCGTTACTTTACAGACAACTAGTGTGGGCGGCGTGGACTTCCCTCGCAGTTTTTCCCCCAGAATGCACTTGATTTGGCCTGTGTCCTGTTGTCATATCTATATTTTCTCCCTCGGGTCATTCTTTTTCTCCCTCTCACCAGTGGTGGCACAATTAGTGGCTTGCCTATTAATTGAGAGGTTGATGCTTTGAACCCACGCATTGCCTCCACAGGACAAAGACCTGGTCATCTATTCCTATGAAAGTACAGCCAAGAAAGCATTAGGGGCAATTCAACAATACTAGTGAGTTTCTGCTCTCTGCTTCAAATTCCTTGTGCCAGTGCTAATGCCTCTCTGTTCACCCAGTCTCTCGTGTTTTACCTCGGAGTCTTTATAAACTTCTCTTTTCCTTTGTCACACAACAAATGTTCTCCTCCTTCTCCTTCCAAAATATGTCATATTGTCTCCCAGTTCTCTTAGGTCATCTCAGTTAGGTTGTCGCTACCTCATGCCTCATTCCTTTTGACAGGTCTGTGGCTAGTCTCCCTGCTCCACCTTCCCAGTCTGCCTTTACCCAGCGGCCCCCTTGCCCTCCTCAATGTCCCTCCCCTCTCTGTCCTCAAAAACCTTCAGCAGTTTTCCCCTGAACTTTGGAAAAAAATCTGAATGCCTGAAAATTAGTATTCAAGGATATCCTTAGGATAATGTCAACATGACTTTTACACATGATTCACATGCGGGATTATCAATTCAGAGCATGAAAAACTTGCCATTTGGATAGGTAAATAAGTTGGTGGTCCTTCAACCGATATGCTTTGGTCGTCTATTAATTATTAAATGAATTTTCTACTAATAAGTTTGACCAAAGCAATATATTCATTGTTTAATTCATGTCTTCTTAAACAAGTGTTTAAGTTTTCAGTATGTTCCACTTATATGAAGGTTTTGCCTTTCATTAATCTTTCTTCATTATCTTCCAAAGGGTACAACATTGGAGCTATTAGTAAAGGATTTAGAAGTTAGATATACTAGTATTTATTTGGTATAAATCTTCATGATATCGCCTCACCAAATTGTGACTACAGGAAGCTACTGTCAAGAAAATCCCTCTCTAAGCACGGTCACCCAGGAGGAGAAGTTTGTACTTTCATTGTTGTTTTTCCACTCAAAACTGCTGCCTTCCTCAGCCTGGGTAGAAGCAGCTTATGCTGCTCTGGTTCTGGAAAGAGTCTGCTCTGTAGAACTGAATGAATGAGCACCGCACTGCTTATTGTTTGGAAGATAATTTTGTGCTAATTCTAGTAGCCCATTCTGCTTCTGCTTTGTTTGGACTGCACACTGACAGTTTTTCAAACCTGCCGTTCGCATCTCCAACACCACTCTCTGCCCCTAATGTTTGCTGTGTTAGATGCGAAACCTGCGTCCTTCCCCCTCTGTCCATTGCTCCTCCAGTGCCCATCTCACGCCTTCCCCTCTCGCCAGATTGCCCCCTCACTCTTGCTAACAGCAGAACATTTAATAGATGGTATTGCCGTAAGGCTCATTTGGCTTTGCACCCAATGATGTCTCATATTTTCTTCCATAATGTGTCTGTCATGAGTGTAGCATGCCGTGCAGTTAGGACCCATAGCCACATATGTCCTCCTGGCATTTCTTCTATGTTACCAAACAACAGCTGCTCAGAGTGTTGGCTGCCATGCATTTTTCACACATTCCAGCCAGCAGTGTTGTGTTGGAACACGCATTGCTCCCAGGCTCAGAAACCATCAGTAAATGAGGGTCATGTTTATGATTCAATGTTCTACCACGTTTTTAATTTATTAATATCACTACCTAGTCATTGCCTCCTACTTCCGCCTCTTGGTAGGTTTGTATTCTTAAGTAAGACTATTCCACCTGCCTACAACTCAGTACAGTGGAGATGATTATAGTTATTCAATGTTCTTTATAATTAGTTATGCATATGTATGTATCTCTGCTTTTCAAAAGTTCACCACTTTAAGCCTACATTAGCATTTATGTTTACTAGCGAAAAGAAATCCAAAAGGACTGTCATTTTTACGAGGAGTAAAGGTGGACTGGGGGCAGGCAGTGCTAAAAATGAAACCAGTATTCCTCATCAAGTTTGCAGCAAATTTAAAGAGGCAGGGCGCACTGTGAGCAGCAGCTCAGACCAAGCCACCAGAGCTTTGAACCACGTCCAAAAACACTGTATATATTCGTAGTAGTTTAGGTTTTTTGTGTTACTTGGTCTGATTTTGTAGTTGATTTGGGGGTGTAGAGGGTTTGGGGAATAGTAAAATGTTTCCATATAAATTAATAGTAATTGCTGCATGACGTTATGCCACCCCAGCCTATAAAAGTTTTCATAGGAACACGCTGCTTTTGAATAGCAAGAAACCTGGACATCCACACACATACAAAAGATGGCTCAAAGGGTTTGTGGAAATTTCAACTATCTTAATGTTATTTTTGATGAACCTCTTGAAGCCTCCCTTTGTGTGTGTGTGTGCATACCTGCACTGGTTCATAATTGGTGTGCATTAAATTCATATTGGGTCACAGGCATCTACTTAACAGATGCGGCGGTATTCTTAAAGCCGGATATTCTTATAGGAAGCCTAATCAGTGCTGTGGTGGTTTTGAACATGAAATTTCAGGAACTAAGACATTTACTCAAGTTGACATATCTCTTGGTGAAAGAAGTTGACTGGCTCGGTCAAGGCCTGTGGAACACAATGTCTACTGAACGTTGTAAGAAATCAGGCCTCCATGATGCGCTTCCTGGTGGTAGCAACAGTGTCTCTGTGTGACCACTGACTGTCGTCCTGCTTCGTTTTAAGAGGACAATGTAGATCAGAAAAACCCATAGGTTTTGAAGTGTACTGTGTGAGAGGGAAAGCACAAAGAAAGAGAGTTAAAAAGCAGCCAAGAGAAGGCCATATGTTGAAAGCCTGTGAATGTCCTGTGCTGGGTGCATTTCTTGTCTTAGAGAGATGAACTGTGTTCCCACAAAAGGAAATCCAACCGTAGAAAGCAGTGAATGCAGAGTAATAGAGGCAGCAAAGAGTATAGCGCGGGTTTCCTATGGATTGCCACCACATCTGAGAAACTTTCTCTAGCCTCACACCCTTGAATGATTCACCAAAAAGACAAAAACAAAACAAAAACCCATTGTCCTTAAGTCATATCAGCTTCGTAGTGACCCTGTAAGACACAGTGTACGGCCCCTTAGAGTTTCCAAGGTTATAAATCTTTCTGGAGGCAGACAGCTTCCTCTTTCTCCCACAGAGCAACAGGAAGGTTCAAACTGCAGACCTCGTTTAATTAGAAGCCCAATTCTTAAAACCACTGTGCTAGCAAAAAACCAAGAGATTATCAAATCTCTGACCTTGAGCATGTTGCATCCCTTCCTGTGACTTCCATTTCTTCCCCTGTCACATGAGGATATTGGAATAAATTATCTCCAAGGTCCCTGTCATTTCTAACACTTAGTAAGTCGGAAATAAATATGAATCATTTAATTGCAAAACTTCCTTTTTTGCAGCCATCCTACACGAAAATCTGAAAACCATTGAAAATTAAGTAGGCAACCCATTGGTTTAAAATAATATCTACGCCCCCTTCTATTACTAACTACTAGCCACATCACATATTTCTAAAAACTTTTTTCATATTAGTAAAGATTATAGCCTAAGAAACATTATGGGACTGTTTGGTTCTTTCATAGGAAAATTATATGATTTAAAAATCAACTCAAAAGATAAAAATTAAAGACATAGAAATAATTAGTCCACTGGGATAGACCTCACAAACATCAGTCTCTATGGCCCTGAAACCACAGGAACTAAATGGTCCATGGCTATTGCTACCAAATGCTCTGAAAGGAATCACATGGGAAGTTCTTGTATTTAATAGGTGAAAAGTGTGGAATAAAACTCAAAATCACAAATGAGACCAAACTTGTATATCCCTTAAGGAAACAAAATACAGCACACGCAAATATGTACATACCTATCTATGTTCAACACCAAACTATTCACAATAGCAAAAAGATGCCAGCAACCTAAATGCCCATCAGTGAGAATGGATAAGAAAACATCCTTATTTTCAACATACACACAATGGACTACTACTCAGCATTAACAATGTTACACTATGAGAGACCTCATGACGTGGAAGGATTTGGAGGAAATTATATGGAGCGAATTTAGTCAACCATGAAAGAATATTGTATGAGACCACTGATAATTCTTTTTAAATCAGGATAAAGGTTTTCATACAAGAAAAAAAAACAGACTTTGATACTTTGGGTTGGGAGGGGGAGAAAGGGAAGGGGAAGTAATAGGACAGAGGGTAGGCAGGTGTTGAATTTGGTGGAGAAGATAATATCCTACAAGAGGTGGAGGGCAATGGGGCATGCCATTGGGAGGTGCCCCAAGTTGTTTAAGTTACTGAATGTAAAACACGGTGTTCTGATATGTATCCCCTACCTAACTCATAATAAATATTTTAAAAGAAATGTGTAATCTTAAACAGCAGTATTATAAATCTAAATATATTTATTTCAATCAAAGATTAATAAAATGATTTTTAAAGGATTTGCAGCCACCGTGTCCCCATTCTGTCCTAAGGGGCTGCTGTAACGTTAACTGGACAACAGTAGGTAGCTTAAATCAATGGAAGGACATTCCATAATAGTGGATTTGTTGTTGTTGTAAGGTGCCCTGAGTTGGCTCCAATGCATAGCAGCCCTACATACAACGGAACGAAGCGCTGCTCAGTCCTGCACTATCCTCACAATTGCTGTGCTCCAGCCCAGTGCTGCAGTCGCTGTGACAGTCCATCAAGGGGCTTCCTCTTTTTCACTGCTTCTTTACCGAGCATGCTGTCCTTCTCCAGGGATTGGCCTCTTCCAACAACATTGTCTGATGACATAAGATGAAGTCCCACCCTGCTTGCCTTGAAGGAGCATTCTGGTTGTACTTTCTCTAAGAGATTAGTTTGTCCTTTGGGCCGTCCATGGTACTTCCAATATTCTTCCCCAGCACCATCATTCAAAGGCATCGATTCTTCTTCAGTCTTCCATATTCAACGTCCAACTCTCATGTGCACATGAGGCAATGGAAAATACTATGGCTTGGGTCATGTGCACATTAGTCCTCAAAGTAACATCCTTACTTTCAACATCCTAAAGGGAATTTTTTTCTGCAGATTTTTCCAATGAACTGCATTGATCTCTTGACTACAACTTCCATGGGTATTGATTGTGGATTCAAGTAAACAAGATGAAATCCTTGACAACTATCTTTTCTCTATCACAATGTTACCTCTGAGGATTTTTGTTTTCTTTAAGTAGTTATCCACATAGAAGGCTGCTGTCCTTGATCTTCATCAGCAAATACTTGATGCCCTCCTCACTTTCAGGGAGCAATGTTGTCACCTGTGTATCAAAGTTGTGATTAAGCTTTCCTTTAAACCTGATGCTGCATTCTTCTCATATTGTCCAGTTCTCAACTTATTTGCTCAGTGCACAGATAAAATCAATATGCTGAGAGATCAAATAAATAGCCATGATGCACAACTTTCCTAATTTTAAACCGTGTATGAATATCCCACAATTCTGTTTTGATCCATATACTGGTTTGGCATGAGCATAATGGAGTGTTCTGGAATTCCCATTTTCTCAAGGCTACCCATACTCTGTTATGATTCACATTGTCTAATGCCCTGGCATCATCAGTAAAACATAAGTAAACATCTTTCTGGGATTCTCTGATTTCAGCCAAGACCTATTTGACATTAGCAGTGACATCCCTTGTTCCATGTCCTCTTCTGAATCCAGCCTGAATTTCTGGCAACTCCCTGACAGTATAATAGTATAGAGGGTAGGGTTATCTTGAGTAAAACTTTAATTGCATCTTATGCTAACAATATTGTTCTATAATGTGTGCATTGTGTTGGGTCACATTTCTTTGGAATGGGTACAAATATAGATCTCTTCCAATCAGTGAGCCAGCTAGCTATCTTTCAAATATTTTGGCACAGGTGAGTGCTTCCAGTGCTTCATCAGGGTGTTGAAATATTTCAGTTGATATTCTGTCAATTCCTGGAGCCTTGTCTCCTTCTTTGGTTCTTGCTCATATGCTAACTTTGGAAATGGTTACATGTGGACTAATTGCTTTTGGTATAGTGACTCAGTGTATTCTTTCCATCTTCTTTTGATGCTTCCTGTATCCTTAAATATTTTACCTATAGAGCCTTTCAATCTTGCAACTCCAGGCTTGAATTTGTTCTTCGGTGTTTTCAAGTTAAGGGATGCTGAGCATGCGCTCATTCATTGGTTTTCTAACTCTAGGTCTTTGCACAGTTTATTAGAAAATTTTAATTTGCCCATTGAAATTTTATGCTCAGCTCATTTACTTCATCATTTCTTTCCTTTTACTCAGCTACTCTACAATTAAGAGCAAGTTCTAGAATCTCTCTGACAGCCAATTTTTAATGGCTTTTGTCTTTTTTATGTATGATGTTCTTGATATCAGTTCATCAGGTCTTCTGTAATTAATATTTAATGTATCAAATCTTTTCTTGAAATTCAGGTGGGATGTTCTTAACTCATACTTTGGTGCTCATGAACTTGGTTTCATTTTCTTCAGCTTCAACCTGAACTTGCATGTGAGCAATTGATGGTCTTTTCCACAGTCAGCTCCAGCCTCGTTTTAGCGACTGATATTGACTTTCTCTGTGTATTCCATCTGAAAAAGCCCATGTGTGCAGTCAGTCACCTTTGGGCTCTTGATAAAAGATATTTGTGATGAAGTTGTTGTTGGTCTTGCTAAATTCGATGATGAGAGCTCTTTGTTTTCTAACACCAAGGCCATCTTTTCTAATTACTGCTCATTCCTCCTGATTTTCAACATTTTCTTTTCCATCATGAAGAATTACCAATCCCTTTTGTTGTGTGATCAAATTTCAGTCTAAAGAATTTTGTATAATTTTTTCAATTTCCACACCACTAGCATTAGTGGTTGGTGCATAAATTTGAATAATAGTTGTATTGATTGGATTTCCTTGAAAGCTGATCGATATAATCCTATCACAGATTGTATTGTATATATACCAAGATAGATTCTGAAATGTCCTTTTTGATATTTGATATCGTTCCTCTTGAATCTGTCATTCCCAAATATTAAACTGACTACCTGATTCAATGTCAGTCCATTTCAGCTAGGATATCAATCTTTATGTAGTACATTTCATATTTGACTGCTTGTAATTTTCTTAATTCATACTTAGTACATTCCAAATTCTATTATTAACAGATATTTGCAGCTGTTTCTTCTCATTTTGAGTCATGCCCCAACGTCAAATGAAGATCCTGCAGGCTTTACTGCCACATGCTTTAATCCATCCATACTGCTAAAGTAGCCTCTCGCTGGAGAAACCAGCTCTTCCTCGGCCATAATTTGAGTACTTTCGAACGTGAAGGGCTCATTTTCTGGCACGATCTCTGACAATTTTCTGTGCTACTCATGACGTTTTCAGTATCAGACAGCGTTTCTTTTTTTTCCCAGACAATGTTTCAGTCCTACCCACTAGGAAGTTTCTTTCTCCAGAGCTTTCTACTCCAGTAAAAAGTAGTCTCAGAAACTCGGGGACAGTTGTACCCTCTGTATCAGATCCCATGAGCCAACACTGACTTGATAGTAGTGAATTTGGGTGTTTTTTGTTTGATTTTGTTCTTTAGTATGCTCTGTAAAACTTTGAAAAACTTGCCCTAACTTAGTTTCTGATTCATCCTGCTCCTCTTCCACTAGGTACGTATAAGGATACTTCAAAATATTTGTCAAAAATTCCATTATCTTTTCATCCCATTTCCCAAAATTTTAGAAGTACACACATATTTTGAATACCAGAGATTGTAGGACAAATTCCCATCACAATATACACTCCAGCCCTCCTGTTTAGTATAGTTTCTCCAGCTGAGTTGGGATGTGGAAAATCAAATATTTTTTAAAAAGGGAAACTATTCCTTTGCCAGAGCAATTAAATAAAGTGTAATTATACACAAAATTAGTGATAAATGGAGTCTCTGAATGATACAAGCAGATAATGTTCTTGATTGCTAGCTTAAGTTTTGAAGGTTCAATCCATCCAGCGATACCTTCAAGGAAATATCTGAAGTTCTATTCCAGGGGTGGGGAGGGATCAGACATGTAAAACTATAGAGAACAGCTCTTTTCTTTCTTAAAATCATTTTATTGGGTGCTCTTACAACTTTTATCACAATCCATCCATCCATCCATTGTGTCAAGCACTTTTGTACATATGTTGCGATCATCATTTTCAAAAATATTTCCTTTCTACTTGAACCCTTGGTATCAGCTCATTTTTCTCTCCCTCTCCCACCCTCCTGCTCTCATGAACCCTTAATAAGTTATAAATTATTATTTTCATAT
>NW_022103909.1:13135661-13144609 GCF_000313985.2 Echinops telfairi | reverse complement strand
CCATTGGTCTAAGTATCTGTCATTGTACCAATACCATGTAGTTTTGACAACCGTGGCTGTATAGTATGTCCTAAAGTCAGGTAAAGCAAGCCCTCCCACTGTGGCCTTCTTGAGGAGTTCTCTGCTAATTCTGAGCTTTTCCCCCTCTCCATATGAAGTTGTTAATCAGCTTTTTCCATTTCTTTGAAGAAAGATGATGGTATTTGTATCAGGATAACATTAAACTTATTTAGTGCCTTGGACAGAACTGACATGTTTACTATTTTGAGTCTTTCAATCCATGAGCATGAGATATTCTTCCATTTGTTGAGGTCACTCTTGGTAGTTGTCCTCGTACAAATCTTTTGTTAGTTAGGTATATCCCTAGGTATTTCCATTTGTGCTTGGCTATTGTGAAGGGTAGTACCTTTTTGATCCCCTCTTCTGTGGTCTTGTCCCATGAGTATAGTAGTATAATCAACTTCTATTTGTTTACCTTGTCTTCTGCCACTCTATCATATTTCTCTATTGCTTCCAGCACTCCTCTTGTGGATCTTTTGGGATTTTCCATATATAAAATCATATCATCTGAAAATAACGATAGTTTTACCTCTTCCGTCCCCAGCTGAATACTTTTGATGTCTTTTCTTTGTCTTATGTTGTTAGCTAGGACCTCCAGTACAATGTTAAATAAGAGTGGGGACAAGGGACATCCTTGTGGAACTGTTTTTGTCTTTTCTCCATTGACTACCATGTTGGCTGTTGATTTTTCATATGTAGCATCTATTATATTGAGGAATTTTCCTTCCATTCCTATCTTCTTGAGTGTCTTAAACAGGGATGGGTGTTAGATGATTTTAAATTCTTTTTCCACATCTATTTATATTATCATGTGGTTCTTATAATTTTTTATGTCAATGTGGCAAATAATATTTATGGTCTTTCATATGTTGAACCATCCCTGCATCCGTGGTATGAATCCCACTGGATCATGATGAATTATTTGTTTTAATGTACATTTACTCTTTTATATAAACCTTTTTCTTACATACGTATGAGTCCCTATGAATTTGTTTCTCTAGTCTACCTGGACTAATATACCTCCCTAGACTGTCCCCCAGATGGACGTCAAGAATCTCAACAAACCGTAGCAATAGAAGAAATAGACAAGGTTATCAAGAGATTACCAACAAAAAAATCCCCCGTGCCAGAAGGCTTCATGGGAGAATTCTACCAAGAATTTAGGGATGTACTGACACCATCCTACACAAACTCTTCCAGAACATAAAAAAAGATGGCAAACTCCCAAACTCTTTCTATGAAGCTTATATAACTCTGATACATAAAGCAGGCAAAGATCCAACCAGAATCAAGAACTACAGACCAATATCCCTTGTGAACGTTGATGCAAAAATCCTTAACAAAATACTGGCTAACAGAATACAAAAGTATATAAAACAAATAATTCACCATGACCATGTGGGATTCATACCACAGATGCAGGGATGGTTCAACATATGAAAGGCCATAAGTATTATTTGCCACATTGACATGAGAAATTATAAGAACCACATGATAATGTAAATAGATGCAGTTGAGAGATTAAAAGATGTGCTACATTGGGTAAATCTGATGCACAAGACCTCTTTAGATTATTGAAAAGAAAGTTACTTTGAAGACCTAAGCATTGCACCTGACCCAAGCGTTGGTATTTTCCAAATCCTCGTGTGCTTGAGAAGGTTAGACAATGAATAAAGAAGAATGAAGAAGAATCAATGCATTTGAATTGTGGTGCTAGAAAAGAATATTGAAAGTACCATGGACTGCTAACACAAACAAACAAACAAACAAAACAATCTGTGTGAGAAGTATGACCAGAGTACTCCATAGAGCCAAGGATGGTGAGACTTCATCTTACAAACTTTGGACATCTTGTCAGGAGAGACCAGCCCCTGGAGAAGGGCATCGGGTTTGGTAAAGTACAGGGCAGTGAAACAGAAAAAGGCCCTCAAGGAGATGTTTTGACCCCATGATTGCCACCATCAACTCGGGCCTAGGAACAGTTGTAGGATGACACAGGACCGGGCATCTGTTGTGAATAAGGTCCCTCTGGCTCAGTACCAACTCGATGGCCAAGAACAACAACAAGAGATCTTCACAAGAGCAGACAGCCTCACCTTTCCCTTACAAAGCAGTGATGACCTTGAGCTGCCCACTTTGTGCTCCGTGGTCTGGCCTTTCTGAAAAGCATCCCAGGGCTCCTTCAATAAAAGCAATATTTTAGGAAACCAAATAGTTATCCATTTACTACCCTTGAACAATAGCATAGAACAGATGACTATGAAAACTGTGAGGTAAAATGGCTGTGTTTGACAGCACACAAGCGTTTATAGGAATATAAACTATTAGGGAAATCAACCAGAGTTTTTAACAGACACCCATCTTCAGGTCACGTAGGGACACATGCTCGCCAAAATAGCCACTGCCATCAAGTCAGTTCTGACTCATAGTGACCTTACAGAGCAGGGTAGAATTGCCCCTATGGGTTTCCAAGACTAAATCTGTAAGGGAATAGACAATCTCATCTTTCTCCTAAAGAGTGGCTGGTTGATTCAAACTGTTAATCTTGCAATTAGTAGTCCAGAACAACATCCACTATGCCACCAGCGCTCCTGAAATGGCTGCTACTGCTAAGCAGGCACTCCCAATGTGTCCTTGTGCCCACCTGGAAAAGCTCCTTCCCCACAGAAAGCAGGGCGCAATGGTGCATCCAGAGGCATTGTGTATACTTCCTGCCCCCTCTCCATTATCTGAATTTCAAGAGTTTCTGGTATAGAAGAACCATAGCACAGGAGACTTGTTGGAGTAGAAGTTAAGAGTTTTGACAACTAAGTGCAAGGTCTTCTATTTGAAATCACCAGCTGCTACTGAGAAGAGAACTGAGGATTTCGATACTCAGAGAGTTGAAGCCTCAGAAACCCACAGGAAGCTCTGAATTGACTGAGGCTGTGAGTTTTGTTTTTGATGTTTTAATCACCATAGGTCTAGCGGTGGTCTTGGTATCCTAGGTCACTACCAATATAAAAAAGAGTTGCAGCCCCTCTGCCACTCAATGGAATCTTTCCTGTCCAGCCAAACTTTCCTTAGAAAAATCAGCACTGTGTCCCTGTCCTTAATCCCCCAATGTAAATAAATCAATGTCTTTCAGATTGGCTCCAGTCCAGTTCTTCTTCAATATCTCATCCCCTCCCTGTAGACTCACGAAACACATGCAATGATGCCAAATGTAGATCACAGGCCACTGGGTAGAAAGTCTTTGGATCTAGTGGCATTGGAAATATCTCATTGCTGGCAGGGATCTCTGCATCAGGGTGGGTCCACGTCTTGTCAGCTGCTATGTCTCTCATGGAGTGTCAGAGAGAGAGAGGTGTCTTCCGCCTCCAAGGAGGAAGTACCAGATTTCCCAGAATTCTCAGGAGAAGGCCATGCCCAAACAGAAGTCTCATTGGCTATCTCCAGATTGACAGCCTCGACTTCACCCCGACACTCTTTAATCCTTAAATTGACACCAGATGAGGTGACTAACACAATGATCAAATGGATCAATAAAATGTGCAAAAATTTGAAATCGAGCTTTGGAGAGATAATCAGTTATGTATTGGTTGATGATCATGGTAGATACTTTGTCAACAAGACACTCCTGGAGAGGGGTGGAGTTCACCCTGTCAATCAGCTTGATGATGCCTCCTTGGGGATGTGGCCTTTCTATAAGGGAAAAACTGGGAACCTCTCTCTCTGCCACTTCCTCTTCCTGCTTGCTTGATGGGACTCTGCCTACCGCCAGGATCTGCCCATGTGGGCTACTGGGCCCTGGGAGCTGTCAGGACCCCGTCATGTTTTTGTGGACTTTGGATCCACTACACACTGCACCCACCAGCCTCTGATCCTTCCTGCATCCAGCTTCATCTTTCTGTGTTACTGGCCTGCAGCTAAGTGAGTCTGAAGAGAGCCCCAGCTTTCATCAGACTAATGAACTTGGGTTGGACTAGGCTGGGATGCTTTTTTCATATAAAACTGCTTCTTAATATAAGCGCTTTCTTACACATATAGGAGTGTCCCTGCTTTTGTTTTTCTAGACAACTCAACCTAACACAATGCTCAAGCCAAAGACATTCAGAGAAAATCAGAAAGAGTCTCTGGAATGGTGAAGAACTAGCGAGGGATGTATGCATTCTTGAGACAATCTAGTTACTAGTCTGTGAGTGCCTCTCCAGCTTCCAGCTCTATGAAAACTGTGTGCAGCCCTGCTGGGTGTAGTCAGAGCCTTTTCTTTCTGTGTCCCACAAAGGCTGGCTGTGTGGGTGAGATTCCTGTGTCTTTAAACCTCTGAATGAACTTTTGTTACAGCCATCATTGATCTCAGGGACATACTTAAACTTGCTCAAAGTACTACCTTCATTGCAACCAGAAGAATACATTTAAATGGCCATCTGTCTTCTTCCCTAAACATATTTTATTTTTGTCTTTTTTAAAAAGAAGATCAGATCATAGGAAGTAAACTGTCTGTATCATATTTTTCAACAATTAAAAAAATAATCACTGCCATCGAGTCAATTCTGACCCATGGCAACCCTATTTGGCCAGGATAGAAGTACCCCTGAGTCTCTATGAGACTGTAACTTTTGTGTGTGTTGGGAGGTGGGGGGAGAGGGGAGGGGAAATGGAGTATGAGGCTAATGGCACTCAGGTTTTACTGTATTTAGGGGGGGGCAGTAAATTGAATTTACAGTAAGTCAATCAACCCGAATGATAGTTTAAAAAAAACTCTTATAATTCTTCAATGGCAGCATTTTGACTCACCGCCCAAGCTAATTTTCACCAAACCGAGATGCTGGCATGCAGAGCACACCATCATGTCCATCAAGCCAATGAGGGCAATGGAGCCCAGAGTGTGATTCCTCTTGCTGGATTACCCTGTGCTATAGCCATAGCATAGACAACCCCCCAACAATCCAAACCAAGTCCAAGCCAGAAACTATATTCAGGTGGTAAACACCTCCAGAAGCTAGGAAATGTAAGAAGTGAGGATACACCTCCAAGGTGTTCTGGTGAGCTCACTGGATGCTGTTGAAGAGGTGCCTGTTGTCTAGGTCTGTGCTATGCATGGTTGGATACTCTACCGTGGGCTTCTTGCGGGCCTTGGCACCACTGATGGCTAGATGAGCTACCATTTTGAAGCTGGAAGAACCAGTGAGAACCGCAAAACCATACTCCTTTGAGAGGACAACCATCTGGGCTCTGGATCAGTGTTTTCTTGGCTAGGGCAGAACACAGCAGCGCCGCCTGTTGGGAGTGTGGTGCCTTTGGTCGTGGGTTGGGAGGGGCTGATATATTGATGTGGTCATAGAATTTTCTTTCTGCTTCAGTTCATACATGTGTCGGTTTATTCCAGACAAATCTAAACATGTCTCTGTAATCAGTGGATGGACATAAATAAGTTCTTACAGTAAGGCATTTGTCTTAGTCTTGTTCTGGCCACCAAAAATAAGTTCTATTAAAACAGCGACTCCTAAGAGGATCTGTTGGGCCAGGTCCATTCAAGGCACAGAGGTCAACTCACAAGGTTGACTATTGTTCTAGGGCTCGATATATTTTCTTGAAAGACACAGGACAATCGTTGACACTAAGAACATGAAAACTACATTGGTGAGCAAAATTCACTTGTTATTCTTCAAGGGTTGCAAGGGCTAGCCTATAAAGATTTCATTGGAAAACCTAGTCCTATAGCCCTAATTTTATCTCTTTAGACTTCTGAGTTCCTCAAACTCCAAGAACATTGAAAAGAAAGATAATGTCAGACCCTCGCACATGCCACGATTTCCATTTTTACATAGTATAAATTGAAGAGTCCGGTAATCTTTTGGAAGGGTTGGGAGGTGTGGTAGTTGCATAATTTCATGTCAACTTGAAGATCAATAAAAGTATATGGGTGAATTTAGCCTGTCAGTGAGGTCATAGCATGATGGTGACTCCTTGTGGGCATGGCTTTCTCATAAGGAGGGTCCTGGGAATCCCGCTCCCCTGCCCCGCTGTCCTCACCTTCCTCCTATCTGATCCTAGTTGCTGCCAGAGCCCTGTGATAGACACTGCCATTGGATCCACACAACTTTACACTCACCAGCCTGCGATCCTCCTGCATTCTGCATCATTGTCAGTGGTTGCATGAGTCTGAAGGGAGACTTATGGACTAGTATTGGACTTATGGACAAGATCTCGACATGGCTGGGATGTTTGCTTGATAAATAATTACTTCTTGATATGAAACTCTTTCTTACATATACATGATTGTCACTGGATTTGTTTCGCTAGCAAACCCAGCCTAACACAGGAGGATAGAAACATTCAGAACTGTATAGCCTTAAATGGAGGATATGTGAGGAAAAAATACTCACACCCCCGACCCAAATTTTTTTTTAAACTTTTGTTCTATAAAGGTTTATATAGTTTTGTAGCAATTCTTTTTGGGTTGATCCCATATGTTTAAAAATCTTTAACAATAAATGTCTATATGCAATATCATTTTCAGTATTTAGAGAATTCTTTATGTGATGAATGGATTATGACTTACTTAACAATTGCCTTTTCAGCCTGCCTCTTGTTGTTTTCTCTTGGCCTAAAAATGATGCTGCAATCAGCACACTTATTCAATATCTATGTCTATTAACTAGATTATTTCCCTTGCATAAATACCAAATAATAAGTTTGCTGGGCCAAAGAATATGTTTACTTCTAAGAATTTTGAATCATATTAAAATATGCTCTCAAAAATTATTAACAATTGCACTCTCATAAAAGTGCATGAAAATGTACCATTGTATGAAAAATTATTGCTTTGAAAAATATAATTATTTTACTACTTCTGATGCATCTCCATGTTCAGCGACCATATTAACACAAATGAGGCCTATTATTATTGAGGAAGAAAATGTAGGTAAATTGGTCTATTGGACATTAGCATGATAAATCGCTAGACAATTTTTAAATAATTTGATAGATGAAAATTTGCTGATGATATCATTTACTTTATATGTGCTGTCTAGAAATACATTATGAATGTGCTGAGGGATAGCCATAAGAGCTTTCCTACATATTTGAAAGTTCTAGAAAATGTTTACTTTCCTTCTAAGATTGCTACATGTTGATTGATTGATTTATCAGTGTTGAAACACAAAAATAAAGCATTCTTGTAATATTTTCAATTGTATTAATCTATTTTAACTGTGTGTACACATATATTCATAACACTATTTGTATAAATAATATATCAGTGTGGGTTAAAGAAAGCAACAGAGAGTATGTGTTTGTGTGCATTTTATAGATCTACCGGACATAATGATATGGTAGAAACACTGCTGAATTCATAATTAAAATACTAGACTCAGCTCTCTACAACTAACTTTGTGACCCTTTGCACATTACTTTGAAGTGTCAGTATAATAAGGGAATCAAGCAATAAGAAATTTCTTGGCCTTCCGGGAAGATGGCGACGGAGTGACGGATACCAGAGGGACTCCACAGAATTCAGCCCAAGAATTGTTGCTTAGAGGGAAATTCAACGCTGCTGGAACGCAGGAGGAGCATCATAAAGATAAGGAGGCACAGGCCCATGGGGTTTTGAGGGGCTGGGGAGTTTTGGCTTACCTCAGTGGAGGTCGGCTGGGGCTTGACCTTGGCCCCGCCACTGTCTCTGCCAGAGCCAGGACCATTTGGAGCTTACAGAGGGGCTTGGTCTCAACACAGACACAGTTTGCCGCCGCCTGCCTCAGGGCAGGGACTGTACCCCGTGCAGCTTCACGGGCAGGGATCGGGGTTCAGCTACGTTGTTGCTTTTGTTTCCCTCTTCCCTATATCCACGCAGTCTCAGCAGGCTTACTTTACTTTTTTTTTTCTCCTCTTTGTCTGTTTCCTGTGCTCTCACACTCTACTGCTGACCTCCAGACCACTCCCCTTAGGCTAGGGCATTTACGCCTGCACCACACCCAGCTAGGTGAGCTCCACCCTGTGCAGCTAGCTTGATGCTGGGGAAAGCCCTGCTGACCTCCACAACACCAAAGCAGGCAACCCACCACCCTTCTAGGGTACTCCCCTGAGATAGAAGCCACAGGAGGATAAAGCAGTAGGTTAATTCCATAGTGAAAATAGCTGTAGGCAGGTTGAAGAAGCATTCCTACAAGTCTCCCAGAGAGAGCCAGTGCTCTTCGACTCCCTGGAAAATGGCACCTGGCTCCTCTAAAATAACGCAACGCAAAAAGCCATCAGCCCCAACAACCTCAACAAAAAAACAGGAGAAACAAAAGGCAATGGCAGAAAATCTCCAGAACATAAGGACATGCTTAGAAGAAGCAGACATTGAGCTTCCACAAAAAGAAATTTTCAGAAAGTTGCTTGGAGTCATACAGGATATGAGGGAAACAATACAGAAAAAAAAGAAGAAATGATAGAGGAGATAAAGGCCATATACCAAAGGGAAAGTCAGGAGCTTAAGGAGGAAATAACAAAAACCACTAGCAGAAACACGGACCTTGAGAATCGACTGGAGGAAGATGAGAACCGCATCAGTGACTTGGAGGACAGCCAAGCAGACTTTAACAAACGCGAACAAAAATCCAATAAGATCATCAGAGAAGCTGAAGAAAATCTAAGAGTTATGTCTGATGCTATGAAGCAGAAAAACATTAGAATTATTGGCTTACCGGAGGAAGACACAACAAAGAAGTCATCTGCAACAAGTGAGAGAATTCTTCTTGGGAAACTGCCCCAGCTTAATGAATGAAAACCAGGCAACCATTCAGGAGGCTGAAAGAACACCAGCTAAACTGAATCCCAAGAAGAAGTCACCAAGGCACATAATAGTTAAACTACCCAACTTTGAGGAAAAGGAGAAAATCATGAGAGCAGCTAGGGAAAAA
>NW_022103909.1:13113179-13132822 GCF_000313985.2 Echinops telfairi | reverse complement strand
ATGGATTGTGATAAGAGTTATATGAGCCCCTAATAAAACGATTTAATAAAAAAAAGAAAGAAATTTCTTAACTTTTAAATTCAAAGAAATGAATTGTACTAGAAGGTAGACAGAGGGAAGAATTCTTGAGAGGGCTCAGAGGTGTCAACTGGAGTATGTAACGTGTGATCTATGCAAGGCATTCTTTAAGGAGCTCTAGTCTGTAGTGGGGGACAACGAGCAAGAGCTCTGTGGTCCCACATGCTTGGCTTCATGAAGGCATGACTGAAAACTCGATTTCTCAGTGTGACTCCTGCCAAGCACACCGCCTGAATCCTCCAATCACCCATTTGCTTTTATTCCTGAAGAAGTTAAGAAGCATGAAAATACACACTCTATTCATCTTCTCCTTCAATGAGAAGTCATATCTTGAGAATTAAATGTTTATGCTAGAAGACTCAAAAAAAAGATCGCATATTAATGATGGGCAGACCTTACTTGGCAGTAACCATGGCAAAAAAAAGAAGTAGGATGTTGAAGAGTCAACAGGCTCCTGGATTTTTCTAGTGATCAAAACAGTATCCTTTGGAACTTTAAAGCCTCTCCTCTTATTTTCTGAGGTTATTTAACCCTGCTGCCAATCTCAACTGTGCGTACATATTGTTGTGACTTTGAAATTGCCATCTTCATGGCATATAGATGCTATACAGTGAGCAATATGAAGTGCATAAATATTCATATCAGTCAAGATGCTGTCACACCTTATGATGGTCCCTCCAAAATTAAAATATAAAAAGAATCATCCAACTCCCTCCCCCTTTGTCTTTGCTTTCATACTCTAATGCATGGGAGGGTAAAGAAGTGGACCCTGAAATTCTTATCAAGGTTCAGGTGTAAGAAATTAAAACCAAAGACCAGTTCAACCCGACAGTTTAATTTACTTCTCCCAAGATCTTTAATACCAAACTTATCAGTTCTCTCTGTTAGGCATTAACTTGTTAAATGAGTCTTAATTATACATAAGCAGATGGAGATTTGAATTAAAATTACCTTACACTCGAGTGGCTTTAGTTCATTATAACATATCTTCCTCTTAATCATTTAGGCAGTCTCATCATCTTTCATATAGAAGTTATTAAAATATTCCAATTTCCATATTTCTTCAGATACAGCCACTATTAAATGGCAAGTAATGCACATTAGTAGGTGACTTATACCATCTGAGAGTTGGTGAATTATTCATGTCAGGAACAATTTTTGTACTTTTCTGTCATCTGTAGCATTTTCTTTTAAATACTTTATATTTACTTGATATGTGGAATCTCACCTCATTTAATTTTAAGTATCAATTTTAATTCCATTTCATTTCAGAGGAATGGAAACAGGACACTGTCAATTTAATCTGTACTTGGGATCATTAGTGTCTACAGAGTGGAGGTATGGATCCTTAAAACTTTCATAAAAAGGCCAAGACCAAGTGCTTCTTGATCACATTCCAGGCTTCAAAATAAAACTGCTTATTTCCAATGTAATATGCCCTCAGGGGGGAAAATAGGTTACTTAAAATAATTTCATATATGTGTGTGTGTGTGTGTGTGTATATATATATATATATATACTCAAGTTTGTATGTATGTATATATATATATATGTATGTATGTATATATACACACACACACATACAAACTTGGTAGCAATTTCCCCCTCTGGCAATAAATATCTCTTGCCCACACAACTGAACTTGAGATTTCTCTTCTTCATAATGACTAAGAATGTTAAGGTGAGTCTCCCAACTAATTATTATTCTAGGCTCAATTAATCCAGTGTACACTAAGTCTAACTTGGGGCAAGTTTAAGCATTTCAGTATTCCTGAAAGTCAGAAATGTATATCTATTCTCATAGAAACCTCCTTGAGGACATTTCAAAGTCTGGCACTGCCATGTCATCCTTCAGAAGTAGAATTCCCCTGCGGTTGTCATTTTACCCCAATATTCAATCAGTGTCCAATAATGTTCAGTTCCAGAGGCATTACTGGATTTACAGTCAGCAGTGACAGGGGCAGTGGAATCAAACCAGACAGCTGACAAGAGGAGAAGGTCCCGAGTCGTGGCTGAGGCATCAAGACAGAAGTTCAGTCAGTCTTGACAAGCCCTGTCACAGATTATTTGTACAATGAACCCAATAGCATCCTTTCTGTTCGACAAAACTCAATATTCAGCACAGCCCCTTTCCTCACTGCTTAGCCTGTATGCTTAGCCTGTAAGACAAATGATGAGTCTCAAACCCAGGTAATTTAGAAAGTAGAGGAGACTAGGTCTGAGTTAAGTTGTGAATTGTAATAGCCCCAAGAGGGATATCGGCCACACTGAACCAAAGACCCGTGATTCTGAGAGATTACCTCTTTTAAGGTTGGGGACTATCCAGCCAACAGTCAAGAATCAAGTTAATTTTTAATTGCTGCATATTAGGAGATTGACATCAAAGTCTGCTAATAATGCATGTTTCTATAGAAATGTCACTTCCCAGTAAAATTGCATTTGTACCTTGAAAGTAAACACCGAGCATATAAAAGGTACATAAAATGTCTTATAAACATTAATAGCATTTTACTTTGATGTTTTCATCAACAAAGCATCCACATCAAGCATATATATAAAATATTATATATAAATATATTAACCCCATATATAATATATTTATACATAAAAGTAAAAAACAAATATATGTTGTTAGTCACCATTGAGTCAGTTCTAGTTCACGATTTAAGTATAACAATGAAGTGCTGTCCACGCATGTACCATCTTCATAATCATTGGAATACACACACACCCACACACACACACCCCTACACACACACTTCAGAAGTTTTATTCCCTTTTGTATCCGTTTACTTCACCTTCAATTTCATGCCCACTATGTTATTTGAAAATTGAATATATAAATGGCATCATCTCTCAGAAGCAAGTGTAATTGGCCAATAGACTTGGAAGGCTTTTCACGTTACCCAGCTGGGCTCCCTACCCAGGCTGATGGATTCAAACCCACTCACTTCTCCACAGAAAGCCCGTCCACGGCTTGGGGATCCTCCAGCCAGCTCATGTTCCTGACTCCAACTAATTAAGTTTTCTGCTCGCTGCCATTGAAAGCTTCAGTCAGGTATAATTAAAACTGAGCCCGTGACAGCAGTGGCATTTGTCAGAATCATCCGGTGGTTCAAATACCAGTTCTGACAGAAATGTCAAACTGATAGCACTCCCATCTTCCCAGTGCATGCTAAGGAAAAGGAGCAAGAAGGTTTATTCTAAATGCTTGGCTGATAACCTTTTTGAATCCCACAACACCAAACGCCTCATATGAAATTTCATTATGCTGGAAGAGAATTCTGCTCCTACATAGCTCATCCTTTCCCACAATGGTCTCTACTTCCGTTACTTAGGTCTTTCAGGAAATTTTGAAATAAACAAGCAGAAAACAACAGTCGGATGGAAAAGGAATATGCTAGCTATAGAGGCATCCACCTCCCACATACATTTTTTCACATAATTGAAATGATTATCAATCCGATTTCTAAATGCGTTGTTAGATGTGAGCTTTGTCTTTTGTTTCAGTGACAAAGCGTCAATGAAAAGCGGTGACGAGACCATCGTTAATGGAGAGAAGAGCCAAACTGCAGGTTCACATTCAAACCGTCGCAAATTGTATCATCTATTGTTTACTTGTGTTATATGTCTGTGACTAGAGTGAGTTACAGAGCCACTGCACTGATAGCACACGCGTTCTCAGCAACACACTTTTTATTCGTAAGATGAATCTAGTGCTACACATGGGGAGCAAGAATAGCACTTTGTGATCACTTATTTGAAGAGGTGCGAGAGAAAAGGGCCATACACAAGAAAGCGATTTGTCCTCTCTCTGGTAGTGAAGATAAATAAATATGAAATACTTTCATCAGTCGGATGGTGAAAAAATGAATATGTCTATAAGCTAATCAACAGGAGACATGAAATGGTTAAATTAAACCATGAGCTGTTGTATGATAAATATTTTAATATTGCACACAAGAAATGCCATGACTGACTATTTCTGCCATTAAGTTATATCCAAAGAGCGAGTGATATGTCCCGCCTGGCATCAATGTGGGAAATATGCTCTACAGAGGCAAGAAGCAGACTATCGACAGCTGCAGCAGCACAGAGTTATGACCTAAATAAACACTCAAATAGATACCTAGCACATATGAATATGTGTTGATTCGTGAGAAGAGTAACAACGAGGTGGAAGAAGGAATGTTAAAAGGGAGGGAAGGGAAAAATAAAAGGGACCAATATTTGACAGTTTCTTGAAGTGAGGAAACTTCAGGTATCTCTGCAATTGTGCACAATTTCTAAGAGTCATGAGCTTCAATTTTCTCATTTGTAATACAGAAATTGTAACATTTTTGTCTCATGCAGTTACTGAAACTATTAAAAGAGATCACACCAAAACAAGCTCACTGCCACCGAGTCGATTCCGATTCATCATGACCCTACAGGTCAGGGTAGAGCTGCCCCATGGGGTTCTAGACTAACTTTTTAAGGGACTAGACACCTGCCCCCAGCCCCCTCCCCTGCCAGCCCAGCTGGCGGTTTTGAACTGCAGACCTTATTGTTAGCCCCATACATAACCACATACTTGTGCTACACAAAAAGTAGTGCTACACAATCACGTTGTCATGTTGTTAGGCGCCATTGTGTCACTTCTGAAGACAGCAGAATCGTGTCAGTATCAGGAGAATGGAACAGTGCCCAGCCCGGAAATGTCCTCCCAATGGCTGTGGTGTTTGAGCCAGCCCATTGTTGCAGCCACTGTGTCAATCTATCTCCTCGAGGCCCTGCCTCCTTCTCACTGAACGACCACTTTACCAAACTTGATGATGTTCTTTTCCAAGGATTGGTTTCTCCTGACAACATGTCCAAAGTTCGTGAAACCAAGTCTTCCCATTCTTGTTTCTAAGGAGCACGCTGGTTGTCCTTCCAAGACAGCGTAGTCTCTTCTGGAAGTTTATGATATTTACAAAATTCTTCACTATCACCGTAATTCAAACTCATGGATTCTTCTTTGGTCTTCCTTAGTGAGGTAGTTAGTTTATTGTGCCAACCTGGCCGATAAACACGTGGGATTAATTGAAGGGTGGAGAGATAAATGGCTCGGCAAGACTTGCCTTTTTGGTCTTTTGCTGTTTGATCATCAGACCAGTGTGTGGCTGCCTTGCTTGTTCTTTGCCTCAATTTGCAAGCTACACTACCTGTGGGACACCTAACCCGTGGACTGTGTCACTGTAATTTGAGGTCCCTTCAAGACCTGGTTCCCACACCGAGAGAGTTCCTTCCTTGGGGACCAGGACCTCCAGGCCTGAGGAACACAGGGTTGCTGGGACAGGAAGCAAAAATGCTGCAAGTGGATCACTAGAAGTAATAGTGAGTGGTGCCACTCCAGCTTCCACCCCTTGGTTCCTGGACCCATGAATTCTGGCTATTGGAAACACAGCACCATATATTAGCTGCTGGTGTAGAGCGAGAACATTGCCCCAGCCCCACAAGTTGTTGACACCTAGTTTGTGGCATAATTGTGTCTTTAGGAGCCCATTCCATCATTCTATCAAGCCAGCTGCTTCGGGATGATGAGGAACATGATACGACCAATGGAATCCATGGGCATGGGCCCACTGCCGCACTGCATTTGCTGTGAAGTGAGTTCCTTGAACAAGCAAGGCAGCTGCACACTGGTCCAATGATCAAAGAGCAAGAGACAAAGGCATATCTCTCTGCCCTTCAATTAATTCCGACATGTGTCTATTGGCCAGGTTGGCACAATAAACTAACTACCACACTTAGTCATTGTCTAACTTTTACATACATATGAAGCAATTGAAAAAACCATATGTACCGTGCCCCAGGAGGGTGCACGCAATAAGAGAAGATCCTAGCTTTCTCATCCTCAGTCACCAGGGTGCCAGGCTCTTGTCTAGATCAAAGCTGCTTACAAAAATTAAAGTTGGCTGTACCAATTTAGGCCAGCCAACAAGCCACCTCTCTGCCGCCGCTCTTCCTGTTTTTTAATTTCTTATACTCAGTATCCAATCTAATTCCCTTTCCTTTCCTCTGAAGCTAAAAAGTTCCAGGATTATCATCAATATCTGTTTCATTGGTCTCTGCTAACTTTCTTGTAGAGGGTCCGTGTAGCATGTCTGCCTACTCCATCATCTTCCCAGAAGTGGAGGTCATTTATTTTAATAGGTGAATAGTATGCCGTTGTTGTTGTTGTTGTTGTTGTTAGGTGCTGTTGAGTTAGCTACCATTCAGATTATCCCTATGTACGATAGAACAAAACACTACCAGTTCCTGTGCCATCATCAAAATTGTCATGGTTGAGCCCATTGTTGAATCTACTGTGTCAATCCATCTTCTGAAGAAGGGTCTTCCTCTTGTTCACTGACACTCCGTCAAGCATGATTTCCTTTTTCCAGGAACTGGTCTCTTGGGACAACATGTCTAAAGTACACAAGATAAAGTGTTTCATGCTCAAATCTAAGAAGCATTCTGGCTGTACTTTTTCCCAAAATAGATTTGTCTATTCTTTGAGCCATTCAGAGTTGTTTTCAGTGTTTTCACCAGCACCATAATTCTGATGCATCTATTCTCCTTGGGCTTCCTTATTCCTTGTCTAACTTTCACGTGTATGCGGCAATTGAAAATACCATAACTTGTGTCAAGCACACCCTAGTTCTCAAAATCCTGCTCTTAAACACTTGAAGGAATGCTTGTGCAGCAGGTTTGCCCAATCCAATACATTGCTTGATTTCTCAACTGTGGCTTGTGGGAGCATTAATTGTGGATCCAAGCAAAATGAAATCCTTGACAACTTCTATCTTTTCTCCATTATCATGATGTTGTCTATGAGTATTTTGGTCTTCACATTGATTTGTAATCTATACTGAAGCCTACAGTCTTTGATTTTCATCAGCAAATGCTTCAAATCCTTTCTTACAGCAAGCAAGCTTATGTTATCTGCATATTGTAGGTTATTAAGATGTCTTACTCCAAACCTGGGGTGGCATTCTTATTCATAGAGTTCAGTTTCTCAGATTATGTTCTGCCTATAGATTGATTGGTAAAAGGATACTATTCTGATGCATACCTTTCAGAACTCACTTGCTCAACTCAAATAGCCTCTGTGATAATTAGGTTTTAAGTCAGCTTGGCTGGGCCAGGATTCTTTCATGAGCAATTCCACAATGGTATTTTCTGTGAAGCATCCAAGCAACTGTGGGAAGAATAGAGTGTTTTTGTTGTTCAGTGCTGTTGAATATGTTGCAACTCATAGCAACTCTATGTCCAACAGAAGAAATACCACCCGGTCCTGCCTCATCCTCGCATTTGTGTCCATTTTTGAGTCCATTGTTGCAGCCACTGTGTCAATCCATCTTGTTGAAGGTTTTCCTCTTTTTTACCTTGTTGTCCCTCTACTTCATTGAGCCTGACATCCTTCTCCAGGGACTGGTTTCTCCAGATAACACGTCCAAAGTGTGTGAGATAAAGTCTTACTATCCTTGCCTGTAAGGAGCATTGTGACTGCAAGGTGTCCTTTTGGAAATCAAGGTACTTTCAATATTCTTTGCCAGCATCCTACGGCAAATGAATAGATTCTTCTGCAATCTTGCATATTCAGTGTCCAACTTTCACATGCATATGAGGCTATTGAAAATACCATGACTTGGATCAGGCACCAGATTCAAAGGGAGATCATAAGTAAAGGGTCATAAGTGAGGACTTTAGTCCTCAAAGTAACATCCTTACGTGTCAACACGCTAAAGTGGTCTTGTGCAGCAGAATGCAATGTCATTTGATTTCTCGACTCCTGCTTCCATAATCATTGATAGTGTTGTTGTTGTTAAGTGTCATTCAGTGGGTTCTGACTCATAGTGACCCTGGGCCCAACCGAATGAAGCATTGCACAGTCCTGCACCATTCTCACAAGTGTTCCTGTAACTGAGCCCATGGTGTCAGCCGCTGTGTCAGTCCATCTCATTGAGGCCCTTCCTCTTCTGCGCTGCCCCACCACTTTACCAAACATGGTATCCTTCTCCAGGGACTGGTCTCTCCTGCCAATATGTCCAATATATGAGTATATATCCCAGAAAAACGAAATCCTTGACAATATCAATCTTTTCTCCGTTTATCATGATGCTACCTATTGGTCCAGTTGTGAAGATTGTTTTCTTGACATTGAGTTGTAATCCATACTGAAGGCTGAAACCCTTGATCTTCACCAGCAAGTGCTTCAAGTCCGCCTTACTTTCAGCATGCAAGTTTGTATCATATGCGTACCACAGGTTGTTAATAAGCCTTCCTCCAATCCCGATGCCCTGTTCTTCATATAATCCAGCTTCTCTGATTTTTTGCTTAGTATCCAGATTGAATAAGTATGATGAGAGGACATAACCCTGATGAACACCCTCTCTGAATTTAAACCATGCAGCATGTCATTGCTCTGTTCACACAACTGTTTCTTAATCCGCGTACAGGTTCTGGATTTACACAATCACGCATTCTTCTCAAGGCTATCCCTAGTTTGTTATGATTTTATATAAGTAAAGTGCCTCTTCCTTAATCTGATCACTGCTTCATACAATTGAGGAAGGTTTCATTTATGGAGTGGCCTATTCTTAGTATAGATGCATATTTTATGGAAGCTAGCTTAATTTTCCTGCTAGATCTCAGTCCTACATCTGGCTGTCAACCTCCTGTTATCACACCTGTGGCGTTCAGGAGCCATCAGTGGACTATCAGCCTTGGATTTCTTCAGCTCTGCATCCACCAGCCTGAGGTTTTTCTGCTTCCTCATCATCAGCCCTTTTTGGCTTCCCGAGTCAGGAGAAGCATCCAACTTACATTTTATCTACACGTGAACGAGGCTGGGTTTACCCACTACTATAATCTGTGAGGCATTGCTTGATATAAACATCTTTCTGGTACATACACAGAGAAGCATCACTGGTTTAGCTTCTCTAGAGAGAGCAGAATAATAGAGTTCATAGATGAATATACTAAATTTAACCACTCAGCTGTTGATGGACATTTGGAACTATTACAAACCAAACTGTTCTGAACACTTTTGGTAGTGGTGCTGCTGTTATGGGCCATCAAGCCGATTTAGCATCGTAGGGGCCCCACTTGACAGTAACACTTCTTCACTGGACAGCCACACTTCCTCAAAGGGGTCTATTGACTACAATCTTCATAGAAGCTTATGGCCAGGGCCTTTCTCCCATGGTGCTGCTAGGTGGGTTTTAAGCAGACAATCTTTTGGTTAGCAACCAAATACTTAATCATTGTGATACCAAGGCTTATTTCTGTATAAATCTTATACAGAAATGCATTCGTTATGCATTCGTTACTCTTAAATAACGGGATAGAATGGCTGATTGATGTGATCGGTCTTTATCAATTCTTTTATTTAGAGCAGTTTTAGGCATGCACAGGAAAGGCAAAGTCCCATGTACTCGTAGCATATTTGTTAAAACTGGTGAACATTTGTTACAATTGATGGGACTTTTAACTCTCAAACTGGTTTTCAAAGTGCTTGTACCATTTCCCACCAATTCGGGTTCCAATCCCTCCACATCCTTCTTAATACTTTGTATGATCTGTCTTTTTATCTATTTTAATTTTTTTGTTACTATTGTGCTTATCTAATCTTCTAAGCTGCTATGGTCATGTTGATTCCCTATCATTAATTCTCTGCTATTGAGTTGATTCCCACTCCGGATAACCCAATAGGACAGAGTAAAACTGCCCCTGTGGATGTCTAAGACTGAAAATTTTTTATAGGAATAAAAAGCTTTATCTTTCTCCTATGGAGAAGCTAGTGGTTTTGAATTCCTGACTTTATGGTTAGCAGCCAAATGCATAACCCACTACACCACTAGGGCTCCTTTCCATTCCATATGTCCCTGGTGTTAGATGCCATCAAGTCCGTTCTGACTCACAGTGACCCTATATACTATATAACAGAACACTGCCCAGTATTGTGCCATCTCTACAATTGTTCCCATATCTAGCCCATTGTTGCCTCCATTGTGTCAATCCATTTTGTCCCAGATCTTCCTCTTTTTCCCTTCCCTTCTAGTTTACCAAGCATGATGTCCTTCTTCAGGTAACATGCCCATCTCCTGATAACATGTCCAAGTTCCTTCTCTGAGGAACTTTCTGGCTGTCCTTCTTTCAAGAGATGTGTTTGTTCTTCTAGCGGTTCATTGTACTTGCAATATTCTTCGCCAGCACCATAATTCAAATGTATCAATTCTTCTTTGGTCTTTATTCAATGTCCAGCTTTCACATGCAGATGAGACAACTAAAAATACCATGGCTTGGATCAGGCATACCTGAGACCTGAAAGTAACATCTTTGCTTGTGAATACTTTAGATTCTTGTTCAGTAGACTTAACTAATGCAATGCATCGTTTGAGTTCTTGAATGCTGTCTCCACAAGAACTGGTTGTGGATCTAAGCAAGATGAAGACCTTGACAGCTTCAATCTTTCTCATGTTACCTTTTGCTCAAGGCATGAGAATTTTTGTTTTCTTTACATCCATGCTGAAGGTCATAATCCTTAATCTTTAACGGCAAGTGCCTCAAATCCTCCTCACTTTCAGCAAGCAAAATATTGAATGATAAGAATCATTATCGGTTCAATCCTTGTAACCGATTACAAGGATCTACATGTGACCTCCTCCCTGGGGGAAGGACAACAGAAAAGTGGGTGAAGGAAGACGTTGGACAGGGTAAGATATGTCAAAATAATAATTTATAAATTATGAAGGGTTCATGAGGGAGTGGGGCGGGAGAGGAAAAATGAAAAATGAGGAGCTGATACCAGGGGCTTAAGTGGAGAACAAATGTTTGGAGAATGATGAGGGCAATGAATGTACAAATGTGCTTTACACAATTGATGTATGTATGGATTGTGATGAGTTGTATGAGCCCCTAATAAAACTATTTAAAAAAAGAATCATTATCCACAGTAACAGTCTAAGGATGACTCTAATGAGACTGAGATCAGACATGCCTCCACTCTACAATCTTTTTACCATTTCTGACACAAACTATCCCTACCACAACACCCTCTACTTCTCTGCTGTATTTAATCATTTGCTTTAATGGCCACATAGAACTCACAGCCAATACTCGTGATTATGATGCTTACTAAGGAAGTAACTTATCATTCAGATTCCAAACAACTCAGGATACAGTTCTTTGATCAGCCCCCTGGGTAGGTTTCCCTTTGGCCCCTTTGACTTCTCAGTCTGGCCTCCACCCTGCTTGAGCACGTGTTATAGGGCTCTTGTAGCTCTGCTGGTAAAGTGCTAAGAGACACAGCAACTCACCAGCAAGCCGCGTGATGAAATCAGTCGGCCCTAGCTCCATGACCTTCCAGACAAGCACCTAGTGGCACGCCGGCCACTCTATTACCATGCTCCTGCCTAGAGGTGCTCAGTTTTCTAAGTCCAAGAAGTCCACACTCTGCCTTGTTTACATCTCTTGGTTCTGCTACCTCTGCTGCCACTGTTTCTCTGTCAATACTCCTCACTACTGCCACGCTCAGGTGTTAACATTCTCTCCTGGAACTAGGAGGGTCTCAGTACAGAAATTCTAGGGCTACTCCTGACTCTTCTTTCATAATGGTTAGACGGTCTCCCTTTTCACCTCTGGGATAGCTCATTTTAAGCATAGCAGGATGGCAAAACTGACCAATCCCTTTAATAGGGTTCCAAAGACCTCATTTCCATGGAGCCTCACCAAGGTACCATGTCCCTTATTAAAAGCATTAGGAAACTGCCCAATCCCCTGGGTAGGCTATAAGCATCTACCATCTTCACAAACCTGCCCAGTCTTTGGTGGACATTAGAAAGATTATGGCTAAAAGAAACCTTCAAACTTAAAGCCATCAAGTCAATTTTGACTCATAGTGAACTTAGTCGACAAAATGGAATTGGCCCTAAGCATTTTCAAGTTTGTAAATCTTTACAGGAGCAGAAAGCCTCAACTCTCTCCCACAGAGATGCTAATGGGTTTGAACTGCTAAATTTGCAGTTAACAACCCAACGTAAGGTTGTATTTTGCTCAGAAACAATCTTTGTCTTACACACACAGTCATTTCAAACATAAGGTTAGTTGTTCCCACTTGGGATTGGGAAGATTACACATGATGATAGAACCACAGTTGATCGGACCACAGTAGACCTATGCAAGAGGGCTTCAACAATTCATGGGAAAATTCCACTGTTTTTTAATTCCATTTTCCTACGAACAGTTAACCCCTTAGTATTTCCTAGTGGCAATAATAAGCTGGAGCCGAGTAGGCACTATTGCCTTTTCTCAGTCCACAACCAAACCTGGCAGCATCTAATTCACTGTTCACTCATTCCTAGTAGTAGCGACTGACTGTGGAAGGCATCATGCTGTCATCTGAGGACCACCAGCCCTTGAAGAAATGAGTGTTGACCCAGTGCCACAGGACCGCTGGGGCAGGCTCGCTTCCTTCCTTCCTTCTGTCTAACCAAATCAATAACCCCCCACAACTCTCCCTGGACCTTGCACTCAGCAACGTGTGCTCTCTACCAGGAACTAGGATGTGTTCCCTTGCCTGGCTAGGGGCGCGATGTTCCTGTGTCCACCAATCCCCAACAGCCACCGTTGCATGGCTAGGGGAGCGGACGTGCCTATGTCCACCAATCACCAACAGTCTCTCTTACCTGGCTGGGGTCACGGACGTGCCTGCGTCCACCAATCACTAACAGCCTCCCCTACCTGGCTAGGGGCGCAGACGTGCCTGCGCCGACCAATCCTGGACGGGCACCTTTGGCCAGGGATTCAGGCGCGCCTGCTCCACCAATCCCTGGCAGACACCTCTGCTGGTCAGGAACCCAGACGTGCCTGTACCTTCCAATCCCTGACCACCTTACTAGATACGGGCCCAGGGCCAGCCCAGCCATGTGTCTCCCCGCAATAAAACAGTGACACCTATAGTCCAGGGTGTGACTCCCTTAGCCCGGACACTGTGGACTGTGGGACTTCGCCTAGGCAGGGTTTTTTCCCTAATGAATCCTGTTTGCTAAAATTCGGCTGATTTGGTTTCTGGTGCCTCTTACATCTTCCATCCTCTAAAATTACTTCTATCCCTTGAGAGAACATTCAGAACTCATTGCATTCTCTCAGAATTCATCTCTATTCAATCGTTGGGTTTTTTTTCCAGATAATTGCCAGTTGACCTCCCATCATATTCTTTCAAGAAGGAAAGTTTCCTGAGAGAAGGGAGAAAAGACTGGCGGCCTTACCTTAGGTGAACAAGCTCTGCGCTCCTGTTTCTTTGCCTTACATCACTTTTTCTTTCTTTGTTTAAAATCTGGCCTTCGTTTAAAAGGTTAGCACATTTACCCCAAAGACTTAGTGCTGAAAATGATGTCTGAAAGGGCGAGACTTCTTAGTGAAAATGTCTTCGAGATCACAGTTAGTATTTGTGGCAAGAGGCAGGTCAAAATTACCATACTACAAGCGCTGGTGTCAGCCTGGGTTGCAAACTTTCCATGAGAACGGATGGCCTGAAAGGTCACACGCATCAGCTCCTACCTCAGAGGGTGGAGGCTGCCTAGAAGATGATTTCTTCCCTTTATGAATAAGAGTCTCTGATTTCCTCTTGCTCCAGCCACCCTCCCTGTCTGCCCATACAAACGACTTCCACTCCCTTCACACTCCACTTGCTTCTACGCATTTGATTTCCACCAGCAAGCCAATTGCTAGCTTAGTTAAATATGTTACCTTTTCTACCATTTGTTTGTTTGTTTTTAACTCGTAGAGTGGTAGATGAGTATTTGTTGACTCTCACAGAAATGGATTTTTGAAGCAAAACAAGCCATCAGTCCATACCCCACCATTGATGGCAGTTGATAATAGAGTTCTCACACCAGATAGGCTTGTGTGGTCTGCCAGCCTTAGACACACGCACTGTAATGCCCCACCCAGTTATGCAAATGACATCGGGAAAGCCCTCCCCCTAAAGCAAAGCCTGGAGCCTGGCTGCTCCAGCCCAGCCTGTTGCGCGATGGAACTGCAGGAGTGCAGTGGGGCGCACAGGTCGGTGTACTGATGGATGCTCAGTGGATTCAGCACTGACCTGGAAGGATGAGCTGACTTGGCTTCTCATCCAGCGTGATATCAAACGACATCATTTTCTGTTACTTGACTGTAGGTATTGGCTTTTTGTTTTTTTAACTCTGAAGTTGGTGAAGAAACGCTTCACTTTATCTCGAATGCTGATTGCACTAACTCTCCAACTGAAAGTTCAGATGTGTTTTCTGAGTCAAACTGCATCCTCAGAGAATAGAAAATGAGTAGCATTGACAGCACTTTGCCAAGGGTCAGGCCTTTTCCTTTGCCCTGCTGGGCCAAGCACCACCGCAGAGGAGTTCCCTGAGTCTGAAAGGTATATTAACTCAGTAAACATTTCAAACTAAAGAGATCACTAAGTATTTCAGAGTTTTATGTCATCAGGCAAAGTATTTGCTTAAAGTACTTAAAGCCACTTAAATTTGTAAAAGATTATATTTTTCAATGAAGCCCCTTTCTTTCTACAACCTTGCCCCAAACCACTGCCTACTTATATATTACAGAGTATGTCTCTAAATCAGTTTCTCTCTCTTTCTCTCTGTCTGTCTCTCTGTCTCTCCCCTCTTTTGACAAAGCATGCTGTCTTTCAATTAACATAGTGATGACCTATTGTCACCCATTACCATGCTAATCCTGAGCTGGTGTGAAATTACTTTATAATAAACACTATGGAGTTTTGACTTTCAATTAATTTTTCACATGCTGTGCTAAATCAGATTAACTCTCCCCCTACCACCCTTTTGACCATAGATGTAATTCCTTCCTTATAATGAAATGGAGGATTAATTTATATGAAGCATATCTGTACACATTTGCAAATAAATGTAAAGATAGACTTTGTGCCGTATTTGCATTGCGCGGTGTCAGGTTTAATACAGACTCTCGGAGATGATTAATTTTTTGTGTTCACTGGGGTGAGAAAAGATATTTCTAGCTGTTGTTGTTGTTTCTCAGTAAAATTGGAAGTAAATGCCTCCACCAAGAATAAGCAAAGAAAGGCTGGCTTGTGCCTGATGCCGAGAGCCGTGGCTTCTTCCTGAGGCCAGGCCCTGCCATGTGAGAAGCTGAGGGAGAATGCAAACACTGTGAAATAGAAACAATCATCTTTAACAAATGGATGGTGGCTGTCCATGGATCTGCACATTCACATTCACTCTGAATGAATGGGGTGGTTGGTGGGGGGGGGGCTATATTTAAATGGCTATTATGTTGAAGGGATTTGATGACAATTTCAAGCAAATGCTAGTGCACGGCGTTTTAAAACTAACATAGGGCATGCACTAAATTAAATTTTTGGTGAAATTAATTATTTTCTTATCTGAAACTCCTGATTACAGAGGCGTGATGGAGTATGAACATAGGAACACACATAAAAAGAACAAATTTGTCCTAAAAAATTCAACATAATTCCTATATGCAAGGCTGTTTGTGTATGGGGTTGGGCGGGTCTTGGTTAGTCTCTAAGGTATTTCATTCAGTTCCTTTTATTTTCATGTAACATTGATAGGGGGAAAATTCAAGATATATTTTCTTTCTGACATCAAATAAGAAAAACTGAAAAATAAGAGAAACTAAATGGATAACACATACAAAAGATAAATGTGTTATGTATCAATTCTTTTAAGCTTTCTTTTACTAAAAATAGAATAAATAAAATCGTGCTCAATGTTGCAATAAGGCAAACATTTTACCACTGAGGTATCTTAAGACAAACTAATCAAATAATGCTTGGCAGGCACTGAGAAATGCTTTCATTCACTTGACATGTATTTACTTAATACCAAAATACAACTGCTAAACAATGAACAAGACAAACTCGCTACTCTCATAGAGATTCCCTTCTGGTGGGATTTAAACATCACACTATAAAGACATTCATTAGAATCCTCATGATTGTCTATTGAGTTCATACTAGAATCCATTAGCATCCTCATGATGGTCTATTGAGTTCAAACTAGAATCCATTGGAATCCTCATGATTGTCTATTGAGCTCAAACTAGAATCTTCATGATGGTCTATGGAGTTCACACTAGAATCCATTAGAATCCTCATGATAGTCTATGGAGTTCATACTAGAATCCATTGGAATCCTCATGATAGTCTATGGAGTTCATACTAGAATCCATTGGAATCCTCATGATGGTCTATGGAGTTCACACTAGAATCCATTAGAATCCTCATGATTGTCTATGGAGTTCACACTAGAATCCATTGGAATCCTCATGATGGTCTATGGAGTTCATACTAGAATCCATTGGAATCCTCATGATGGTCTATGGAGTTCATACTAAGTGCTCAGCCCTGTGCCACGTGCTCTGCATGTGCTATTAGGTTTCTGGGATGGTTTGCCTCGGTTCTTGCTCCTCAGCACTGAAAGAATTCACGCGGCAGAAACACTTTTGTAAATCCAAGTAACTTTTATGAGAGAAGAAAAAGTTTCAGGTATTACAGTCTCAAAAAGTGAGCACTATTTCTGGAAAGTGTACATGGCTGCGCAGCAGTGTGGCTGAAGGCGGCCTTTCAGGAGATCGTGGAAAAACACATGGAAAGAATACCGCAACGGGAGCCCTAAACCGTGCAACGCTGAACAAGAGCACGAAAATTTCCAGAGGCAAAGAGCAGGCCCTCGGGCCCTGCCTTAATTCCACCCCTGACTACCGGAGGGGGCATGGTTGAGGGTATTGCCTGGCCTTTTTTGGCTGAGCTTCAGTGCTCCTGTGTGATTTCATGTGCCCAGAGTTGTGTGTGGGCACAGGGTTAGCTTCACCTGCACCAAGGTGGCCTTAATCTATTCATTCTCCATTTTAGTGGCTAAGTTCAGGTGTACCTTATGACATCATGTCACTGGTACCTACTGTTGTGTGGGGCCCAGGTGGCCTCCAACCAGTGCCTAGGTGACTTGGATCTGAGGATGCTCAATTCTGGATTTTCCCATAGGTGTCTAATTAGTGTGCCTGATTTCCTTCTGACCCCTTTATTGTGGCATGGCCAGCTAGTTTTCCTTTAGTGTAGACATTCGGTGGAGACAACCCCCACTTGTCCCTAATCTACTGAGCTGTCACTATAATTTAATCATCATATTTAATTCCTTATATTATGGACTATTATGATACACATGTTAAAGATAAATAGCAAAGCTTAGATACTACTTGTACAAGACCATATAGATATAAAATGGAAAAGGTGAAACATAACACTAAGGGTTTGGGGACTAAATATCGTTTGCACTGTGCTGCTATACTGACTCCAATATTCATTTTTTCAAAAGCATGTGTCATTTTCTATTTGTCCAAATATTTATTTTTCCGATTACAGAAGGTGGCATGGCAGAGGGGCAAAATCCCTAACTTAAGAGTGTTCTCAATTCATTGGGAGAAAAATTGCACACTATTTCTATTTTGTGGTCATCTATTTTCAGACCATAGATAGGAGTATCTATGTGTGTTGGTACAGAACAAAATCAAAATTATTTGCTGAAATTTATCTACCAAGCTCTTTAAAAGTTTGATTAGCATATTTTCTTGTTTCTGAGACTTTTGTCATTATAAAGAGCATTATTAACTTACCAGCAACTCTTAAAAAAATTTGAAATAATACCACATTAAATGTATTTGTTCTATATGAAATAATGTGCTCTTGTTTTAGTGTTACAGATTTGTGACAAAGTATTTGATTTTTCTTGCCAAAAGCATAAGAATAGTCTGTCCCTTAAAAAATGTCTTAAAAAGAAAGTCAGACATTAAAGCAGAATCTATTAAATCACTTTGTAATTTCTTTCATGGTGTCATAAAAATTTGTTGTTGACCTGGTGCACCCAAACAGAATTCAACATACCAGCACGAAGCAGGAAACCAATAGAGAGATCTACAGGGCCAGCCACAATCCCAGCTAAGTAGGTTCCCCACCCCCAGCCCCCAAAGAATGCACTACAGAGGACAGCACTGAAGCTACAGCTCAGGGAGAGGGGCACATCTGATCAGAGCACACAGGAGCAAACAAAGAGGGAGGGAGAGAGAAAGAAGAGTGGAACACATCCTGGTCCACTAAGCTCTGAAGACAATATTCCTGCTCAGAGCAGCCAATGCACAGATAGGACCACAAGGCCAGCCCCACCACAAGACACTACATCCCTCACTGACCCATAGCACAGCGGGGGACAACACTAGAGACACAATGCTGGAACTGTGTCCGATCTAACCCTACCACACCAGGGCAGAACACTAAGGGAGTGCAACAGAGCAGCAATGGGAGCAAAGCAATGAACTCCCCAAGGAATACCAAAAATAGACTTTGGGGCCAGAGCATGCCACTCCATCTGACTAGAGCAGAAAACACTTCTAAAGGTCAACAAACATAGTGAAACTATTTATATGCCTTTCTTTTTTGTTGTTTTGTTTTTGTGCTTATTATTATTCTTTGCATATCTATCTAGGTAATATAGGTGGGATAAACAATCCAGAGGAGGGAAAAAAATGGAACAGATCATTCCGGGGGGAACACAGGAGAGAGGGAAGGGAATGGGGTGCCAACAAACCCAGGGACAAGGGGACAATGAGTGATCTAAAATCGATGGTGAGGAGGGCGTAGGATGCCTGGTGGGGCTTGATCAAGTGCAATGTAGCCAAGAGGAATTAATGAAAGTGGAATGAAGGTGGAACATGATAGTGGGACAAGAAGTAAAAGGAAATAGAGGAAAGAACTAGGAGGCAAAGGACATTTATAGAGGTATAAATACAGGCACATACATATGTAAAAATAGTTATATATAATAAGGAAATAGATCTATGCACATTAATTCATATGTTAAGTATTAAGGTAGCAGTCTAACATTGGGCCTCTACTCAAGGTCTCCCTCAAAACAAGAACACTTTGTTCTAATAACCAGGTATTCTGTGATGCTCACCTTCCTGACATCATCGCGAAGACAAAAAGGGTGCATGAGCAATTATGGTGAAGAAAGCTGTTGGTGCCCGGCTATCAAAAGATAGAGTCACCCATAATGACATCGATGAAGTACAACATGGGGGAGGAAAGCCTTCGGGACCTTCGTTTGCTGAAGGGGCATTATTCAAAATAAGGGGGGGAAACAGCTGCAAACACATAGTAACAAATAGATTAATGCTTAGTACATTACAAGTTCCAAGTAAACTAGAAATTGTCAAAAATGAAATGGACTGCATAAAAATTGATATCATGGGTGTCGGTGAGCTGAAATAGACTGGTATTGGCTATTTTGAATAAAGAAGTTAAATGGTTTACTATTTGAAGAATGACGCATTCAAGAAGAATGGTGTTCAATGTCATTCATGAAGACATATTCAATGTCATTCAGGAAGAATGACATTCAAGAAAAATGTTCATTGGTCAAAAGGACATTTCAAGATCAATTTTGAATTACAATGCTTTCTGTGATAGAATTATATCTGTCTGCATTCATAGTAATCCAATCAATACAGCT
>NW_022103909.1:13104658-13113079 GCF_000313985.2 Echinops telfairi | reverse complement strand
TAGAGTCACCCATAATGACATCGATGAAGTACAACATGGGGGAGGAAAGCCTTCGGGACCTTCGTTTGCTGAAGGGGCATTATTCAAAATAAGGGGGGGAAACAGCTGCAAACACATAGTAACAAATAGATTAATGCTTAGTACATTACAAGTTCCAAGTAAACTAGAAATTGTCAAAAATGAAATGGACTGCATAAAAATTGATATCATGGGTGTCGGTGAGCTGAAATAGACTGGTATTGGCTATTTTGAATAAAGAAGTTAAATGGTTTACTATTTGAAGAATGACGCATTCAAGAAGAATGGTGTTCAATGTCATTCATGAAGACATATTCAATGTCATTCAGGAAGAATGACATTCAAGAAAAATGTTCATTGGTCAAAAGGACATTTCAAGATCAATTTTGAATTACAATGCTTTCTGTGATAGAATTATATCTGTCTGCATTCATAGTAATCCAATCAATACAGCTATCATTAAAATTTATGCACCAGCCACTAAAGCTAGTGATGAAAAAAAATGAATTACACTAATTTCTTCAGTCTGAAATTGATCAAAAGTTCAAGATGCATTGATAATTATTGGCAATTTGAATACAAAAGTTGAAAACAAAGAGGAAGGAACAATAGTTGGAAAATATGGCCTTGGCGCTAGAAACTAAGCTAGAGACCACACGATACAATTTGGAAGACCAATGAATTCTTCATTGAAAATATCTTTCTTCAACACCACAAATTGTGACTATACATGTGGTCTTCTCCAGGTGTAATAAAAACCAAACTCACTGCCATGGAGTTGATGATGATGTCCTACAGCAACACGATAAGACAGGATAGAACTGTCCTTGTGAGTTTCCAAGACTGTAATTCTTTACAAGAGTAGAAAGCTCCGCCTTTCTCCCATGGGGTGGCTGGTAGTTTCAAACTGCTGACTTTTCAATTAGCAGCCCCACACCAAACCACTAAGCCACCAGGCTTAGTGGGAATCTATGATGGGAATGTTAATATCAACAGCTAAAATGAGGCCAGGACTGACTGTGTAACAGACCACCAATTGTTTATATGTAAGTTCAAGATATAGCTGAAGAAAATTAAAACAAATCTATGAGAGTCAAAGATTGATCTTGAGTATATCCCATCTGAATTTCAAGAATATCTCAAGGAAAGATTTGATTTATTGAACACTAATGACAGACCTGCTGAGTTGTGGGAGGACATCAAAAACAACGCAAATAAAGAAAGACAGGAAAGGAAGCAAAGATCAGAGTGGATGTCAGACAAGATTCTGAAACTTGCTCTTAATCATAGAGTAGCTATGCCACATGAAAACATGATAATGTCAAAGAGCTGAACAGAAAATTTCAAAGTGCAGTTTAAGACGACAAAAAAACCTATAATAAAGTGGGCAAAGACCTCGAATTAGAAATGCATAATGGAACAAGATGCTAAGCATATATTAAACTGGAAAAAAATTCAGCCTCGAGTTGAAAAACTGAACAATTCTATGGGCAAAATATTGAACTAAGGAAGAAGAAACAAAAGAAGACAGGGGAAAATAAACCGTCATCACAACAAAAAGTCGACATTGAACCATTTCAAGAAGTACCATATGAGTAAGAACCAGCGGCACTCAAGGAACAAGTCCTACCTGCACTGAAGGGCTTAGCTAAAAACAAGGCACCAGGAATTGACTGAATACCAATTGAAAGATTTCACCATGCTTATGATGCACTGGAAACATTCACCTAGGCCAAGAAATTTGGAATATAGCTACCAGGCCAACAAACTGGAAGAGGTCTACATTTGTATAGATTCCAAAGAAATGTGGCCCAACATAATGTGCAAATTATAGAATAATATTACTAATATAACATGCAAGTAAAATTTTACTGAAGATCAACCAAAAACAGTTGCAGCAGTACATTGACAGGAAGTTGCCAGAAGTTCAGGCTGAATACAGAAGAGGACATGGAACAAGGGATAACATTGCTAATGTCAGATGGATCTTGGCTTAAAGCAGAAAATACCAGAAAGATGTTTACTTGTGTTTTATTAACTATGCTAAGGCATTCGACTGTGTGGATCATAACAAACTATGGATAGCCTTGAGAGGAATGGGAATTCCAGAATACCTCATTGTGCTTATGCAGAACCTGTGCATAGATCGAGAGGCAGGTGTGTGAGCATACATTGTATTAGGGTAAATCTGAAGCACAAGGCCTCTTTAAAGTGTTGAAAAGCAAGGATGTTACTTTGAGGAAAACCAAAGAAGAATCAATGTATTTGAATTATGGTGCTGGCGAAGAATACTAGAAGTACAATGGACTAACAAAAGAATAAGTAAGTCTATCTTTGAAGTACAACCAGAATGCTCCTTAGAAGCAAAGATGGTGAGCCTTCTTCTCACATCCTTTGGATGTGTTATCAGACGGTACCAGTCCCTGGGAAAGAGCATGCTTGGTAAAATAGGGGCTCAATAAAAAAGAGAAAGACCCTCAACAAGATTGATTGTGTGGTAGTTACATAATCTGGTGTCAATTTGGGACTTAAGAGGATTAAGAGTGAAGGGGTAGGGTAGAGTCTACTCTGTCAATCGGGTCATAGCCAATGAGGCTTCTGTGCGGGCATGGCCTTCCCCTAAGGATTCTGGGAAATCCAGTTTTTCCTCCTTGGAGGCGAGAGACACTTCTCTTTCTGTTCACTCCCTTGGAGTTACTCTACTGTCAAGACAGATGGCACTACACCCTGGGAGCTGGAGAAGCCACATGGACCTACCTGATGCAGCCCTGAAGCTGGAGAAGCCATGTGGAGACCCCCACCAGCACTGAGATGCTTACACCGCCATTGGATCCAAAGACTTTCTACCCACTGGCCTGTGATCATCCTGCATTCGGCGTCATTGCATGTGTTTCATGAGTCTGAGGAGGACTTTATGGTTTGGTATTGGACATATGGGCTAATATTGGACTTAAGGACTTGATCTGGACTGGGCTGGGATGTTTTCTCAATAATCAGTTGTTCTTGTATATAAACCTCTTTCTCATACACATGAGTCTCCATGAATTTGTTTCTCTAGTCTACCCAGACTAACACAGCTTGGAACAATGGCCTCAATATAAGAAGAGTTATAAAGATTGCACATGACCAAGAAATGTTTCTTTGTACATAGAGTCACTATGTTAGACAGGGTTCTCTAGAGCAACAAAACCAGGACACTGATGATTTATATATATTTATATAGATAGATATCATAAGAAATAAGCAGTTAATTAATCTATAGAGCAGTACAAATGGCTCAGTGCAACTCACTTCCATGAGACAGCTAGTACCCTGGCAGTCCTTCAAGTCTGAGGGCCGCCAGGTGGTCCTCTGTAGAGCAATTCAGGCTATCTGGGCACAGGCAGCAAACAGCAAGGCAGGTCACCAACAGTCCCCAGCTCAAGTGATGTATACTCCAGTAGCATGGTGAAGCAGGTCTTGAAGGAACCTCAAATTACAGTGACAGTTCACGGGTTAGGTGTCCCACAGGTGGTGTAGCTTGTCATTGGCCAGGTGGGCAAATAAGTTTACCTACCACAGTCACTATGAATTAGACATGACTCAATGACACCTAACAACAACAACAACATCAGAGACACCTGAGGTAGTTCTGAGCGAAAATAGATGACATGTGCCTGCATCTATGTGGAGTTTTTAGTTTTCTTGTAGTGAAAGGGTATTTATCACGAATGAAGAATCTTCCCTTTTCTACCATAAGCATACAGACTAATCAGGACACTCTGTAGAGAGAGGAACTAAGAATATGCACAGCAACTTTAATATGTTATAATAGTGACAGTACAATAAATATAACCCCCAAAAGAGGAAAAAGTAGGAACATGTGAGTTTCAATTATTTTAATTATTTGATTTGATGCAGTTTTATGGGTTACAGACAATTATTTTGATGCATTTTTTAAAAGTTAGTTTCTAACACTTTTATTTTCTGATGCCAGTTTATTGAATGATTGCTACACATTTAGAGAGTGTGTTGAAGACAGTGATTCTGAGTATAAGATATGGTCTTTATTTTCAAGGAACAACGGATGCACTAGAACGATGAGTGGAATGAATAACCTTTGAAAGAATGTTTTATATAGAGTCATTTATTCCAAATCCTTGACTAGTTGTCATTTTTATTCTATAGTTCTATGCTCTTTTAATGTTATCATACAAACACTGTAACTTATGAACAAATATATTGTAACTGACATGTGAACAATAAAAAAGAAATCATAGAATATCTAAGTGTTAGACTTCACAATATATAACATTTAAATAATAAGGTAATATATATAGTCATTGTCAGTAAATAGCCAGAGAACTTTTTTCTAAGTGGAACAAGCTATATTTCAGAAATATGAGACAGATTTCTTTGCAAAAAGAGATCAGGAATCAAACTCTTTGTTTTTCCAACTGAAAAAATAAAAAATACTAGTACTTTTAGTCCATTTGTCTGTTTCTTGTACTTGGTGGCTTGCATGCTGCTTCTGGAGGCTATGTTACCTGGTATTTCAAACACCAGCAGGATGACCCAGAGTTAATAGTTTTTAGTAGAACTCCAAGTTAAGAACAGACTACCAAGAAGGACTAGGCTGTCCTTTGTGAGGGGTCAGCCACTGAAACCTGGATAAGCAGCAGTGGCTCACTGTAAGACAGAGTGCCAACGGCTAAGCCTCTCAGGGTGGAAGGCCCCCAAACGCACATCAAAAAGCCACTCAAAATCACTCCAAGTGGAGTCGACTGAAATGTCTTAGAGTAAGCTTTGCAAGTATTCATAGACAATGTAGCAAGACTCAAAATATAAAGAAACAGCCGCAAACATCTATTACTAATTGGAATGTGGAATGTGTGGAGTATGATTCTAGAAACTGGAAGTCACCAAAAGTCAAATGGAAGAGATCAAGATAGTTGTCGTGGGCCTTAAATTCAGTCAGTGTGTCATAACGGCTCCTAACACTATGGGACAGGGTAGAACTGCCCCTGTGGGTTTCTGAGACCTGAATCGTTACAGCGGCAAGAGAAAGCCTCATCTTTATGCCCCAGAGTGGCTGGTGGTTTCAAGTTGCTGACCTTTCAGGTAGCAGCCCAGTGCCTGGCCCACTGTGCCTCCAGGGCTCCCAGCCTAGGCATTAATGAACTGAAATAATCAAGTGTTGGCCATTTTCAATGACAGCACAATACAGTTGATTGTGCCACAAAGGGCAACTTTAAGAGAAATGGTGCCACATTCAGCATAAGAAGGAACATTTTAAGACCCTTTTTGAAGCGCAAGGCTGTCCGTGATAGGATACTATCCATATAACTATTACTGAAACTTACATGCCATCCACTGAAGGTAGTGGTGAAGACATTGAAGAGTTCCTCCAACTCCTTCAGTCTGAAATTGGTCAAACGTGCAATAATGATGCACTGATAATCCTTGCCAATGGAAAGTGAACGTTGGAAACAAAAAGGAAAGGATAATTGTTGGAAAACATGGCCTTGGTGACAGAAACAACACTGAGATCACATGATGAAATTTTTCCAGACCAGCATTTTCTTCATTGCAAATATCTTTTTCAACAACATAAAGGGCAACTCTGCACATGGACCTAGTGAGAGAGAATGCATAGATATCAAATTGACGACATCTTTAGGAAGAAACAATAGAGAAGCTCAATAGTAACAGACAAAATAAGGCCAAGGTCTAACTGAAGAACAGATGATCAATTGCTCATATGTAATTCAGGTTTAGGTTTAAGAAAATTAAAACAAGTACACAAGTGCTAAAATACAGCACAGAGTCTATTACACCTGATTTTTTTCAAGAACATCTTCGGCATAGCTTCGACAGATCGAACACCAATGACATTGGATCTGATAAGCTGTGGGATAACACTAAAAATAAAACATGCATGAAGAAAACAAAGGGTCCATTACACGACAAAAAAGGAAGAAAAGATCAAAATGTATGTCAGAAGAGACACCAAAACTTGCTCTTGGTTACAACCTATGTACTGAAAAGGCGTGAAACACTTCCCAGTCTTGTCCCATCCTCACAATTGTCCTGATGTTTGAGCCCTTGGGTGCAGACACTGTGTCAAAATGTCTTAGAAAAGGTCTTCTTTTTGGCTGCCCCTCTACTTTATCGAGCATGATGTCCTTCTCCAGGGACTTCTGTCCTGACGACATGTGTAAATTGAGAGGAAATCTAGCCATCCTTGCCTCTCAGAAGCATGCTGCTTGTATTTCATCCAGGATGGCTTTGTTTGTTCCTTTGGCAGTCTATGGTACTGTCAATATTTTTTGGCAGCAGCATAATTCAAATGCCTCAATTCTCCTTAGATCTTTTTTGGTCAATATACAACTTTCAAATGGATATGAGGCAGTTGAAAATGCCATAGCTCGGGTCAGGTACACCTTAAACGTCAAAGCAGCACCCTTGCTTTTCAACCCTCTGACTAGGTCCTGTGTAGAAGATTTACCCAATGCAATGCATCTTTTCAATCATAAGCATTGATTGTGGAGCTAAGATGACATCTTCAACTACTTCAATCTGTTCTCCTTTTACCATAAGATTACCTACTGGTTCCAGTTGTGAGAATTTTGGTTTTTGTTGCACTGAATTGTAGTCCACACTGAAGGCTGCGATCCTTGATCTTCATCAGTAAATGATTCAAGTCCCCCTCACTTTCGGCAGGCAAGATTTTATCATCTACTTATAGCAGGTTGTTAATAAGCTTTCCTCTAATCCTGATGCAGCTTTCTTCGAATAATTCAACTTCTCTGATGATTTACTCAGCATATTGGTTGAATAAGTATGGTAAAAGTATGCAATCCTGATGCACTTCTGTCCTGATTTTAAAACCATGCCATTGTTCTGTTTGAACTGCCTCTTGGTCCATGAATAAAATGTGTTCTGGGATTCCTTTTCTTCTGTTAGGGTCTACGCAGTCTAATTCCTTAGCATAGTCAATAAAACATAAGTAGCCTTTGTTCTGGTGTTTTCTGCTTTCAGATCCATTTTATTTTGGCAATGATATCCCTTATTCCACATGCTCTCTTGAAACAAACCTGAAACTCTGGCAGTTCCCTGTCAAAGTACTGTTGGACGTTTTTCAGGAAATTTTTGCTTATATTATTAATACTGTTGGTCTATAATTTGTACATTTTTTGCAGGGGGGGGTGTCACAAAATGGGTAAAAATATGTATCTCTTTCAGTCAATTGGGCAAGCAGTTGTCTTCCTAATTTCCTGGCATGGATGAGTGAGTGCTTGCTGCGCTTCAGCAATTTGTTGAAGCATTTCAGTTGGGATTCCATCATTTCCTGGAGCCTGGTTCTTCTTTCAGTGCAGCTTGAACTTCTTCCTTCAGTACCAGTGGTTCTTACTTATATGCTACTTCTTTAAATGGTTGAATGTCAACTGTTTCTGTTTGGTGCAATAACTATGTCCCTTGCATTTTCATTTGAATCTTCTTGCATCGTTCACTATTTTGCTCATCGAATCTTTCATGCTTGAAACTCGAGGCTTGAGTGTTTTCTTTAGTTGTTTTAGTTTAAGGTATGCTGAGCACATCCTTTATTTTTGGTTTTCTAACTGTAGCTCTTTGCACATTTCATCATAGCATTTTGCTTAGTCTTCTTGAGCTGCCCTTTAAAATTTTCTGTTCAGTTCTTTGACTTCATCATTTCTTCCTTAGCTACTCTATGATTAAGAACACTTTCAGATTCTTTACTGAATCTTTTCGCTTTCATTTCTTTTTAATGACCTTTTGCTTTCTTCATGTATGATGTTTTTAAAGTCATCTCACACCTCATCAAGTCTTCTGTCATTAATGTTGAATATGTCAAATCTAGTCTTCAGATATTCTCAAAATTCAGATGAGAAAGACTCAAAGTCATATTTTAGCTTTCATACACTTATTTTCATTTTCTTCTTGGACTTACATATGAGCAGTTGGTAGTCTGTCCCACAGTCAGCTTCTGAACCAGTTTAAGCTGCTAATATTGAGATTCTCTATCAACTCTTCCCACAGGATGTCGTCAATTTGATTTTTGTGTATTCTATCTGAAGAAGTCAATATGTATAGACATTTTTTGTGTTGTTTAAAATGGGTATTTGTGAAAAGGTTCTTGGAAATTTCTATCATGAGATCTCTAGTGTCATTTCAATCACCAAGATCATATTTCCAACCACTCTTCCTTCCTCATTGTTTCCAATGTTTGTATTCTAATCACCAATAATATTCAATGAATCTCAATTGCTTATTCAATCACTTTCAGACTGACGATGCTGGCAGAACTCTTCAAATTTTTTATCACTAACTTGGATGGTTGGTGCATAAATTTGAATGATACTTGTATTGATTGTACTGCCTCAAATGGAGATAGATATTATA
>NW_022103909.1:13101658-13104037 GCF_000313985.2 Echinops telfairi | reverse complement strand
GAACCACATCGCGACGGTTGACTCTACTTTGAGAAGGCAGCATTTCCTCCGTTATATTTTGAGTGCCTTCTGACATGATGGGCTCACCTTCTGGCACCATCTCTGATGATGTTCTGCTTCTTTTCATGAAGTCTTCCCTATCTGACAGTGCTTGTACTCTGACCATAATGTTTTCAGTGGCTCATTCCTCAGAAGTGGGTAGCCGATCCCATGTTCAATGTATGTTCTTCATCTGGAAGCTCTGCTGAAACCTGTTCACTTTGGGTGACCTTGCTGGCATTTGAGATACCAGTGACCTAGCTTCCAGCATCACAGCAGCACACCAGTCACCACAGTATGACAAGCTGACAGACAAGTGGTGGTACTGAAGAATAATATGGGCAAAATATTGAAATGATGCAGAGAGCATCAAAAGAAGATAGAAAGGATACACAGAGGCCTTGGATCAAACAGAACTCATCTACATACAAACATTTCAAGAGGTAGCAGATGAGCGACAACCACTGGTCCTGAAGGAAGAAGTCTAAGCTGCACTAAAGGAATTAGCAAAAAGTTCTACTCCAGGAATTGATCAAGAATGCCAGCTGAAATGTTTCAACAAACATAAAACACTGGAAGCACTCACTTATCTACGCCAAAATATTTGGAAGAGAGCTAACTGGAAAAGATACATACTTGTACTCATTCCAATGAAATATGATCCAACAGAATGTGGAAATTAGAGAACAATATTATTAGTAATACAAGCAAGTGAATTTTACTGAAGATCATTCAACTGGAACACCTCAATCCAGGTTGAGAAGAGCATGTAGAGCGAGGGACATCATTGCAGATGTCAGACGGATCTCAGCTGAAAGCACATTGTATAAGAAAGATGTTTACTTATGATTTATTGACTCTGCAAAGGCATTCAACCGTGTGGATCATAACACACCATGGATAGCATTATGAAGGATGGAACTCCAGAAAACGTCATTGTCCTCATGCAGAATCTGTACACAGAAGCAGAGAGAGTTGTGTCAATGGAACCAGGGAATGCTGCCTGGTATAAAATCGGAAAAGGTGTGCTTGAGGGTTGTATCCTTTCACTATACATATTCCCTCTGTGTGCTGGGGAAATGGTCCAAGAAAGTGGACTATATGAGGAAGAATAAGGCATTAGGATTGGAGGAAGCTTGATTAAGAACCTCGATATGCAGATAACACAACCTAACTTGCTGATAGTGAGGACTTGAAGCCCTTATGGATGAAGAACAAGAACTGCAGTTTCCCACATGGACTGCAATTCAACGTAAAAGAAAATCCCTCACAATTGGATCAGTCGGCATTAGGGTAAACAGAGAAATGATTGGATTTGTCAAGGATTTCACTTTGCTTGGCTTCCATATATAAAATTCAGGGAAGTGGCAATCATGGAATCAAATGATATATTGCATTGGGTAAATCCACTGCACAAGACCTCTTTACACTGTTGAAGAACAAGGATGTCACTTTGAAGACTAAGCTGTCTATTTTCCAAGCCGTGGTATTTTCCAATTGCTTCATAGACAGGTGAAAATTTGAAAATGAATCAGGAAGACTGCAGAATAATTCATGCATCTGTATTATGGGGTTGGTGAAAAATATTGAAAATACCATGGACTGCCAGAAACACCAACAAATCTGTGTTGGAAGTAATACTTCTAGGATGCCCCTTAGAATCAAGGATGATGAGACTTTGCCTCACATTAATTTGGACATGCTATTAGAAGAAACTCATTACTGGTAAAGGACACAATGTTTGGTAAAGTAGACCATTAGCAAAGAAAGAAAGACTGTCAAGGAGATGGATTGTCCCAGTGGCTGCAACAATGAGCTCAAACAACCATTGTAAGGCTGGAGCAGGACTTGGCAGCGTTTCATTCCGGTGTGCATCGGGATGGCCACGCGTCTGAACCTGCCTGATGGCACCTTGCAACAGCACCAGTCCTTTGAGGATTTTGTACCAGTCAAATGACGAGTGCACAAAATAACAGGCATCCAATGAAAAGGAAAATTGTCTAGCTCCTTTTGGAGAACAGGAGGCACAGAAAATGAGCTCGCACTGGAGAAGCTGTTGAGGGAAGGGTATAGCAGTCTAGAGAGACAATCAGGAACTAAAAAGACCTCAGGTAGGAAGGTGTGTGTGTGTGTACACAGGTATACGTCTATGCTTGCTCCTTAAACACATACGCAACTATTTATTTCTGTGCTCTTTTTACACAAGCACAAATCTCTTCATAGGTGTATCCATTATGATGTCTTGTAATTCACCCAACAATCCATTGAACTGAACTCTTAATACCTGACACCTAGTCAGCAACTGAGGAGTCTTGGTCGTGCAGTAGTTGTGCACTGAGC
>NW_022103909.1:13068211-13101263 GCF_000313985.2 Echinops telfairi | reverse complement strand
CATGGGAGTTGTTAGGGATTCAAAGTCCCAGGTCCTGTCCCAGATGTACTGAGTCAGCATCAGCATTTTAACAAGATCCCCAGGTGATTTGTATGCATATTAAAGTTTGAGAAGCATGGCAGTATCTCACAGTGTTTCTTGAAAATATAAAAAAGTGAATTAATACTTCCTGGAGGTTTGTGAAAGAAATGAAAAATGAATGTGGTGGGGAGCACCGGGGGAGGCCATGAATGCAGGATTAAGGAATTCATCTTGTAAACCCAGGTTTCCAAGGAGAATATTGTGACCCCAAGAGGTGTACGAGGCAGTCTATCCAGTAGGATGTGGGAAGACAATTTTACAACTGATTAATATTTCATTTTTATCTAAAAACAAGAAAGGGAATGGACTTTTCTAATATTTAATGTTCGGCTAGAATGCTGCACCTACATCTAGTGTGCTTGACAGGAGGCTGCAATTCCGGGATAGAGAACAGAAAGCCACTCTTGGAAGGGCCGCCATCTCCCTGTCCATCCAGGTGAGTCTTAATGTGTTTGCCTGCTAATTTAAGAGTTTGTATGAATTGTGCGGTATCATTAAAATACCCTTAACAAAAGTGCTTTTATAGGAATTTGCTTGCAGTTACCTGAATGCACGTGCACTTGCACACACACGCTGGATGTTGTCCTTGTGCAGTGCCAGCTTGTCTGTTCTGACCCATACGACCCTGGGTGCAACCGAATGAAACAGCACCCAGTCTGGCGCCATCGGCTCAATTGTTGTTCTGGTTGAGCCCACACTGCAGCCACTGGGTCTATCCGTCTTGCCCAGGGCCTCCCTCTTTTCTGCGGACCCTCTACTTTAATAAGCATGACGTCTTTCTCCAGGAACTGATTTCTCCTGACAATATGGCCAAACTATGTGAGGCAGATTGGATCGAGAAGTCAAAAGGTAAGCACACAGAAAGAGAAAATAGCATAACTCACCCTTCCCTTACTTTTGATAAAAGTTGTTAGCCATACTGCCAAGACAAACAATGACAATTTCACGAAATCTGGCAAGAAAGCAGGCAACGTGTGAGGATGGCACAGCTTTTCAAAAGATTGTCATGTTTGTCAAAGTTGCGCATTGAAAATGGATGCCTGCAAATATTTCCATGGATTGTGCTCTATTGAAAATCAGAATGTAAAATATCTCTCCTATAACATTTTACATATTTAGAGAGAAAAATGTCTAACCTTAGAAACAAAAACAAAATCTGACTCTACAATTCCTTTTAAGCAACCATTTGAAATCGAAAGAGTAGCGTTGACCCCAGGACAAAGTTCAGAAGGGCTTGGAAAGAAGAAGGGTGGAAACAGGAAACATGGAGGCAGTGGGATAAGTGGCAGTGCTTTGAAGGGATTGCTATGAATGAGATGATATAAAATGTGTATGAACTGTTGGGTGTTGAAACTTCCATCTAATTCATAATAAAAAGTTTTAAAAAAATACTCATAGGAAATTGAATTAAGGGAATGGATTTGACTCATCCATTCATTAAGTAGCTATCCAATGTCTGTAATGAGCTAGATGATATAGCGCTCTTCTCTTATCGACTCTGAAGTAATTTCTGCATAGCAGTTTAAGACTAATGTACCTCGGGTGCAGCCACTACCCTTCTGGCAGTAAATCTTGTGTATGATGATGATGGGGAACAAGTTTCAGGGCGTCTTCTAGGCTAAGATGCACTAGGGAAGAAGGTGTGATGATCTACTTTCAAAATACAATCAATGGAAAACAGACACATCACAATGGTCTGATGTGCAACCAGTCATACAGATAGCACAGGACAGGGCAGCACCTCGTTCTCTTGTGCTTGCAGTCTTCAATAATAAGGGCAGCTAACGACCACCATCATCCTCCGACGCAAGTTTAAGTGTCACTCCATAGTATCTCATCTCACTCAAGTCCAAGTGAGGCTTTCCTTGCTGTGAACTCCCACAGTCGCCAACGTTGTTCTTTTCTTGCGTTCATCACAATTTTCCCCTGCTGACCAATGCGTGTTTGCTTAATTTCTGTGTGTCTTCCTTCATCTCACTCTCTGAGGTCCTTTGTCCAGCACAGGCTCTGGTAGGAAGTATGCACACAATGAACATTGTCCAAATACCTTCTGAATTCTGACTCTATGCCAGACTAGTCTAAGTATTATTTCCTCATTTAACATTCAAAATTCTACTAGGTAGTGACCTATTGACCTTGCTTTGCAGATGAAGAAACTGAGGAAAACAATTACGTACCCAAGTTCACAGTTCACTCATCAAACATTTATCAAACACCTAATGTTCCAATCACTTATTGGCTCCAGCAGTGAATAAGTCAGACAAAACTCTTGCCCTCACAATCTTAACCATTTGCCAATAGTCAATAACAACGCCAGGACTTGAACCCAGCAGAGAGATTCCTGTGACTGAGGGCTTTCTTCCAAGTCCATATTGCTTCCCTGACATTTAAACAATGTTATGGAAAAACGACAGAAGACATTTCCTTTGTAAAACACACCTACGTTTTTTGAGGCATTTGTTTGTGTTTCCTCTGATTTCCCAAAGAAAATTGAAATGTCAAATAAATTGCTATTCCTAATAACCTTAATTCCACTTTTATTTCTCCAGTACGTTTTACCTACCTAGCTTGTAATACCACCAAAATTTGCATCTTTTGAATGAATGAAGGACTGAATGAATGAACAGTCATTTGCCCTCTTCTATCTGGCTTTACCTCTTGGCTGTTCATGAGAAATACTATTCTTATTCTTTGTTTCAGCTTCTAAGTAACAGGCTTAGTATTTAGCTAAGCCTCTCTCTTTTCAAGTATGGGACTATTTTGAGTGATAATCTGCATTTTTCACCCTGCAGGGAAGGCATGAGCATGATGGCCGTGCTCAGAGGGAAGATCGAGGCATTAATCAGCAGCTTTATTTGACAACAGAAATGAAGCCTGGGGAGTGGGAAAGAGGGTGGAGAGAAAGAAAGAAAAGAAGGAAAGATATAAAGAATAAAAGGAGAAGGATAAATACAATGCTACATAACAGTCTTTTTATAAAATAAAAATTAGCTGCACAATAGATTCTTCTTGGTGTTTTCATTAATACACATAATTACACTAACTTTCTTATTAGTTAAATGTTTGATTTTTTGTGGTTAATGAATTACCACCAGATTAGTAAATAGTATTTACTATCCACTAGTAAGAATTAAGAAGGATCCCTGGCGCTGCATTGGGTTAACCTCAAGGTGGGCCACCAGCCGCTGAGGGAGAGAGACGGCACTGCCTGCTCCCCTAAAGATTGGCAGTCTCCGAAACCCTCTGGAGCAGCTCTCCTCTGGTCACAGGGTCACTGTGAAGCAGAATGGATCTGAAGGTAAAACGTTTCTATTTTGCTTCATAAGAACTCAAAATGCATAAATCATTCCACTGCTCAATGCAGTGTTTTTTCTTCATAGTGGGAAACAGAAAAATCTCATGGAATAGGAGTTTCACACTTTAATAGGGTTCTCATCATGCTCAGTTCACCTGGTTACCACCCTCGTCTGTCAGTGTTGTCAGTCTGGTGGTGACTAGCATGTTACTGGTACTGTTAAAAGCTACAGCACTGGTACTTCCAATATCATGTGTCACCCATGGTAGAAAGGTTTCAGTGGAGCTTCTAGACTAAGATAGATTAGGAAATGGGTCAGGTGATCTACTTCTTAAAAAGTTGACCAGTAAAAAATCTTATTAATAGCAGCAAAAATGTGTCTGATATAGTGCCAGAAATAAATCCCTCAGATTGGAAGTAAAGCAAAATAGAACCGTGGAAGAGCTCCCTTCTCCAAGTGGAGTCAACCTTAATGATGAGGTTAGAGGAAGGCTTTTGAGACCTTCATTGGCTGATAAGGCATGTAAATAAATGGCTGCAAACATCCATTAATAAAATAAACATGGGATAGAAGAAGTGTGAATCTTAAAAGATTGGAAGTTATCAAAAATGAAATGGAATACATAAAAACAAACTGACTAGTATTGGTCATATTGAATCAGAAAATCTTGTTTCTATACTGGGAACGACAAATGGAAGAAAAACAGTGGCACATTCATCATCAAAAAGAGGATTTCAAGATTTATCCTTAAGTATAATTCAGTCAGTAATTTGATAGTCTCCAAGTGCCTACATGGAAGATCAGCTATACATCTCATATTCAGTTTTATGCACCAATTACTAATACCAAAGATAAAGATATTGACTATGTTTACCAAGTTCTTCAATCTGGAATTGATTAACAAGCAATAACGCTGCATTAGTAATTATTGATGGTTGGAATGCAAACAAAAAATGAAAAAGTCAGAAATAAAGAAGCTGGATCAGTAGCTGGAAAACATGGATTTGGTTATAGAAATTACACCCAAAATAGCATGATAAAAATTTGCTAGACCCTTAAAGGCTTGAAAGTAAATAAGCGGCCATCTAGCTCAGAAGCAACAAAGCCCACACCAGCCTCTGCGATCACGAGGTGTCGAAGGGATCAGGTGTCAGACATCATCAGAACAAAAAAATCTTACCATAGTGAATGTGGGGGGAGTGCGGAGTGGAGACCCAAAGCCCATTTGTAGGCCACTGGAGATCCCCTTGCAGAGGGATCTGGGGGAGGAGACAAACCAGTCAGGGTGGGATGTAGCAATGATGAAAAATACTTAACTTTTCTCTAGTTCCTAAATGCTTCTTCCCCCCCAACTTTCATGATCCGAATTCTACCTTGCAAGTCTGGCTAGACCAGAGGATGTACACTGGCCCAGATAGGAACTGGAAACACAGGGAATCCAGGGCAGATGATCCCTTCAGGACCAGTGGTGTGAGTGGTGATAGTGGGAGGGTAGAGGGAGAGTGGGTTGGAAAGGGGGCACTGATTACAAGGATCTACATGTGACCTCCTCCGTGGGGGATGGGCAACAGAAAAGTGGGTGAAGGGAGACGTCAGACAGGGCAAGATGACAAATTAATAATTTATAAATTATCAAGGGTTCATGATGGAGTGGGGAGCTGGGAGGGAGGGGAAAAATGAGGCGCTGATGCCAGGGGCTTAAGGGGAGAGCAAATGTTTTGAGAATGATGAGGGCAATGAATGTACAAATGCGCTTTACACAATTGATGTATGTATGGATTGTGATAACCGTTGTATGAGCCCCGAATAAAATGATTTTTAAAAATTGATGTAGGGAATGTTGTAGGAACTGTAAGAGCCCCTAATAAAATTATTAAAAATAATTATAAAAGTCAAAAACATGTGCTAGCCCCTCAGCTAATTCATTGAAAATACATTTTTTCCCATAACATAAAATGCTGACTACACATGTGGACCGCACCAGATTGAATACTGGGAAATCAAACCAACATCTGAGAAAAGAAACACCGGAGAAGCGAATAAGGCAAGGAACCAACTGCTGGTCTGTCATCAATTGCTCACATTCAGAGTCCAGCGGAAGCTGGAGAAATAGTAAAAGCCCATGCGAATGAACATAGGCCTTAATTCCACACCACCTGAAAACTAAAAGGGACTTCAGATACCATCTCCAGAAGAAATTTGGTAGATTACATACTAATGATCAAAAATAAGACGTGTTGTGGCCTGACATTATAAATGAAGAAAGCCTAAGGTCACGAAAAAGAAAGACACTGGATGTCAGAAGAGGCTCTACAACTTGCTGTTGACTGTAGAGTAGATAAAACAAAGGGAATAGATGATGAAGTAAAAGAATTGAACAGACTGTAAAAGGTGGCTTAGGAAAACAGAGTCAAGTTGTGTGTGTGTGTGTACATACATATACATATTGTGCAAAGACCTGGAATGAGAAAACCAAAAGGCAAAAATACACTCAGCATTTCTCAAGCTGGATGAAGTGAAGAAATACTTTAAGCCTCCAGTTGCAGTAGTGAAGGACATTATGGGGAAAACATTGAATTAAGATGAAAGGAATACATTGAACCACTGAACCAAAAAGAATTGATTGGTAGCATATGATTTTTTTAAAAACCCCAAACCTGGTGGTATTCAAGCAAAAGTGTGAGCTATTCTAAAGGGATTGCAAAAACGAAAGGCTCCAGAAACTGAAGGAAAAGAAATGGAGCTCTCTCAGCCGGTGGACGCACGCAGTGATGGAAGAGCTCGCGCATCTAGTCCCGAGCGTTTGGGACGTGGCTAACTGAATGGAGGAGATTCACCTTTCTACCCAATCCAAAGAAACGTGATCCAGCAGAGTGTGGGAATTATCGGACAATGTCATTAATATCAGATGCACACACACATTTCTTCTACAGAGAATTCAAAAGCCGTTTCAAGAGTACTATGGGAAATTGGTAAAAACAAAACAAAACAAAAAAAACCTAGCCAGATTCAGGAAAAGACATGAAATGAAGGATATAATGGTTAATGCCAGGTGAATCTTGGCTGAAAGAAGAGAATATCAGAAAGACGCTTACTTGTGTTATATATACTATGCAGAGTTATTCAACTACATGGATCATAACAAACTATGGATAACGTTGCAGAGAATGGGAATTCTAGAGCACTTGCTCATGCAGAAACTGTCCATAAAGAGGCAGTTCTTCAAACAGGACAAGGAGGTACTTGGTTTAAAATTAGGAAAGGTGTATGCCAGGGTTGTATCATTTTACCATGCTTATTCAGTCTGTATGCAGAGCAAATAATCGGAGAAGCTGGACTATATGAAAAATAATGCAGCATCCACAATGGAGGAAGGTTTGCTCACATTTGAGATTCGCAGATGACATAAGCTTGCTTGCAAAACCTGCTTGAAGCAGGTGCTGAAGCAGATCAGACCCCAGCCTTCAATATATATATAGGTGTTAGGTGCTGGCAAGTTGCTTTTGACTCACAGCTACCATATGTACAGCCAACACAACACTGCCCGGTCCTGCACCATCTTCACCATTGCTGTTATGTTTGAGCCCATTGTCACAGCCACCATGTCAATATAAATCACACCTCAACAGAAGGAGCAAAAATCCTCCAACTGCACAATGTTCGACGTATTATTGGGACAGGCCAGTTCCTGGAGAAGAGCATCAGGCTTGGTAAAGTAGAGGGTCAGCAGAAAAGAGGCAGACACTCAGGGAGATGCAGGACAGTGCCTACAAGGGCCACCATGAGCCAGAACCAATTTGATACCACCTTATAACAGCAACAACTATATTATTCTAAAAGCTACCTTTCAAATTTGTCAGGTGGCTTGAAGGGTAGGTCATAGGAAATGAGGAAACTTAATATTGCATCTCATGAACTCCTTCAAATTGCACCATTCACCTAGGGGTTTAGGCTACATGGTAAAATAATGTTTCACTCCTATCTCTCTGGATATTTCCAAAAGAGTATAGATTGTAAAATGGGTTCAATTGGCTATCCAACCTTGGAAAAATAAAATCACTTTGCAATAATAGAAAATTTCTTTCATTATTGATTTTGCTATCTGATTTCAACCTTATTATAACAGTAAACAGCATGAATGGCACAGCAACATAATGTCGAACCTGTTTAAAAACCAAAGTTCTGGAGAAAGTTCTGGTTGTATTTACACAATGTTAAAGCAAAGTTTCAGAATCATACATTCAGATGAGACCCACTGACATCTTTCGACATGACAAAGAATTACAGGATCAAATCTAATCAGCCTTGCAAAACCTCAAAAACAAAATAATGAGATTGGCTTTTTCATACTGCACGTTCTTCCGTATTTTTAAGGGAACGATGGGAAGTCAGGGAGAGGGACAAAGATATCATGACAATATCAGTTACATGGCAGCTATCAGGATTCATAAAGCTCATTCTTCTCCAGAACACTTTTTTGAAATCAGAGAAATCACCAAGCACGACCAGTCAGGGGAATGCTAGCTTCTTCCATGTTGCCATCATTTCTAAGATGCCCCAACAGAACGTCGGTAGCTTTGATAAAACGGCAAGGAAATGTATGTAACAACCATTCTCAAAGGGAAGTCCGCTCCCTTTTCCTGAACAAGGGACCTTAACAAATAGGAAGAAAGCTGCAGGCTTAAATATTTCAGAACCAAGCCTGTCACCTTCACAGGGACTTTCATTCCAGCTGTGTTCCCATTCATTATAATGGCTCTGGAGGACCGCACTGACTCGTTTCAGATGATGACTCCATAACTATTCATTTATACTTAATGAGTTTATTCCACCGGGTGGATGATGAACTCCAAACAAATAGTGTCATTGAATCACACATGTCAATACATTCAAGTACTAAACGGATTCCACCTAGCACAGGTAATGATGAACCAGGAGGAAAGAGAGCGGGCTTTAATTAATGAAAATGCCCTTTGTATTTTCTAATGGTGGAAACATTAGCTTGAAAATGGCTTTCCCTACAATAACTTTCAGACAAGCACTCTTTAATGGGAAAACAATTCAAATTTATGTGCAATTGAACTACAATTATTTGATTAACTTTATTAAATTCTTGTTGATTCTACAGTCTGGCTGAAGTGTGTCATTTTTTATAAGTTTCATATATAGCAGCTTTAAGGTTTTCAACCTCAGGATTCAATTGATGTTGAAAATGTTATTAGGAACCTCCTTTTGTGCCTAATAGATAGAACCTAGGTGACTGAGATTCATTTCCCTTGTCTCTTTCCATAACGATAATCTTATTTTCATATTCAAGAGCACTTGATTATATTGAGTGGGAGAATTCACAGGATTTTGTGCTGGTTAGTGTAACACCATGTTACACACTTGACAGAGAAAGCTCCATTCAGGTTAAATGAAACCCCACGTCTACATGTTTGGTCTAGGAGTGCTGGTGGCATAGTAGTTGCACCCTGGGCTAACTACAAGGTCGGCAGTTCAATTCTCCAGTCACTCCTCTGGAGAAAGACCAGAACCGCCCTAAAGTGTTACAGTTTCGGAAACTCGCAGGGTCAGTTCAACTCTGTCCTATAGAGTCACTATGAGACAGCATCCACTCGATGGCACTGGATTTGAGGGTTGTTGGTTTTTTTTAATGTTTTGTCTGTCTATAATGGAAAGGAACCCTGTTGGCATAGTGGTTACCCATGGGACTGCCATCTTCAATGTCAGCAGTTTGAAACCACCAAGTTGTTCCCAGGGAAAAGACTTTCTCCTTCTGGAAGCAGTTACCATCTTGGGAACTCGTGGGGGCAGTTCTACCCTGCCCCCGAGGGTCGCTTTGCGTCAGCATCCACTAGATGGCAGTGAGTGTCGTTTGGGTTTGGTTGTTGTTAAGTGTTAGGTGCCACGGAGTCCGTTCTGATTCACAGCCACCCCGCGCAGAACAGAGTGAAACACTGCCCCGCCCTGCATCAGCCTGACAATTGCTACGTTTGCGCCTCTTGCTGCAGCCGCCGTTTCAGTTCATCTTGTAGCGGGCCTTCCTCTTTCTCACTGCCCCTCCACTCTCCAGGGACTGGTCTCTCCTGACCACACGTCCAAGTGCATGAGACAGCGTCTCACCGTCCTTGGCTGCAAGGAGCATGCTGGCTGTACATATTTTTTTTAAATTATTTTATTGGGGGCTTGTACAGTTCTCATCACAATCCATATATACATCCATTGTGTCAAGCACATATGCACATTTGTTGCCCTCATCATGCCCAAAACATTTGCCTCCCACTCTAGCCCCTAATATCAGTTGCTCATTTTCCCCCTCCCTCCCCACTCCCCCCTCTCTCATGAACCCTTCATAGTTCATAAATTATTATAGTTCTGTCATAAGTTACCCTGTCCAATGTTTCCCTCCCCCAGGGAGGAGGCTCTACGTAGATTCTTGTACTTGGTTCCACTGACTGGACTTCTTTCAAGACAGATTTGTTTGTTTTTCTGGCAGTCCATGTACTTTCAATATTTTTGTCTAACCAAGCAGTGCCAACATCGCAAACATTCTCTGGTATTGTATAGTTGAGTCCTGAAAGAACCTGCAGTGAAGGTTAAAATGAAACCGTATGACTCCAGCGATAGTCTATCAGAGGCTTTGTCTTTCCTGACCGTCTCTCTGACTGCTCGCAGCGAGAAATCGTAGATACAACACCAAAATAAACCACAGGAGGACACCGGAAGTAAACAATAGCAGGTAAGTAGGGAATGGCAGTTAGCATATGCGGAGTAACAGTTAGAGTTTTGTAGGTCTCTTTGCCCTTCTTTAGATTCTTGCTTTAACTCATGATAGTTACGGAACTGGACAGCGGGAGCAGACAGCAAAAACTCAGGGGGAAATCTCAGGCAGGAATTTGGAGCAAATGCCTTTTACCTTTTGATTTCCCCTAATCTTCTAGATACAAAAGAGTCGGCAAGAAAAACACTGCAACAGCAAAGAAAAAGAAAGTCGTGAGAGACAGACAGACAGAGACGGAGATAGAGAATATGAAGCATTGCTCTGGCCAGAGAAATGGGGGAAAGGAGCTCTCATGATGAGAAGTGGAGGCGGCAGAATTCTTTTTATTACTTTCTCGCTCTTCCTTCTTGCCACTGGGTAACAAACGTTTTAGCGCACCCCATCTGTCATGCCCGGGGAACCAGAAACAGGAGAAAATCCTGATGAGGAAAGAGCTGGTGCAGGGCATGGGCTCATTCTGTGTCTAAATGGACAGCCCCAGGCTCACTCCCAAGCTGTGCATGTGCAAAAGATGCTTGTCCAAAAGACTTATGACTGAACTATGATATAAACCATCACTCAAGTGCCAGGCTGACCTTTAAATGGTGCAGGCAGGAGCAGCCCCAAACAGTCTAAAACCAAACCAAACCCACCGCCATGAAGTCCAGTCTGACTCCCGGTAGTGGTTACACCCGGGCTGCAGCCTACAAATGTCAGCAGTCCGAAACCACCAGCTATTCCTAGGGGGAAAGACGAGGCTTTCTACACTCATAAACAGTTACCATCTCAGAAACCCACAGGAGCTCTTCTAGGCCCTTCAGGGCCATCAGGAGAGTAGCAGGATAAAGCAGAACAAAGCCACTGCCATCGAGTCGAGGCTGACTCAGAGGGAGCCTCCGGGACTGGAAAACCACATCTTTCCCCCGCGTAGCAGCTAGTGGTTTCAAACTGGTGGCCTTTCAGATGGCAGCCCAATGAGTAACCACTACACTGCCAGGGCTCCTCCTAAAACTGTACAGACAGGCCTGAAAAGGTAAGTCACTCTGAAATTATCGCCCACAGAGAGCAAGATGGTCGGAATCAAACCAAGCTGATTATTAAAACTAAGCAAATCTCAATTTTCTCTAGAACACACAGAAACTCATAACAATGGTCAATAGTTCCAGAAAATAATCCAAAATTATGCGACATAAGAAAAAAAATATATAGTTCTCAAGGGAAAGGACAATCAACACATGCCAATCCTGCGATGGTCCGGGTATCAGAATTGTCAGTCAATCACTCTAGAGCAGCCCTTATAATCTTGCTTCCATTGTGACGTAAGCACTTCAAAAATGAATCTCCTAGACAGGTTTTCAGCAGGGAAATGGAAACTAAAAGAAGAGACACAAAGTGAACATTTTACAACTTTAAAAAGTACTTCTGAAACAAAATTTCACTGGATGGATCAATAGTTCAATCAAGATAACAGCAGGAAGAGCCAGTACATTTGAAGACAGAGAAATGCAAATCACAATCTGAAGAAGCAGAATAAAAAAAAATTTAAGATTTGTGAAGAAATGAACCAGCTCAAGCCCCTGTGGGAACGTATCGAGAGGTAGAACTGAAGCTCCACAGGGAAGGAGAAATAAAACCCCAGCACAACTCACAGTGCCCTGTAAGAGAGCAGAACTGCTCCTTAGGGTTTCGAGGGTTGCCCATCTTTCTGGAACTAGAAAGACTCTCTTTCTCCAGCAGAGCAGCTGGTGAATTCAAACTAATCCCACAGTGTTTCTTCGCCGTATGGCCACGTGACCATCCTCAATAGATGTTTTAAAGATGGATTTCCGTGCCACAAATGAACATTTTCTCCAGAATTATTTGGATGGTTAGACTATGCTAACTTGTACCTGTGGGAAAGTTGGGGTCGAATTCAACCTATCAATCAGCCTGTGATGATGCCTCCTGGTGGGAGGTGGGGGTCGCCTTTAATAAGAGAGATGCTGAGATCTCTCTCTCTGCCCCCAACCCCTGACCCTTAATCTTCCTGCTTGCATGGATTCCGTATCCGGCTCACAGACTGGGCCGCATGGACTGGATTTGGATTGGGTGTGGTCCCTTTCTTGGTAGAAGCTTATTTATTATACAGACATGAGTGTCCACGGCTTTGTTTCTCTAGAAAACTCAGCCGAGTATGATGATTCTCTAGGAAGCTCCATATGTCTCCTCGAACACCACAGGTTTGAATTGTGCAGGTATATTTACACGTGAAGTAAAACCAAAACCCTGTGATGGATCATTTCTACATGATCAATGATCTCTCATGGTTCTTGCGTATTCTTCATGGTGTTTAGTGCCTTCTTATAAACCCTGTGCCACTCGTGATGCTGGAAGGACCCCCATGAAGTAGAGAAAAACTGCAGCATTACAACAAAAGATTGAACTGCTTGGTAAGTACTGTTGCTAGAGGCCCACAGCTGTAGTTGCCACCATGTCAAGGTAACAGACTCCAGCAGAACCATTAAAACAAGAGAGAAAAAGAAATTCATGAAGCTGCATGAAACTTCACACTTTTCACAAAACTGTGGTGCAGTAGATAATACATAATACAAATATACTATGTTTAATAAAATGATATATAATACAAAATATATGCTAATTGACCGATTATCAATAAGACGATTGGTCAATAGCAGGTTATATTAGAAGTTATGTTTTTTAGGGAATCAAAAGTTATACTTGGATTTTTTACCTAGCTCCACCCTCCATGAGAGTTAACTGTGTGTTTTATCTCTCCCTGCCTTGCTTATTCATTCATTTTTTTCACAAGAGAAAACAACACAATTTTATTTAGTTCCTAATACATCCCAGGCAGTGACCAAGACAAGTCACTGCTTCACAGAGCTGACTGAATATTACTGGGAGCAGTTATTACATATTTTTCTCCCTTTTTAACCCCTTTCTCCAGTCTTGCAAACCTGATCATGCCTCATCCTATGTGTGCTCAGGCCAGTTGAGCCGAATGGCTGCTTTGCCAGGCTCACAAACACAAAGGAGTGAGGAAGGGCTATTGCAGCAGTGTGAAATGTGGCACCTGCTAAGGATGCTATCCAGCCCAGTGTCCTTCAGGGGAGAAAATGAGCTCTTGCGGCAAACACAGAAGCTGCAAACCATTTGTAATCAGAAAGTGAAGTATGCAACCAGGGAAGCCTGCCAAGCTCAAGGACTCAGTGGCTTTAATGAAGGGATGGGATTACCAGTGGAAATCCAACTTGCCGACCAGCTGGATCATCTCATCGTCACAATGAGCTTCGCTGGCGGATCACCACAGGGTCCTGAAAAATTAAGCCAGCCTACAAATTACCTGAATAATATTCTGGCTGGATGTTAGGAAGTTGAATTAATTGTCTGAAAATAAATGAATGGGGTAGGGCCAAGAATTGCCTCATTAGTATGCAGCCACACTGCTGTCTTTTGAAGAAAAGAAGACAAGGCAGGGAGGACTGAAAAACAATGGGAAGTAGAAAGGGGAGGGGAGCTGGGAAGAATAATGAGAGGAATCATTAATTTGCAAGTGCATTATGGGCACTCCGTTTATCGGTTACTTACAGAATTGTCTAGTCTAGCCCAGTTTGCAGTTAAATGCACCCATGCTTTCTGACATAGCAGGCACTCTCAAAAATCTAGCCATAGATGTGCAAAATACAAATTGATTAAGGACATGGGCACACTCCCTCTTCCTTTCCAAATGAGAGTTAGGAGCATTCAGGTGTTTTTCTTTGGCAAGAAAGGGGATGATATAAGAAAACAGTGCCCAGCAGGTGCGCCACTCAAACGCTTTTCTCAGTGGCTTGATTCCAGTAAACACTACAGACAAAACCGGAATCATTCGGGTATGATGACACTTTGTCTGATAGCATATTTAATTCCTTCAATTAATGAATTCTGTTCAGTCTTCAAAGTCAAAGTTGCAAAGCCACATCATGTGGTGCTCCTGCGCCAAAAGTGTCTCCGAAACGACTCCTAACCCGAACTCAAAACCCATGCCTTTTGAGTCCATTCTGACCCACAGGGAGCCTGAAGGACAGGTTAGAAGGGCCCCCAGTGGGTTTCAAGGCTGTACAGTACCTCCCTGGAGCAGGGAGCCTCATCTTTCTCCCTCAGAGAGATGAGTGAGCATGAACTGTTGACCTTGTGGTTGCAGCCTAATGCCACCAGGGCTCTGGAGAAAAGCCATGGGAGCATTATAACATGAAGGACATTTCAAAGCCACCTAGGTGGCCAGAACACCAGCCATGGAGATAGACAAGCATCTCCACCAAGGAGCCAACTCACCAATAACTTACCAATCGCTCTTCCTGAAAATCTGGGGCACCATTCTATTTGATCTTTGTTTGGGGGGATTTTTGTTTCCCTCGGGAGCACTGACATCTTTTCGACTTTTCAAAGCTCTTCTGCACTCATTTTATCTACAGCCTTTCACGATGTGCCCCAAAGCCTAAGGTGAAATGGACCGATTTGGCTTTGGCCACTTGTGGGCTGCTTTCTTTTCTATTGTGTTTCTGACAGGGGTGGCCAGGCTCAGAGCTCTTTATGATGAATGTACCAGCCACAAGGCTTTTCTCACTTCGGATATATGCTTGTCCAGGGGACTCAGATCAGCACCACTGAATTCTCCTTGCATTTCAAGGAAAATGTAACCTAATTATGCCACAATAACTTTGTGTTATGTAATTAAGCCTTCAGAGAGCATTGAAAATATACCTCCCCATTATTCTTATGTTCTATTTAGATTCCTTGTCTTTAAACCTCAAACTGGTTCTTATTTTTTGTGCAAGTTTTTCTTTTACAGTCTAAAATACATCCTGACAGTAATATTCTCATCCATTACTATCTGCTTTAATTTCCCTATAGTCAGTAATATAAACCTGAGCTTGTTTGTCTGTTTTTTTAAATTACATGTAATGAAAATGTTTTATAGCCTCCAAACTGCTCACAAACTATGGTACTGCTGTGGGTTAGGCATTGAGTTACTAACCTCAAGGTTGGTGGTTCAAACCCACCAGCATCATCTGAGGGAGAAAGATGATGCTGTCTGCTTCCATAGATTTTCATATACAATATAGCGTCACTATGAGTTGGGATTGGCTTCATGACAGTGGGATGGAGATGCTAACTGACAGTTATCAAGGTGAAGGCACTCCTATCTCAGCAGGAGACAGACGCGACAGTTTCCCTAAAGTTTCCCTTGGCAATCCTATGAGATAATTCAACCGTGTCCTATAGGGTTGTTATGAAAGTGAACAGACATGTTCCATGATTCATAATGTAAAAGTCGTTTTGAAGAGTCAACCATGTATACTGGACTGAAGTCTAGTGGGGACATGGCTCTAGTACTCCAGGTATGTTATTATACTGAAGACCTGAAAATGTAACTTGTGTCATAGATGTTACACTCTTTTGCTTTTTTTTTTTTTTTGGTTCCCATTTCCCCCGTTGTTCGGGAATTTTCCTTTTTTTTCTGGTCTAACTCTATATAGCTTTCAGTTATCTCAGGTTCAACCAAAGAACACTCATTTTAAGAAGAGTCCGTCCACCTCCAGGAGACTAGTGTCTGCTTTTATGCTTTTTCTTCATTTTCCTTGTTATTTTAGACTTGGTGGATAATTTTATCCATAGTGATTGGGGGTTAAAATATACAAAATTCCACCTCCAAACTGTAAAAATAATAACGTATGTGTTACCTAATGCAACCAAAAGAGTCCAATTAAAATTGTAATTAGGTTTTAGTTTGAGAAGAGGTCCAGATGATTTTCTTTGTCTTTTGCTGATCCCTCTCCTCCTCTGATAGGAGCCCTGGTGGCACAGTGGTTATGAGTTAGAGTGTGATCTAGAAGGTTAGTGGTTCAAAACCACCAGTCGCTCTTCAAGAAAAAGATGAGGTTTCCTACTCCTGTAAAGGGTTATAGACTCAGAAACTAACAGGGGCAGTTCTACCCTGTCCTACAGGGTTATTATGAGTTAGCATTGACTTGATGGCAGTGAGAGTCCCCATCTGGATGCCAGCTTCAATCACAAGATATTAGGTGATGCTCACCTTCCTGACATGATCACTGAAGACCAAAGGGGTGCATAAGCAAATGTGGTGAAGACAGCTGATGATGCCTGGCTATTAGATGATATAGTGTCTGGGGTCTTAAAGGTTTGAAGTTAAACAAGCAGCCATCTAGCAGGGAAGCAACAATGCCCACATAGAATAAGCACACCAGCTTGTGATATCAGGTATCAGGCATCAGAAGAGCCAAAAACAAACAAACAAACAATCATAGTGATTCAAACTAGGAGGATAGTGGTAGAGACCCAAAGCCCATCAGTAGACAATTGGATATCCCCTCACAGAATGGTCACAAGGAAGAAATGAGTCAGCCAGGGTGATGTATAGCACCGACAAAACAGACAACATTCTAGGTCTTTAATGCTTCCTCCCCACCACCTCCACCCCCACTATCATGATCCAGTTTTCCCATACAAATCAAGCTAGACTGGAGCACGTACATTGGTATAGATATGAGCAATTCGTATTTTGCACATGGAATCCAGGACAGATAAACCCCTCAGGAATAGTAATGGGAGTAGTGATACCATGACGGTAGGGGAAAGGTGGTGGGAGAAGAGAGAGAAAAGGGAAACTGATTGCAATGATCAACATACACTATCCACCTCCAGTGGAACGAACAACACAAATGTGGATGAAGGAAGACAGTGGATGGTGTAAGATACGAAAATAACAATAATTTATAATTAATCAAGGGTTTCCATGGTGGGAAGATGAAGGACAGAGGGTAGAAAGAGGAGCTGATACCAAGGGCTCAAGTAGAAAGAAAATGCTTTGAAAATGATGATGGCAACATATGCACAAATGTCATTGATACAATTGATGTATGGATTATTGTAAGAGCTGTAAGAGCCCCCCAATAAAATGACTTAAAAGAAAGTCATTTGGGTCCCCATCACGCCTGGTCCCTTTGGCCCTTGACCCAATGCCCATCTCTAGACAACTGGACATACCTTGCAGAGGAGTAGTGGGGAGATGAGTCACTTAGGGTTCAGTATAACAATGAAACCCACAACCTTCCTCTAGTTCTTAAACGCTTCCTCCCCCAACTACCAGGACCCCAATTCTGCCTTGCAGATCTGGCTAGACCAGATGATGCACAGCGGTACAGATGGGAATTGGAAACGCAGGGAATCTAGGACAGATGAACCACTCAGGACCAGGGGTGACAGTGGCGATACCAGGAGGGAATTGGGGTGTAGGAAGGGGGAATTGATCACAGAGAGCTACATATAACCTCCTCCTCTCTGGGGGATGGGCAACAGAGGGGTAGGTGAAGGGAGACACCGGGCAGTGTAATATAAGATATAATAATAATTTATAAATTATCAAGGGTGCATGGGGGAGGGGGGGCAGAGGAAGGGAGGAGGAGGGGGGAAAAAAGGAAAATGAGCTGATTCCAGGAACCCAAGAGGCAAGCGAATTTTGGGAATGATGAGGGCAACAAATGTATAGATGTGCTCTACACAATTGATCTATGTACTGTGATGAATTGTATGAGCCCCAATAAATTGATTTAAAAAAAAAAAAGTCATTTGTCTATCTCTAAAAAAAAAAAATTAGGTTGAAGAAAGGACCGCACATACTGTATAATCAGAAGTTGGCAAAATATGGCCTATGGGCTAAATCAGACCTTTCATATGTTTTTATATCAGAATATAGTACTCTGATTCAGTTGCATATTGTCCATGACTTGATCCATGCTACTGTAGTTGGCTAGTTACCATTGAGACCAAATGGCCCACAAAACCTAACATGTGTGCTTTCTGCTTCTGCACATACAGGGTTTGCCTTAACTCACGTGGGTCACTCTTTCTCGAAAGCTCGATTTCTTTCTCACAAGTGCCAGTACACCTCTTTTGTCATCTCATTAAATCACAGACCCTAGCTGACCCAATTCTATAGTCAAAATCATGGTAGATTCTGGTACACTGTGGCCCAAGGCATAGGATTAGCTAGGCATTAATAAGACGAATGCTTCCATGAGAGAGGGCCACAGAAAGACGTGTGTCATTAGACTTGGATACAGAAGCTACACACATGCTAATACAGTTAGTAGTCTTCACTGTCAGCCTTAGTGGTATTGATAATGAGCCCTGGTGGGATGGTGGTTACATGTACTTACCTCAAGGTCAGCAGTTCGAAACTCCAGCCACTTCAGGGAAGAAAGACTGCACTTTCTACTCCAAGAGTTACAGTCTCAGAAACTCAAGGGGGAAGTTCTACCCTGTCCTATAGGGTCACTATGAATCAGCATCGACCGGATGGTAGTGAGTTTGGTTTTTCAGATCAAGCTTGGTGGTGCTGTCAGATAAGCATTGGACGGTGAACCTCAAGGTTCAAAACCACCAGTGTGCTTTCAGGGAGAAAAATGAGGCTACCTGCTCCCATAGCTTTATTGCCTCAGAAATCCTATGTAGGATTTCTATTGGTCAGAGTCAACTCAATAGCAGTTGGGGGACCATGCTATAAATTTCCTTCTCTGGAAAGATCATCGAAAGACACCCAGAAATGAGTGTAAGTCCAAAAGTATTGCCACAAAAGCATAGAATCCTTTATTGAACAAGGACACTAAAATGTGAAACTTGCTACAAATTCCTGAAAGTGGTGTTCCCAACTCTACAAAGAATCCCATTCCCTTTTCTTCACTCCGCGTAAAATTGGCCCTGGGTTTCCTTGGGGATTTAAATCACATTCTTTGTCAGCGTTCTTTCACTTTGCAGAACAAAAAGAGGTCTGAAGGGACAAGATCAGGGCTGGTGGGTGGATGGGGTCAAGGTTGTGAATTGAGTTATCATCAGATATCCCTTACTCTCCTGCAGGAGCCGGCACATTGGTGTGATGGCCAAAAAGAAAAGATTCCTCAGTACAACTTTCCATTTTCTTAAAACATCTTCATCATAAGCCTCCATGATTTACCTATAGCCTTCAGAAAACTCGATCAAGATTACCCTTTGGGAATTACACCGTTTAACAATCATAACCTTCTGAGCTGACTTCTCAACCTTGAATCGAACTAGGCAAGCAGATCCCATGAGAAGTCACTGTTTTGACTGAATTTTGTTTGAAAAACAGCCTAATGGGGCCCGGGAAGTGCCCTGGCTCCGCTGCCAGCACTCCTGGGCTCAGCAGCTGTCCCCAGGGCCACAGGGACCCCTGCTCCACTCTGGCTGGGACAGCAAGCGGACTGCACTGCAGTGTCCACTCCAGATCAAGCGGGAGATCATGTCCATTTGTAAGGAGCCTCTGCCGGGAATGTTCGTTGTACCTGATATGGTTGACATGACAAAGATTCATGCATTGATCACAGGCCCATTTGACACTCCGTATGAAGGGGCTTGCTTTCTGTTTGTGTTTCTGTGTCTGCCCGACTATCCCATCTACCCACTCAATGACAACGGGCACTAACCCCAACTACTACCGCCAGGAGAAAGTCGGCTTGAGGATTCTGGGTACACCGACTGGCCCTCCCTGGAACCCAGCCCAGAGCACCTCTGCCATGATTCAGTCCCTGATGACTGAGAAGCCTTATCACAACGAGCCGGGTTTCGACTAGCAGAGACATCTAGAACGACAATAAATGTAGCTGGCCTGAAACCATCAGAGTGGCAGTCTGACATGATGGAGGGAAAATGTCCCTGCTCCGAACCTCTATGTGCTGTAATGGAGAAGTCCTTCCTACCTAGTATAGCTTGTATGAGGTGGCCTGCCAAGGTCAAGATCACCTGCACCTTCAAGGATGGACCATGCAGGATCCTTTTGGAGAGAAGGGGGCCACTTGACTACCAGCCCCTTTTGAGGCTCCTGCACTGTTTTGTCAGAAAGTGCGGGAGAAGCTCCTTAATAAGAACTCCTGGGACAGAGACAGACCTGCACGGGGTCAGACCCTGCTCCCGTCGTCCCTCCTCCCCACTCGAGAGTCCCAGCACCCTCCTTGCCCCTCACCCAGGGATGGAGAGACACCGTGTATCTCCCTCCAAATGTGACATCATCCTGCAAGATGGCAAGGGTCAAGCGAACTCTGATCCCAGGGTGTGGGAGTTGGGAGGCTGTTCCCCATCTGACCTCCTGGGCTCCATGCACCTGGGGTCATGTTCATCCCATGTCTGGAGCCAAGGTTCCTACAGGAGCATGCAGGGTGAGGGCCTCGGGCAAAGAAACAACCAACACCCCTCTCCACAGGGCCAGCTCCTTAGAGATGGGGGAAGACAAAATGGCAGATCCAAGCGGGGTCCTCAAACTTCTTAAACAGGGGGTCAGTTCACTGTCCTTCAGATCCATTAGAGGGCCAGACTATAGTTTAAAAAAACAAACAATGAACAAATTCCTATGCACACTGCACATATCTTATTTTGAAGTAAAAAACAAAACAGGGCAAAAACACCCAGCGGGCCGAATAAATGTCCTCAGTGGGCTGCATGTGGCCTGCGGGCCGTAGTTTGAGGACCCCTGCAAGAGGGGATATGCCCCCCAGTGATTGCCCCAGGGCTATCTGGCAGGGAGCTTGGGGTGGGAGGTGCTCTCTGTGACACGAAGAGCTGTTTGGGTGGCTATCAGTCTCAAAGCAGAAGCAGGGCTTCCCAATGCCCATTCCCTCCTCCCTTCTCTCCCCTCTCTTTTCCTACGGGCCAGCTAGATTGTGTTTTCCCTAATGTATAGTCACTGCTCTAGACAGACCTAAGAGAAGGAAGAGTGGTGGCGTCTAGGCTGCTGATGAGTAAGCTTTCCCTGGCACCGGAGCCCTTCCTCTGTCCCCATTCTGTCGCCTTCCTAGGGTTCAATGCCAGAGCTCGTCTGGCATTGTAGCCTGACCTTTATGCCCTAATCTTGAGCTGAGGAAACATATGCACAGGAGTCAAAGAGGTGTCTTTATATCTGACTGTTCTTCGATGAACATTTTTCTTTTTCTTTTTGGTGCAATAACGTTTGTTTTGGCAGAAGAAGGGGGGGAAACACACACCCTGATAAGATTAAGACAATTGTATTACTGAGAGAATGTGTCTGCAGCCGTTCGCTCATTGTAGAGCTACCTTTAAACACCTTGTGTTTGGACTAAACTAGGACACGAATGAGCTGAAATCCTAGTAGCAATAGTTTTACTTACACCTGTATTAATATCCTGAAAGGATGTCTATCCATTACTTCCCACACAGTTAACCAAGAAAATATCTAATTGAAGTTTGAAAATGCAAAGAAATTTGTAAAAATGTATTAATTCTGTATTGCATTTTGAGTAACAGAAATAAAAAATAACAAGCCCTTGTAGTCCTGAGATTTATTTAGTCCATCACTCATTTCACAAATTTCAATGGCATTCTTACAGTGCCGAGTATTATATTAATCGTTAAGAATATAGGCCTAGTGTCTGACCTCAAAGAACTTACAGATTAGTTGGAAAGATGGGAAAATGCTATAACTAGGGAAGTTTAGGATTTTATAGGAAGATATAAGAGACACACGATCTAATTCAAGAGTAGGTCTAGGTCAGGCATAGCTTCTTAGGATAAGCTATATCTAAATTGATACCTAGAAGATAAGAAGCAAATATTCTAGCTAACAGAGGACAGAAGAGGTCATTGGTAGTAGTAGAACCATCTTAAGAATTATAGGGCTTAGATTGAAGAAAATGAGGAGCAATAAGAAGAGATATAATCAGATAATACAACTCAGAAAGATCACTTTGGTTACTTAGGGGATTAAGTGTGTTCAGCTGAGCTTTGTGCCAACAATTTCTGAGTCTAGTAAAAGAAATTTGCCACCATTAATTGAATTTTATCTCTTAATTAAGCTAAGATTATCAATGGAAAAGTAGCCAAAATGTATCACCTACAGCAGTCCAGTTGCTCCAGTTATTAAACGGTAACCAAAATGAGCATAGTCATTGTCGGTGATGATCACTGTTTATTATTGTTGGTTTCAGGTGCTATTTCATCGGCCCTGAATCATGGGGACCCATGGATAACCGTGAAATATTGACTGGTTCCTCACCAGTCACCAGACTCTCAATCGTTTCTATGTTTGAGCGCACTCTTGCGACCACTGCATCATCTATCTTTTCAGTGGATCTCCCTTTCCAGGGACTTCTCCCCTGAAAACAGATCCAAAGTACAAGAGATGCAATTTCACCATCCTGGCTTCTAAGGAGCATTCTAGCTGTAGTTCTTCTGAGCACAGTTGGTCCTTCTTCTTGCAAACAATGCAAACTCAATGTTCTTCACCGACACCGTAATTCAGGTACATACATGCTTCACCGGCATTCCTTATTCATTGTCCTGCACATGGATAGGAAGATCCACTGAAAATACCGTAGCTTGGATCAGGTGCAACTTGGTCTTCAAAGTGACATCTTTGCTTTTTCTCATTTTAAAGAGATCTTTTACAGCAGATGTGCCTGAGGTCGTATTTTGGTTTCTTGACCAGTGTTGTCCATGGATACTGACTATGGATCCAAGCAAAATTAAATCCTGGGAAACGCTAATATTTTCTCGTGATATTGCCATGTGAGGATTTCTGGTTTCTTTGTTGGGGTGTAATCCATATTGAAGATGATTTTCTCTATCTCCTTCATTAAACGTTTCAAGTCTTCTTCACTTTCAGCAAGAAGCTTGTGTCGTCTGCATATCATGGCCTGTTAATGGGTGTTCCTCCAAGCTGAGCTCATGTTCTTCTTTGTATAGTCTACTTTCTCAAATTATTTGCTCAAGATATAGATTGCAGCAGTATGGTGAATGGAAACAATCCGACATCCTCCTTTTCTGATTTTAAACCATGAGATGTCCCTGGTGTTTTATACAAACAAATGCCTATTGGTCTATATGTAGGTTCTGCTTGAGCACAACGAAGTGTTCTGAAATTCCTATTCTTTCTAATGTTATCCAGGGTCTGTTATCACCCGAACAGTTGCATAGTCAATGAAACACAAATCAACATTTTTTCTGGCATTCTCTGTTTTCAACCAAGAGCCATATGAGATCAGCAATGATATTGCTTCTGTATTCTCCTGTGAACTGAGCCTGAATGTATAGCAGTTCCCTGTGGACAGTCTGGAGCAAGCATGCTTGAATTATTCTTAGGAAAATTGTATGTGGAAGTAATACCACTGGTTCTGTTGGATAATTTCTGCATTCTGTTGGATAACCTTTTCATGGAATGGGCACAATATTAATCATTTCCTGTCAGTTAACGAGGTAGCTATCTTCTAAATTTATTGGAATAGACAAGTGCGTGCTCTCGGTGTTGCATTCATTTGTTGAAATCTCAGTTGGTATAAAGTCAATTTCTGGAAGATTATTTTCATCGATGCCTTCAGTGCAGCTTGGACTTCTTCCTTCAGTACTATCAGTTCTTAATCAGATACTACCTCTTGAAATGGTTGAAAATCACCTTTTTTTTAGTATTATGGTCATTTTAAAAAATATAACTGTATAAGAAGATATCATTTTAGAAATAGAGGGTACTACATTAAGAAAATATAGGAAATACAGCAGCAGAAATGTTTCTAAAATGTACTGAAGTATTCAGTTACATTTGTTGCCCTCAGTGAGTGACCTCTCATAGCTGTAACTTTAAAGAATCTGCTCACTTTGAAAATCAGACAGTGACTTGCTTTAACCAAGAGACTGTGGTAAGTGTTTTGCTGTGTAAGTTCTTGATCTGAGTGTCTAGGCAGTCTGACAGACTGTTTTTTCCCTCGAGAGTTTTGAGCCTCCTCAAAATGACTTAAAATGACCCATCACTCTTCCTCAGAGTTCATGTGGTGAGGCCGTACAGAGGAGGCGGCTTCCTTGTTCCGGTGACCTAGCTAAGCCTGTCCCCAGCTGACACACAACTCAACCCAGCCACCTGAGTGAGCCCTGGCAAAGCTAGTTGGAGAACTCTGCTGCGGAGCTCAATTTAGACTGTATAATTATAATACATGAAATTGTCTTTGTTTTAAGCTATAGCATGTTGGTGGCTTGTAATATGATATATGACAAACTCACTTAACCATCAGGGCTCTAGAGTCCAACTCCTTAGTTTCAAAGACAGAAACTGAGAATTAGACAGGTTAAGTGGCTTCCATAGCATCTTCCACTTACACATATGGCCACTCACATAGCCTGAGTTTCGGAATGAAAAGTAACAAGCGAGACAAATGGAGGAGGAGAATAGCAAAGTTATGGAATTAGACGGGCAGTCATAAATCTCCTAATAAACTAAGTACCTAGAACAGACATTTTGTGTCCAGCTTTGGGATAAAGAGTGTTCTCCACTCTCTTACTGCGCTTTGTTGTCTATTCAGGGTGTGTACTCAGGGGATCAAGAACTCAGGGAAGTTGTTGGTCTGGAGCATGATTTTCCAGTCGTTTCTAGTAGCTGCACGTCACTCTCATTACCTTATCTCACACAGGGTTTCTAAGAAGACATAGATCTAATCTTAAAGGAGCTGATGGACTTGCAGAGTCAATTGACATTAACTAGCACCCAATTGACCCCTAACCTGGTTCACAAAATAATACTACCTCCGGATTCTCAAGATAATTATTTTTCCCAAGCAAGGCGTCACTTGAACTATCTTAGAATAACTTCTTTCAGGGCCTTTTCCATTGGCTCCAAAGATAGTGCCCGATGAGGGAGGCATTTTATAAATAAGTAAATTACCTTATTCTCCAAAGACTCTAAATGGAAACACTTTAATAAAGCAGACCTAATTTTTCAATCTCACCTTTTGTAACTGGGTATGAATGAGCTATTCTTTATGTTCTTGTAGCTTGACAGAAACAAGAAAGTGTACCAAATCATTAATTCTCTAATTTGCCCACATAACATAAAACCAGCTGGCTTTTAATATTTAATTAAATTAGTGTGCTCCCCGACTGAGTTCTAATATTCCAATTTCAATTTTCAGCACAAAGCTAATATAAAACCAAAGAAGCACTGAGTGATGTGGAAAGGCAAAATGTGACCTTGGAAGGATAGTGTGAAGGCATCTACAGATGAAAAGAAATCTATTTTATTTCCTTCTTAGACAATATAAGATATCCAATGTTAACATGCTGATTCAAGATCTTCATTCGCTTTGAAAAAGTAGCATCCTGTGGTAAAAATACCTGGGAATTGGGTCTTTTTTCTGAGTAAGTAATCCACTTGCTCATTTTCATGTCTGTGTTGTGTGCTCCAGGCATTGTACTGGGGTTAAGTTGTGAGAATAAAACACACTGTCCCTGCCCAGAGTAGCTCCCTGCCTCTACGTCTTACACGGGACCTTGTATGTAAGTGTTCATATAAGTTATTAGACAAACTTTAACCTTTGACAAACTAACCTTTAACCTTCATTGTCAATAAAAGCGAATATATTAGCAACGAATATGCCATGTGATGGCTGTGAGCATTATATGAGGTTATGTCTGTGAAAGTTCTCAGTACATCGTAGAGTGGTAATTGAATGATGAATAGAAATCATTAGGTGTTTTGTGGGGGCTGTTTTATTGTTACAGCTTGTGTAATTTTGTATTTATGGGAAGCAATAGGGAAAAATCCTGTTATAATTATGCTTTTAATTGGTCACTTCTTACTTACAAGCAGTAAAACATGCTTATATCTGGCCTGAAGAAATTCAATCTTGGAGCTCTTTGTCTGAAATTCTCCTTAGGAAGTATTGCCCTCCTGAAATATCTGACTCGGTTTCAGAGCAGCTTTGTTTGTTTTTGTTAATTTGATTTGCATATGCAAAATTTGTATTCCTGTCATACTTTTATTCCTGCATGTGGATATTATAACTGTCTACTTATTTTTTTTCCTTTTCTATGATAGGGAATAAACATTGGGCTAATTTTCTTGGTTATTAGGTTACCTAGAGGTGAAAAGTTGGCTGGTATAGGCAAGGGCTTGGTGAAGAGCCCCACAGAATGCAAGTACAACTGGGAATGAATGGCCTCCTCAAAGTAGAGTCATCCTTAGTGATGTGGATGGAGTAAAGCTTGGGGGCATTCATTTGCTGATAAATCATGACTTAAACTGAGAAGAAACTGCTGCAAAGACCCCCTAATAATCAGAACATGGAAATGTTGCACAGCATGGATTTGGAAAAATTGAAAATTGTAATACATTAAATGCAACACATGAAGATCAATATCTTTGGTGTTTTTAAGCTGAAATGGACAGGTAGCAGCCATTTTGAATCAGACTATCATGAGTTACTATGCCAGGAATAACTGATTCAAGAGGAATGGCACGACATTCATGGTCAAAAAGAGTATTTCAAGATCAGTCTTGACATGCAGTGGTGTATGTGACAGGATAGCTATACACTTATAAAGAAGATTGGTTAATACAATTATTATTCAAATTTAAATCCTGACTACTAAAACTATTGGTGAAGAAATTGAGGAATTCTATCAAGTTCAACCTGAAGTTAATGAAACATGCAAAATTTGAAAACAAAGAGGAAGAATCAGAAGTTGGAAACTATGCCCTTAGTGGTAGAAACAAAGCTGGAAATCGGATGATAGAATTTTGGAAGACCAACAACTTTTTCATTACAGATACTTTTTAAAAACCAATATAAACAGTAACTATATATGTGGACCACAATAAAAAGATTAGCTATTATGTGTGCTATGCTAAAAAAAAGCAACCCAAACTCACTGCCACTGAGTCAATGCTGACGCATAGCAGCCTCCTGTGGGTTCCCAAGACTAACTGTCTAGAGGAGTACAAAGCCCGTTCTTTCTCCCATGTGGTTTCAAACCACTGACCATGAGAATCGCTGCCCAAAACTACACCATCGGGGCTCCTAGATCTTCTAAGAAATGGTAGTCATTATTTGTTGGGTGTAGTGGAGACCCCAAACCCACCTGTAAGATATAATTTGGAAGTCCCTCTCAGAAGGGCCACATGGAAGGAATGAAAAATCCCGGGTGCAGAATGAACCACACAACTATTCTCTAGTTCTTTAATATTTCCTCCCCTTACTATTATGGTTTTTATTTGTTTTACTTCATTAATCATGTCAGATTTGTGTAGGTTCGTTCATTTGTAGATTTAAAATCATTTGGTACATGAAAGTCAAGATAGTTAACCCTTCAGAAACGGTAACAGTAGTAATGGCTCCCTGAGGGGAAAGGAAGAGAGGATGGAGAGGAGGGGGACTAGGGAGCTGAAGAGGAATGACTGTATAATCCCACTTGATGGGATCAAACAACAGAATAGTATGTGAATGGATATATCAGAATGTGTAAAATATTGCCCCCCAAAAAAACCATTGTAGGAGAAAAAAAAAAGGGTTCCTGGGAGGGTAGGATGGGCGATGGGAGGGATCAAAGAGAGCTGATATCAAGGAGTACAAGAAGAAAGAAAATGTTTTGAAACTGTGTGATAGCAATTGTACAATAGTGCTTGATATGATTGAACTGTGAAATGTTCTGTTACTGTAAGAACTCCCAATAAAATGATTAAAAAACAGAAAACAAAATAAAAGGCTAAACAGCTGTGGAATAGCCTAAGTTAGCACTCAGAGTCAAGATCAATAGACATATTGAAGTTATACTACAGATCGTGATTAGGGCTTTTAGAGTCTTTGGCACAAGTTTCACATGATTCCCAAACTTCTACTTCTTTCCTGTGTTTGTGTATTAGTTTATGCCACAGTGTTTCACGTTGCCCAGACAAATATTTCAGAGGCAGCCATGATTCCTCCACTTTATCATCCCTCTCATTTCATGGGTCAACTTCTTGTTTTCCTTGTAAACCTTTTGTTCCCTCTTTCACATTTTATGATAAGGACCTCAGAATTGGTCTTCACTGTCATAATTGCACTATTACAATAGTATTCTAAGATCCTGATGAGCGACAAGATAATAACTAAAGAAATGCACAAATCCCTCAGAACTGAATTTACTTCCTTTCATTGAATCCCCAAATTACCTGTTTTTCTCAGGTCTTCTACCAACTGCAACCCCATTCTAGTTAACAAATTGTAATTATACCAGGTAGCTTACTTTGATTTTTTTCCCCCACATAAAAATACTTATTACAGAATCTATACTTCAATTTTTTTAATGTATTGATTCAAGTGGCATTCATTGTACATACAATGTGTGTTTGGGATTTGGGACAGTTTATCATTCCACACACCCTACCTCGATAAGGATTCCTGGTGGGACTGTTCAATAGAATATCCTTACAGGACAGAGTAGCATGTCTCCTTTGGGTTTACAGATATAAATCTTTACCAGAAAAAAGCCTCATATTTCTCCCTCAGAGCATCTGGTAGGGGATTAGCAGCCCAACACATAATCTACTACATGACCAGGGCTCCTAACCGCTTGAAGCCACTTGATGGTAGTGGGTAGGTTAACTAGCTGTTAAGGAGCTCTTGTATCTCAATGGTTAGACTCCCTATTACTACCAGAAAGGGTGCTGGTTTGAGCTCACCAGGGGCTCTGTGTAAAAACAAAAGCCTGGCAATCTGCTCTGGTGAGTATTACAGCCTAGGAAACCTGATGGGGCAGTTGTACTCTATTCTATATATGGTCACTGTGTGTCAGAATGGGCTCGACAGCACACACTGATAACAACAACTAGATGTGATCATCAACTTCACCATCATGAACCCAGATAGGCTAAGTTTCTGGGGGCTTTCATGTTAAGTCATATGTATTAGAGAAATGCCAAGTATCTCTTTCATCTCTGTGGTCATCTTGTCTACCACTTCCATAGAGTGAGTGGAGTGGAGTGGAGTCCATAGAGATCGCAGTGCCAACTGTTACAGGTGTAACCGTCATACGAAGTCACTTGCAGTAAAAGACTGACCAAGCACAGATCTCTGGCAGGAGGGCTGCTTCTGAAGTGGGTGCCTATCAAAATGTAATAGTATTAAAATCCTCAGTATCTGATTGATTTTCCCAGCATACCTGGATTCGCTAAGAGTGTTACAGGCCACCAAATGAGCTTGGTGAGAAGTCGTGAGCACCCTATCGCCCCTGACAGAAGTTACCAAGCAGCACAGCCATCGAGCCAGAATCTAAATGCAAGTCTGTTGAACTCCAAGACGACCGCTCGTCCGCCACACTGTTAGTTTGCTTCCCGATTAAGATAAAAATAAAAGCATGCACACGCTTTCCTTCCAAGACCACTGGTTTTAACTCTTTTATTAAAATGAATCACCTCTTTTATGGCTCCAAAGACAGATTTAGTAGAAAATATCTTAATGGTTTACAGTTAAGTTCTCTCTGGAATGCTAAGGCCAGTGAAGTAAGTAGCCAATATTTAAAATCCACCCTTTTGACCCCATGTTAACTATGGGAGTGACAGGTATTCATTGTCAAGTGTTTCTGAGCTTAGACACTGAACTTGATTTTTGTGAGAGAAGGAACTGGGGAAAGTAACTCCCCCACACTACATAGCATGATATTGTTATTGGAACAAAGTCACAATCATAGGAATTTTACCTTTTTTCATAAGATGAGAAAATAAATAGAAACATGGCAACATGTGCTTCCTTTTTAAGAAAATTAATGAGGCAATCTGCTGCATCACACCTGGTGGGAAGACAGTGTTGGAATTAGAGCAGCCAGTTTCTCCTTCACTTGCAGAACTGGAGTCCTTACATCTGACACTGAAGTTGGCAGGACAAAGAAGGGACCAAAAGCAATAGGGATCAAAAGCGATAGTGACGTCTTAGAACATGGCGGGGTGAGGGGATAACTCCCAATTAGGAGCCATGAAAGAGATTGCTGTCTTCCAAAAGAAGGACATTAAGGAGGGGGGATGTTGACAGAGAGGAGAGCATATGGAAGACCTAAATCATAAACAATAAACCTTCCCTTTTGTGATTCAAGAGTATAATTAATTTAAATTAGAATTTCTGTTCTTCACACTATGTTGCTTTGCTGGGACCTAGCAAAATTTCCCACCATCCATCTCTCAGGTTGCATACATATCGCAATGCCACTACCTATACTGTGGTAGTTTATATGTTGCAATGCCACTATTTTAAATACCAACAGAATCACCCATTGTGGGCGTTTCAGTACAACCTTTGGACTAAAAAAGACTAGGAACAAAGTTCGAGTACTCTACCTTCAAAAGTTAACTGATGAAATTTTATGAGCCTGGCCTGAACATGCAGGCAATTATGAGGATGGCCCAGGATCAGGCAATATTTGATTCTGTTATACCGACAGTTGCCATGACTCAGTGTTGGCTCAACTCCATCATCCTTCTATAGCACAGCTTCATGGAATCACTTTGTGAGGCAGCATGTCCTAGGAGCTCCCCCAGGAAAGAGTGCAGTTACTCTGCTCTTCTCTGGTACACACTGGGCTCTGAGTTACTGCCTTCCAGGTATGACAGGTAATAAGGTACATCTACAGAGTATCACTCCCCATCTCAAGGATGGAAGTTCGCTCAACCTAAAGCCCAGATGCAAATGATAAGCTGAGAGTAATAGACAAGTGAACAACATGTTCCCAGTATCTCTCAGTAAGTGTTGCTGCAGTTAATTGGATAGAATACACAATCATTAAATAATAGGACAATGTTTTCTTGCTGAATTCAGCATTGGCTCCTAAAAGGCTTCTGATTATATTTTATTAGCTGGTTTGTTAACCATCTATTGTAAAGTGCTATTAAATTATAATAAATTAACTTTCCTTCACACAAGTGTCACCTGAATGTACTTAGCCAGCTCATCAGTGCCACAAGAGTGTAATTATTTATTTTATTAAGCAGTTTTGTTACATTTTACATATTACAAAGTGCTTTTTCATTAGTGTTAGCTGGGAAAAGAGAAGAAGAAAGCAAAAATGTTGTTAAACTATTGGAAAGTGTGAAGTTCTTGGCGATGGTTATTTACTCACAAAATTCTGACGTTTGGGCAGTTTCCTGGCTCTCTCTTCTAATACCATCTTACCTTTGATCCACATATCAAAGACCAGTGCTAGAATCTCATTAAAGGTATGAAACTTTTCCCGAAGAACTAAATACAAACACCGCATGTTGCATGAAATGTCTAGGGGGATCCATTGAGAGCTGTGTTATGGAACCCAAATTAAGAAGCCCTGACTTGAAAATTAGGTAAAATAGTGGATTTTCTCATCCTTCACACTTGACTTTTCAGAGCGAAGTCCTCTGTGCCCACAGTGCGTAAGGGTGCTGAGCTGTTAACTGAACGATCAGGGGTTTGAACCCAGTAGTCGCTTTGTGGAAGAACCGTTCACAAGAAGTGCTAGTCTATTTCTATCAAGACTGCAGCCTTGGAAACCCTATGAGCCTTACTGTGCTTAAGTCAGAATCAGCGGTGGATTTGATTTCGATTACTCAAAGAGAAGCAGAAGACAAATGTCCATCTCTGTAATGGTCATTATTATGGGTGGAATTGTGTCCCTCCCAAAGTATGTGTTGAAACCCTAAGCCTTATATCTAGTCATTCAATTCTGTTGGGAAAGAGGGGTTTTCTTTGTTATATTAATGGGACAAAATCAGTGCAGGTCTGAATCCTAAACCTAATCACTTCTGATTTATAAAAAGACCAGAGTAGAGAGGCAAAATACAAGAAAGAAAAATAGAGGATGGTCTACAAGCCAAGGTTTGCCACAGAGCCAACAAATGCCCAGGCTACTGACACGGTAGCCATCAACCTGGCGGAGACACTTATTTGGACTTTTAGCCCCCACAACTATAAGAACGTGAATTTCTGTTCTTTAATGCGATCTGCTTATGGTATGGGTGTTATAGCAATACTGAAGTGTCTAAGTAATAGGGGAGGTAAAGATCATTTCAGTCTGAAATTCTGGTTTAAAAATAATGCTCCATCCCCTCAATCTCCCTACATGACCCCATCACCCAGTTGAAGTTTACATGACAAGGGAGATGACATCAGTCACTGCAGTTCTGTCCCATTTTAAGGACCCAAGAAAACATGGACTGGTCTGAACTTTATTGAATGCTTACTCTGTACCAGACACTGTACAAAGGTTTTAGCTTTCATTATTGCATTAATTCTTGCAAGTAGCATACAAAATTGTTCATTTTATCTCCATTTAACATAGAAGGAAACCGAAGTACAGTAACTCAGCTGGTAAATGATGGGCTGGGAGTCAATTGCTCTTATCCAATTTGACAGCCAGGCTAAAAATAAAAAGAAATTAAAAAATAAAAAAACAAGTGTCTATTATCTCAAGTTCTGTGAAGAAGGAGCAGAAACAAATAACCTAAATCAATTTCTACTTGCCCTTGATTTTGTGCAAATTTATTTATAATGAATTATAGAGAAAGGGGAGCGAGTCCTAAATTCAGGGAATTTTAAACAGTCTTAAATCAAGCATGTAACATGCAATCCCATTTTTCCAGAAATGAGGCAAAAGGCAGAACTGTAAATCTTTCCACAGCAAAATTATCACAAGGGTACTTGGAGTCTTCCCACCTTGGAGGTTTTTTCCCCTTTCAACGGAAACTGCAAATCACTGGACTATCATGTGATATAAGTAGTGAGTCCATTAATCTCTTTCTCTCTTCATTTGCTGGAAATCTGATTTGACTTTGTAATGTTGCATTTGTCTGATCACCTTGCGCCCTCCTTGATACAGTCCCCAGAGAAAAGCTACAAATACACAAAACAGAAGGCTGGTGGCTCAGGCCTAACAGAGTCTGAGGATGAGGAATGGCAATATTTGGGAGCATCTTCAGCTTACTTGTGGGACCCAAGAGAACTTTCAAGGGGCAAGCCAGTAGTAAAACTTATAAAAGTGAGTGGTGAAGCAGAAACTGAAAATGAATTATTATAACCATCTCAATTCAGTATAAAGCTTTGCTCCTAAGGATATAATATATATATAT
>NW_022103909.1:13066194-13068073 GCF_000313985.2 Echinops telfairi | reverse complement strand
AAGTAAAAATGGTCAAATGAATTGCTGAAGTCTCAGTGGAAATTGGTGGTGGCTAGACGTATTCAAATATCTGTCCACTTTACCTTGCTCTTCCTCTAATCTAGCAGGGGTTGACAAACTTTTTCTTAAGGGGCGAAACAGTCAATATTTTTGGTTTTGCAGGTCATGCTGTCTCTGGTGCAAGTACTCCACACTAGCACTGTAGCGTGAAGACAGCCGTGCACCCTGACATCAAGACGGTTCTGACTCATCGTCAAGAAGAGACATGAGCTCTAAAAAAAGCTATATTTACAGTTTATGTGGCCAAATGAACTCACTCTGCATAGAGTAATTTGCCAACACATCTGGTAGATTACAAATTCTAATTCTACCATTTATGAGCTAAATAGCTTACCGTATATACTCGAGTATAAGCTGACCCAAATATCAGCCGAGGCATCTAATTTTACCACAAAAAAACTGCATTAAAAATGTGCTGGAAAACTTGGCTTATACATGAGTATATACGGTAATTTGATCTTCTGGTAGCAGGCAACCTCAATTTCTTGCCCTAGTCAATCACTTTACTATCCCTATCATGAAATCAGTTTTTTCTCAGTTCCATCTATCAAACATGATTTTGTAAGAATATAGTTTGGGGCATGCTACTCATTTGTCTTCCCAAATTTTATGTACATATTCTTGGTATGCATCATTATACATAATTCAAACTATATTATGTACTAGTCACATATTAACTCATCACTTTCCTTTTACTATCATATGTTCTCCTCATACCTGTCATTCAAGGCAGAGCTTGGCAAAAGCTGCATAGCCCACAAGTAGTAGAACTGAACATTTATTTGTAGAAGCTCCATTCATGCCTTTACATTATGTTGTCTTCCCATTTCTCTTGATGAATACCAGCCATCAATTGTCTTGAAAAGTCATGGTGAGGGACAGGGTGTATCATGATCTTAGAATGCAAGTTATTTGTGTGTGTGGGGTGGGGAGACAGCCTTCAGTCTAGATACAGTTAGTCACTGGGCCACGTTTTCCTAGTTTTTAAGGTGACAGTACTAACATTTGTGTACTCTCCTGCGCTACATCTAGTTCTATTGTTAGTTTCACTTGAAAGATTGCTAAGAGACCCCAGACCACTTGTCCTTAATGGGAGAAGTGCGGATCATCTCCTTTCCAATATCAGATGCAGCAGCCAGGGATAACTTGCTTCCCAAACAGACTAAGCAGTCTAACACAGCTGAGCTCTAGGATTTAAGCACACTTTTATTTGGAAACAGTCATTTAAACTGCTGTTACACGTATATAAATCGTACTCCTCGATGACACTGAATAGCTCAACCTATTCATACATTTTCTCCATGTTAAATTGCTATCTTCTTTTTAATGTCATGAAGAAGATTCATTAACTAGTTTTGATGATTAAAAATCAAAACAAAAATTGGCAGCGTTAAGTGTGACCAAAGAATATTTGAACTGGAGAGTAGGAAGTGGCCACTGTTTAAGATGACCAGATTTAAAACGGGACACCATTGACTGCGGGCGGGGTGTCCTTGATTAAAAATTTGGTCTATATGGACCAAATAGACCATTCCCTAGCTTGTAATGCATTCTTTCCAAAAATCAGGACTTTTTTTAAAACGCCAAAGATTGGGACTGTCCCAACAAAAGCGGGACATCTGGTCACCTTAGTATAACTTGAGGTTTAGCATTGCACATTTCTCACAGGTACCATGAGTATTAGAGCACTTGTCTCTCTGGGTGAAGTACTGAAGAAGTCCTGGAATTAAAACCTTCATAATAACAAATGTAGAGAAAAGAAAGTCTGAGGGAAATGTATCCTTGAATGTTGACTAACTAGAGGAAGCAAATGGAGAAA
>NW_022103909.1:13063121-13064404 GCF_000313985.2 Echinops telfairi | reverse complement strand
GCAACAGTTCATGGACAGAGAGCTGCCAGAGGTTCAGGCTGGATTCAGAAGAGGAAATGAAACAAGCAATATTATTTCTGTTATCAGATGGATCTTGGTTAAAAGCAGACAGTATCAGAAAGATTTTACTTCTGTTTGATTGACTATGGAAAGATATTTGACTTTGTGGATCATAACACACTGTGCCTTGGGAAGAATTGGAATTCCAGAGCTCATCATTGTGCTCATGTGGAACCTGTAAAATTTGTAAATGAGAGGCAGTTGGGGAAATAGAACAAAGGAATACTTTTAAAATCAGGAAAGGTGTGTGTCAAGGTTGTATCCTCTCACCATACCTATTCAATCTGTATGCTGAGCAAGTTAGAGAAGCTGGATTGTATGAAGAATGAGTGTCAAGATTGAAGGAAGGTTTATTAACAACTTTTGATATGCAGATGACACAACCTTGCTTGCTAAAAGATAGGAGAATTTGAAACCCTTCCTGATGCAGATCAAGGATTGCAGCCTTCAGTATGGATTACTACACAATGCACAAAAAACCAAAGTCCTCACAACTGGACGAATGGTAATATGATAAATAGATAAAAGCTTGGAATTGTGAAAGATTTCATCTTGCTTGGATCCAGAATCAATGCTCATGGAAGCAGCAGCCAAGAGATCAAAGGATGCCTTTCATTGCAGAAATCTGCAGCACAAGGCCTCTTTAAGCACTTTAAAGCATTGAAAAGCAATAGAATAATATCATTAATAATATTCTTGAAATAACTTTGAGGACTAAGGTGCTCCTGACTCAAGCCATGATTTTTTTTTAATTGCCCTGTATGCATGTGAAAGTTGGACAGTGAAGGAAGAATACAGAAGAAGAGTTGATGCTTTTGAACTACGGTGCTGGCAAAGAGTGTGAAAATATCATGAGTTGCCAAAAGAACAAACAAGCCAGAGTATTCCTTAGAAGCAAAAAAGTGATGAGACATGTTCATGTATGTTAGATGCTTTCAAGAGAGATTGATAAAGTAGAGGGGCAGCAAAAAAGGAAAGTCCTCAACAACATGGATTGACACAGTGGCTGTATCAACCAATAGGCTCAAACATAAGAACAATTGTGAAAAACGGAGGGACTGTATCAACCAATAAGCTCAAACATAAGATCAAGTGTGAAAATGGCACCGGATCGGGTGGTGTTTTGTTCTGTTTTACATAGGGCCACTATGAATCAGAACTCAATATCACCTAACAACAACATGGCAGAATATGGATTTTAATTTGGATACTTAATTTGAATT
>NW_022103909.1:13061836-13062825 GCF_000313985.2 Echinops telfairi | reverse complement strand
CCAGCTAAAGACGAAGGGCCAAAGAAGATTTGACTCTGTTCAGTTTCTTTCTCAACCTCTTCAGGAGGTAGCATCTGATCATGAACTGATGGTACTGAAGAAGAAGTACAAGTTGCAATTAATGCACTGACAAAAAAACAAGGAATTGGTGGAATTCCAGTTGAGAAGCTTTAACAAATGGACACAACACTGAAGTGTTCACTAATCTATGGCAAAAAATTAGAAGACAGTTACCCACCTGGCCAAATGGAAGAGATCCTTATTTTTTTCCCATTCAAAATAAACATGATCCAGTATAATGTGAAAATTATTGGATAATATAAGTAATATGAGATGTAAAGAATATACTGCTGAAGATAATTTTAAAACTCTTGCAGCCATCAATAGGAACTACCAAGAAATCAAGCCACAATCAGAAGAAAATGTATGAGGAGGGATATCAATAATGAAGATCAGAGAGTGGCCCTTGGCAAAAATGACAGAATGTCAGATAGATGTTTACGTGTGTGTTACTGACTGCACAAAGGCTGTGTGGGTCATAACAGATTTTGAGCAACATTAGGAAGAATGGGAATTTCAAAACACTTCATTGTGTTCACGTGGAACCTATATTTCATGGTTTAAAGCCATAATTATTCCATCTGTATGTTGAATAAATTATCCTTAAAGCTGGATAATATGAAGAATGGGTCAGTATCAGGATTGCATATTGTGTTAGGCTGTGTTCTGTGGAGAAGCAAAGCCAGTGATGCTTGTATGTATGTGTTTATAGAGATTTATATCAAGAAATGGCTTACACAGTTGTAGAAATAGGTCAGTCCAGTCGGGTTCGAGTCAGGCTTCTTCTGATTTGTGGAAACTGGTGAACAGGAAGCAGGGTAATGAAGCAAAGACAGTAGGAGGCACAGGTTGGCAGATGCAGAGGCAATATGAATCTGAAGTCAGCCAAAAGAACCCACCATCAGCAGTCTGCTGATGGCTCCTGCGAT
>NW_022103909.1:13047567-13061027 GCF_000313985.2 Echinops telfairi | reverse complement strand
AAAACAGATAAAATCTTCAATTGAAAAGATAACAGAAAATAATGAAAACTAGAGCAAAATTAAAATAGGTCAAAATGGAGAACAAATAATAAGGCGTTAAATGTTCACCTAATTACATCTACATTATTCATTTCCCAATGCACTCTGTCTGATAACAAGGTTCTTCACATTCCTGGGCAATGGTCAGAGGAGGTTCACCAGAGGCTTAATCCATGTAGAGACCCTGGCAAGTGGATTTTGACAATTCACTGTTACCATTAGCCTTGTACAAACTGAGTGGTCAGAATTTAAGCTCTAGTACAGTTCCTTCCTGGGTCTTGAATTTTATTTTTTACAATCCTTAGATCACACAGCCTGGTGTGCTTCTTCTGTGTGAGCTTAGCTGTCCCCTTACTTAGATGGCTGCTTGTTTGAAGACAAGTCTTTAAGATCACAAATGCTATTATTTCTGGTATCTGGACCGTAACAAATTTCTTCACTACGCTTTGCTATAGCACCCATCTCTTCAGTGATCTCTTCATGAGGGTAAGTATGGTGTAGGGTCATGTCCTAAAAACTAATTGCTCTTAGATTAGGGCTATGACTAAGGGCAAGTTCAAAATCCATTCATATATCTATGGCTTATATAGGTCTCTGGTTCACTTTAGAGACAGCAATACCCTTATATTGGGGAACATTATAAATCATCCCATGAGGCATATGGTAATTCTATTAATAGTATTGTTAATTTAGCCAATGTTATAGAATTTCAAATACTGTTTAGACAAGGAAAATATGCATGTATAGGGCAGCTTTGTAGACCAAAAATACATAGATGGTTAACTGTACAGATTAGAAACTTGTGTTCCTGAGTACTGTTTGCACAAACCATGAGGGTTGAAGATAGGGCAATGCTTCTTTCAGTGACACAGTTTCATAAAAGCAGAACTAAGTCTGCTTAGCTAAGAAATGTCATTTTAAAAAACCCAAGAGGGCATGAAAAAGGCTAATATATGGTAGGCCTGCACTATCATCGTTGAGCATCCTCAACGCAAGAGATCTGGTCCAAGTCCAATGATCTCCCCCTCCCCCCAATCACCTTGGGGTTGCAGTCATCTGCTTCTTCTTGCACTAGGGCACTTCAGCCTTAAGGCTAAGGAAGTATTTCAGTTACATAAATCTGCTCGCGGTGAGTTTAAGGTAAAGTTCAGTTCACCTAGTGAGGTTTCCAAATCAGAGCATGCAGGTGTGGCCTATGAAGGATGTTGTGCACCTCAAATTGACAGAGTCTTAAGTCCCAGTTGTCTATAGTACATATCCTGGGTCATTAGGGGATGGATAGAAATTAGGTCAAAAGTAGGAACCCAATTAGGAACATAATACCAGGCGTATTCTCCCCTCAAAGGTCTATATAAGTAATAGTAAGCTTTTTTCCCCAATGGCAGGTTGTCCTAACTGGTTTACCCACCAAGTGCAGTGAAAACATCTTTTCCAAGACAAATTAACCCCTACTCACTGCCACTTCTGGACTTAAATTTCTATGAAGGTTCACTGGAGACCCTTCTAGAATGTCTGTTGCGTAGGGGTGATCGTAAAACAAAATTATATGGAAGGTCTTCTTCCTCACCCCCAACATGATAAGCGGAAGTGAAGCCTCCCCTGTTGAAGTAGTTATTAAGAAGTACCGACAAGGGCGTGATAGCCGCTCCACAGGAGAAAGATGGGGCTATCTACTGCAGTAAGGAGTTGGTACCCTAAATTCACAGAAGCAGTTCTACCCTCCCCTAGAGTGTCATTGCATGTCAGCATTGACTCCGTGGCAGTGAGTTGGTTTGTTTTTTAAGGATGATGAGCATCCGGCAGGCACACCACTGGTTGCTTGGGAGAGCAGATTAGAAAAATAGATGACCTTCAAACAGATATGTGTCTTTGAAAAAATTACTTTAAAGTGTTAACGAGTAAAGATGTCACTTTATGGACTCAAGCAATGCTCTTTTCAAAATCACCTCATATTCACGTGGAAGTTGGACACTGCAGAAGGAAGACTGAAGGAGAATTTATACATTTGAATAATGGTGTTACCAAAGAATAATAATTATATCATGTACTACCAGAAGCAGAAAACAAATCTTTCTTGGAAAAAATACATCCAGAATTCTCCTTAGAAGGGTGGATGGTGAAACTTCGGACATGTTATCAGGAAGGACTTGTCCCTGGAAAAGGACATCATGCCTGGTAAAGTGGAGGGTCGGTGTGATACTTACATAATTTCATGTCAACTTGAAGAAAGATCAAAGTTTAGGGATGGAGTTTAGCCTGTCAATCAGGTCACAGTCGAATGGTCCCTCCTTGTGGGTGTGACCTTCTCATAAGGAAGACCCTGGGAACCTCCCCCCTCTATGCCTTCACCTTTCTGCTGACGAGCCACTCTGGAAGCTGCCAGAGCCCTGTGATGTGACCACCGCCGCCATTGGATCTACAGGGCTTTGGACTTTGAACCTACTGGCCTGTGGTCTTTCTGCATTCTGCATCATCGCAAGTGACTGCATGAGTCTGAAGAGGGACTTACGGACTCGTATCAGACTTATGGACAGGGATGGGATGTTTGCTTGATACATAATTACTTCTTGATATAAAGCTCTCTCTAGCACGTATATGAGTGTCACTAGTTTCTCTAATCAAATCAGCATAACACAGTCAGCAAAAAAGAGGAAGACCCTCAGGTTTAAATAAAGCAAATATGACGCGAAGGGGGCAGGGCCCGGTTAGTGTTTCCTTCTGTTCTGCTAGTCACAGGTCGCTATGAATATTGGCTCTTCCTCAAAGGCACCTCCGACCACCACACACACAGCTGGAGAACAAGAGTGGACGACGTTGACGTGTGTATTATCAAGACATCACACAAGGGGAAGGAGGGAGGGCCCCAGCAGTGTTGACAGCCTAGGAAGAAACGGAAGGGAGCCTGGAGTCCAACGTCGTAAGTTGAAGTCCTAATTTTGTCTCCTGGCTGATTTGTCTCGGGGCAATACTAGAACGCAGCAGCACTTATTTCCCAATAAAATAGGAGCGGCGCAACATAGGAATTTATTTTGCTTACAGTTTGATTTCCTGGCCTGTTAATTTCTCAGCAAGAAAAAAGGGAATTTGAAAGTGAAAAATATTTACTTATGTGGGAATAAATATGCATGAAAATGCTAAACAAAAGTGCAAAACCAGTATTTATGCCATTTGCATGAATTTTAAAGCAATATGAATCAAGAAAGCGCTAACATTATCATTGTGATTCCCTATAATGGGACAGAGAATAAATTAATATATACATTAAATTTTTTTCTATGACTATATGCACATTATGTGGATGAATTTCTTTATGAAATAATTGACTATTTTTTTCCTGGTAAATCTAATAAAAACAGTTTGAGATCATCAAAATTAAGAGATCCAGCTAGTGCATAACAAAGTGAAGCATTCTAATCTGTATATGTAAATTAGGTAACAGCAACACATTCAGCATCTGTTAAATTCACAGTATAGTATTCTCTCTTTATAAGGTTTGAAATACAGGCATAAGCATTACGAAAGAGGAATGTACCTGCAAAAAGAGAGCCATGTGTGTGACATTAGTTTTCATTTCATATTTGCACTCAACTCTATGTGTAAATAAATAGGTATTTTAATATCTTTACCAAATGAAAAAATATATTGCCGTCGTTTGAACTTTGATGTACATGCGCTTTAATTTTGAAAACTAAAATGATAGAGAGCCTGGAGATTATGTCAATTGTACCTAGAGAAATGAGAAATGACCACCTTTGCCACCTTCCCAAGTGAATAGAAGTCCACCCAGAGCTGCAGCCATTTTTATCAACAGGAAACACACCATGGCCTGGTAGCTACATGTTGTAAAATGTAGATTATCTCTAATTAACAAAAAGAAAGGCATTCCTTTCAAAGGCTGGGAATGTTATCTTGTGATTTTGTCACAAGTGATCTTTATTTAATTGTTCCATTTTAAGGATTATTTATCTTGTTTTCACTACTCTGATTGCTTCCTTCTAGCATCTTATAAATGGAAACCACTATTAACAACATCACTAATTTCCCCTAAAGATCATCTGAGCTTTGAAGCTGAAACATTATACTCGGTTTTATTTTTCATAGAATTTAAATGGTTTTAGATGGCTAATTTTTATCATCTTTAATACAAGCCTCAAAGGTAGCCCTTTTTTTACAAATAAGTAATTGCTTAGAATGAAAATTTAACTGCAATATTTCAAAAAGGAGATAATATTGAGATGGTGCTGGTTATAATAATTAAACCCTTTGTTCCAGCAAGAATAGAGTCTTTAGCTAAAGGCCACTAAACTTCATGAGGTATATGGCAAATCACATTTCAATTTATTGAATATGGCTTTTTTCTTCTTTATGTTTAGTGTTTGTCATTTGGATACATAAGTAGAGAACTAGGTTTAGAATAAATTAAGCATAGCAATAATTTGTGGCAGCTCTGATAAAGCATATCTATATGCACTGTAATTACTTGCAATGAAAGGGCTATCCATACATAAGGCTGATAAATTGCTCCAGGCGCAGAAGGGTTTCATCCAGTCAGAAAGGATCCACTGTTTAATGAGAAACCCTCTACTTGGGATTTCAGAGATAACATTTCAAATATTGTCTAGTTCTAGGTAACGTTCAAATATTAGGATTGAATATAGCCAGCTAACCTATGTTATTCAACAGACTCCAAGACCCAATTGCAAATGTGAGGATGTGTCAGAGAGAAGCCTCAGTGGCCCAGGGTTTAAGAGCTAGGCTGGATTCACCAGCTACTCCCTGGGGAAAATATGTGGCAGTTTACTCTCAGCCTTAGAAACCCTCCGGGACAGTGCTACCCTGTCCGATAGGAATAGAAATCAACTCACTAGCAACTAGGGATTTTGATATATGTGTGTGAGACTTTACATTAATAAGGAGGAGTTCTACCCAGATGAAATAAAGAGCAAATAATATGGCGCCGAGGATGACAGAGATGGAACAGAACACTACGGCTGTGGTGTAGAGGGATCGTTGTTATTAGTTACTGTTAAATTGATTCTGACGCATGGTGGCCTTCTGGACAACAGGGGAAAAAATGTTGCTTCATCTTTGGGCATCTCCATAATGTTTGACATGTTTGAGCTCATTGTTAGGGCACAATAGTTTCAACCCATCTTATTGAATGTTTCCTTCATAGTTCTTAACCTTCTACTTTCTCAAGCATGATACACTTGTATGACCAGTGGTCTGTCCTGATGACCTGTATAAGTAACTGAGTCAAGGTCCTTGCTTCTAAGGGGCATTTCAGTTGCATTCTTCAACTCTTCTGCCTCCTTTTTCATTGCTCAGCTTTCAGGGGCGTATGAATCCATGTTGGGATGTGGTATTTAATCAGGAAGCTATGGAGAGGCACTACAGATTTTGAGTGAGGACTTGTATGATCCAGGCAATAATTTCTGAAGAGCGAACTGGAAGCTGCTGGCAAGAGAAATTGCATGAAGTAAGAACTGAATGTAAGTGAAATCAGTGAAAAGTCATTGTGCTTCGGGAGTGAAATTATAACTTGATGGGCCTAAGTATTGGCAATAGTTTTGTTGGACTGACTAACCGACTCAATGCCATTGAGTGGATTCTAATTCATAGCAACCCTATAGGACAAGGTAGAACTTCCCCTGTGGCTTGCCAAGACTATAACTCTTTATAGGAGTAGAAAGGCTCTTCTTTCTTCTGGGGAGCAGCTGGTGGTTTTGAACTGCTGACCTTGTAATTAACAGGCCAAGGAATAACCACCATGCCGCCAAGACTCCAGTTGTGTCTAAGAAAGGATTTTTTTTTTAAAGAAATGTTGTGGTGGCAAATTGACTGAGCTTTCTAATAAATGGATTCTTGAGAAGATTCTGGAATTAGCAAATAGGAAGGCTGGACTTGATTTTTTTTTAAAAGGATATTTCTATTAGTAAAACTCATTGCCTTCCATTTTGACTCATGGTTACCCTATAGGACTGAGTATAACTACCACTGTAACTCATTCCAGGAGTAGAAAGCCTTGTCCTTCCCCTGAAGAGCCTCTGGTGGTTTTGAAGTGCTAGCCTTCTAGCATCCACTATGCTTAACCAGCGCACTAGTTAAGGTCATCTAAATTGTACTTCAGAAACAGAGTCCCCAGATCACATATGCTTAAAACACTTTAGTTGTTTGGGTCATTGTTGTTTTTGTTTCCAACTCACAATATATTGCTGGAGGGTGGGATGAATGAAGTTACAGTCTCAGAAGCCCACAGGGGCAGTTCCACTCTGTCCTATAGGGTCACTGAGTCTACATCGACTGGATGGCCAGGAGGTTGGTGCTTTTTTGGGTTCACAACACATATCCCTGGCTCTACTCAGGCTTAAAGAGCAAGTTCAATCTCAGAGGTAAGCCGATCACTGAGATCATCCACTATCAACAGTAACATATATCGTCCTCTTGGATTTCTTAAGGCCCTTGACTTTGACTGTCTTGTTTGGAACTCAGAAAGCTACGGAGAGTTGGTTGAGGAGTCATTGTATCCTGCTCAGTAAAGACACGGTGCTCAGATGAGGCAGGCCGTTTTGTGTATTACATCCCAAGTTCTAGAATACAAGTGTCTTTTTGCTGCTCCCACAGTGCCTTATGCTCACGCTAAACCACTTTTTGGCTGGCAAATAACTATGCCTACAAAATCCCTATGGAAAGAGTCATTTTCACAGTCCTTGTAAACAAAACAAAAGTCAACCGAAATGTTGATGTTTGACTACAAAGACAGGGCTGATTAGGAGTAGATTCTGGGTTAGAATCTGGCTGCAGAAATCTAGTCTTCTTCGCTATTCAGGAGGTCCCATAGGAAACTGGTGTGTTTTTTTATATTACCAAAATACCTACGGTTACCATTTAGCTCTAAGGCTGAAGGAAATCTGAAAAAAAGGCAAACAGCCTTTCCCAATGGTTAGGTATAACAGCCAATTCATATGCCACAAGAAGTCATTCGTGAATTTCTTAACTTCATTAATAATTTAAGAGCATGTCAATTCAGTATATGTTTATATATTGTTGTTTATCGGTGTTACTGAATCAGTTCCAACTCGCGCCCAATCTATGTACTATAGGATGAAACATGTACTATAGGATGCAGCATACTATAGGAAACATGTACTATAGGATGAAACATGTACTATAGGATGCAGCATCACCCAACCCAATGCCATCCTCCCAGCCCTCGCATTGGGCAGGCACTGTGCCAATCCTTTGGGGCTGACCCGCCCTTCTCAATGCAAGAGATCGTTCTCCAGGAATTGGCACCTCTCAATGACATGTCCAACATAAGTGAGCTGAAGTCTTGACATCCTCGCTTCTAAGGAGCATTCTGGCTGTACTTTCTACAACATAGATTTGCCCATTCTTCTGTAGGTATGTGGTATATTTAATATTCTTGGTTAACATCATAATTCAAAGGCATCTATTCTTTGTTGAGGTGATTGAAAATAGCACTACTTAAGACAGGTACTCCCTTGGATTTTCTAACACGTTAGCAAGGTCCTTTATAACAGTTTTGCCCATGAATCTTTGGATTTCTTGATAGCTGTTTCCATGGTTGATTGTGGAAACAAGTAATGAAACCCTTGTCCATTTTAATTTTTTCACTCTTTATTATGATGCTGCTTATTGGTCCAGTGGTAAGGTTTTTATTTTCCTACGTGAATGTGCAGTCCTTACTGAACATTATAGTGTCTGATCTTCATCAGTAAGCGCTTTAAGTCCTCTTGACTTTCAGCTGTCAAGGTTTTGTCATCTGCATATCGAAGCTTATTGATTCTGATGATACTGAGTTCTTCATGTAGCTCAGCTTCTCTAATTACTTGCTTGGCATACAGATTGAATAAATATGGGAAGGAGAGACCTCATCGTGCTGCTTGAGCAATTGCCACTGTAATATATGCCACTGTCCATTTAAATAGATGTGTCAGAAAATATCTAGTATGTATACTCAAGAAAAATATTTAACAGTAATTTACAAATTTTGCATCACTTTCTAGTTCTAGTAACTTTGTTTTGGTCATTTTTCACATTGAAATCTAGAACCTTACTTGAATTATGTAATTGAGGATAGTTCTGCTTAAGTAACAAATAACTCTGAAGGGAATACAGCTTTAACATTAGGTAGACTTTTTAATCACTTAGTGATGGCCCCACTCACACATGCACACAGCACATGCATAATCTCTGCCTCATTCCCTCTCTATTCATTGTGCAACACATTGTAAGCATTGATTTTTATATACTAATGGGCTGTGTAATATTCTTTCCATATTTCACTGTAGGTATTTTATAAAAATAAATAGATTTGATTATAGAAAAGAAGCCCTTGCATACTGCTGTTTATTTTAACTGTGAGAAGTTAAGAATTTACATTTTGTTCTCTTTGGTTTGGGTCTAGGCTACGTGTGGAATTCTACTACCATTGGCAATTCTAGCATCCCTTCTGTAGCAGAGGGAATCCTGGCTATACACTTCTGAAGTCATAATGTGCATTCCATTCATAGGCTGCAGCTGGCAGAAGGTGGTTTCATTTTTTTCATTCATTCGCCAAGCACTTATTGCCTGTCTACTGTCAGATAAAGATGCCCTGTTTGTGCAGTAGGCTAAGGGTCGGGCAGCTAACCACAAGACGGGTAGTTCAAACGCACTATTTGAGGAGAAAAGGTGAGGCTTCCTATACCTGTAAAGTTGTACTGTCTCAAACCCTAAGGTGTAGCTCTACAATCTCTTATAGTTGCTAGCTGTCGGAATTGACTTGTTGATGGTAGATAACTACCAGACATAGGTCCCAAGGTGATGCAGATGGTTTGTGTTTAACAACTAACCTGTAAATTAAAAGTTCTATCCCACTCAGTAGTGCTACAGAAGAAAGGCCTGACAATCTACTTCTGCAAAGATTACAGCCAAGAAAACCCAATCAAGCACTTCTACTCTGCTAATGCATAGGGTTACATGGGTCAGAATCATCTCACCAACGAGTTTGAGTTTTATTATTATTATTATTTATCAATCGGAAAAATCAGGGGGGAAAAATCTTTTTAAAAAATCAGGGGGAAATTCTCTACCATGATGAACTACTCTATTATAATTGGAGGATACAAACATAGATCAATAAACAAAAATACCATTCTTTGTGGCCTTGTAGATGGTTCTAAAACCTTCTGCAGCAGGAGGTCATCATTTGACAGAACAGTCATTTGAAAATGTCGACAGGTCTCACGATGCTACAGAACAGCTGGCTTCTGTATTCAGTCATACGGGCTGCTTCTCTGTGATTCTGCTGTCTGCACAACCTGCTGATGTCTTCTGTGACAAGGGAAGAAAGTGAACTGGAAGATCCCATGGGAAAATTTGCTTCTACTCACATCAGTTGGCCAGAACTAAACACAAGACCTTAAGAAGGTCTTATGATTTTCTTAGGAGGGAAAGGAAGAGAAGCTTTCAGTGAGCACTAGCAATGTCTAAGTAAAGGTAGATGCAGAAAGAAAATAAATCAAATATTGAAATTAGCTAGGGAAAATATGACAACTGCTTGGACCAGGTGCATAACAAAAGTCACTTTCTTAATATACTTTGAAGCCAGGGACAAAGGGATTTGCTGAGGGACTGAAAGGATGAGTTTAGGGAAAGAGGCAGAGAAGATCCAGAAGTATATGTTCAAGAAGAAGAGCAGGAAATTGTTTGAAACATTACATCTAAATGCTTGTGGGACATTCAGGTTGAGATATTGACTAGATAGTGGGATGCATGCGCCTGTATTTCAGGAGAGAGATAAACATGATTAACATAGCAATGATAATGACAGCATGTGACACAAGAGACACCTAAAGAGTCGGGGTAGACAAAATAAACAACAAAGCACAAGAGCGAACTCTGAGGCTCTCCTTGGGACAAGCAAAGGAGCCTGAGAAGCCGTGAAAACAAAGAACCACAGGGTGTACTATTCCGGAAGCTAAACAACAACAAAAAGGTGTTGGAAAGAGATGGTCTGACCCTGTAAAAATCCTAGCTCAATTAGATGAGAACTAATAACTGACCATTGGATTACAAACATAGCCGTCATTGATAAATGTGAACTAAGTCATTTTGTGCAATGGTGGAGATGAGAGTTAGTTGGCTTTCTTTGGGAGGAGGAAGATTGGGTGGTAGTTAGCGTGGGAAAATTCAGCATGTCTATGTGCTGACTCAACTGATAGAACAGAGACTAGAAAGATGCCCAACAGAGGCAGGGGGAAATTCCTGGAGAGATGTTTTAAAGGAGAGAGGAGAAGTGGCATGTGGCACATAGGCGAGGGTGTTGATCTCTGAGAATCTCTTCGATAAAAATGGCGAGCAGCCCAAAAGGGTGGGCACAAATGAAAGGGATTGGGAAGATGTGTTGGTGGAGACATGTAAGGTGTCTGTCTGGCATCTATTTCTCAGTGAGCCAGATGTTAACAATCACCAGCAAGGAATTAGGACAGAGGAAGTGTGAGGAAAGAAATCATGAACTTGTCCTCTAGAAAGTAGCCAAGTGCACGATCTGAGAGGTGGACCAAGATGGCTGGGATACTTAGAGGGATCACTTGAGGTTCATTTGAAGTTCATGTAGTTAAAACATGTAACATAGTTGAATGTGTCTCTCCAGTGTGATCACCTGATCAGGGACGGGGATGGTCTGAAATAAGTACAAATTTGGATTTTAAGTCATTTCATTTTCAATGATTGTGATCTTGTGATAAATATGCTTATTTTCATTTTCTCCTGTCCTACGGATTCCCTTGAGATTGATGAATCACTACAGATTCTGCATCCCACGTGTCAGTCCAAATTCACTTACGTTCTACTGTTCCAGACTCATTAACTCTACCATCTCTCTGCTTTACACTTAGGAGTCCTGGGTCATTTCGTGGACACGTGGGTTGCTAACCACAAGGTCAGCAGTTCACAACCACCTCTCCAATTTAACTCTCTCATGAGAGTTACAGAGGCACTTCGACCCGCCCTATAGGGTCTGCTGAGTCAGAATTGACTAGATGATATTGAGTTAGACTTTATGCTTTATCTCCTTTCCCTGGACCCCTGTCTTAATCCCATTTGACCCCTAATTTTGCACATGTTCAAACTTAGCAGTGTTTGGGTTAGTCTCTCATTTCCTTACCCTTCTCCCTCCCCTCATGCTCAACCCTGTCTCCTACCCCAGCTGGATAAGCAACCTGATTTAAGGAATTCAGAAAATGGATTTGAGCTGAGTCCTACCACAGGAGCCTGGTCTCTGATAAACTAATTAAAAAAACCAAACCCTAATGAGGGAAGAAGCCAGAGGTGTTGAGATTCCATCTGTTGCTTCTGAGCCCCATCAGTTTTAGCCAGGCTGCTTTGGCGGGGAGAGACATGAGGTGAGACCCTGCATTAGGCTCCTCACTTCCCTTCAAATCCGTTCTCTCCCATTCTCCTTGGTAAACGCTGCTGCAACGACCTTGTCTACCTATGATGCTTACCATCCTGAGTAACTTACTCCTGGAAAAATAGGAGAAATTGTTAACTAAACAGACGGTCAGCTTATGTAGTTAAAAAAAAGTCCCTCCAAAGAAATATTTGGGCAGGTTTCCATTAAAGCAAACGGCATTTCATTCATTTAATTTTAATGGTCTCTGTTGAATACGTATGAAAAGTGTTTTCATAAGTCCTTCTTCTATATCATACCTGACAAGCAGGGGAAGACATGAATTTTTTCCTGTACTTCACAAATATTCGGGAGTGACACAGAGCAGCAGGAGAGATGCAAAAGGAATTGTAATTTTGCAAAATGAAAAGACTTGGGCCCAAACAGCTCACTTATTCACAGGATGGAGCAAGAATATGTTAGCACATGATAAAAATAAACTGATGAAATTTCTAATACTGGAGATTATGATTAAAGACAATTTATAATCGGCCTGAAAATGAGGAGGGTCGGAAAGTTTCGTTTTCATTATTTGCTTATTTTCTCACACCCCATTCATTCAGTAGGGCCCCCGACTGTCGCTCCATAGGTGGCAGTTCTCGCCTCCTGCCCTGGCTCATAGGAGCCACTACACAAATAGCCTATTGCACAAGCATCTTTTATTGCTGGGTTTTAACACTAATGTCATGTTCCTTTATTTGTAAAGCTCTAAGATTAATTGCACATGTGGAATATCTAGTTTTGAAATGTAAATGCCTTTGACATTTTATTTTAATTCCAATTTGGGTGGTAATTTAAGGGTTTAATTAACAATAAAGATGTATCAACCTAGAAAATGAATGCATAAACAGGGAGCAGCAATTGACAAAAAGGAAAGAAAATTTTTCGACTGCATTTTCCATGGATTTTTATTGGAAGGAGAGGATAGCGTGCGATCTTGTACTTCATCACACAATTAAGAAAGAGAAAGACCCAGCTTGCAATGCTGTCTCTTTAAATACCACGGTGCATCCAGTGAGAATAAACAGAGAAGGGGGGTGAGGGGAGGGGAGGTAAAGAAGGCAATGACTAATTGGAAGAGGGAGTAATGTATGTAAGCAATAAGGGCCTGAAAGGAGTGCCCCCTTAAGTTTGTGTACTCAAACACAAAAAGCTTCACAAGTCTTTTAAGCACTAGCAATGAGTCCAGCCTTGTGCTAACCATTTTTCTTATATTCTCTCATTGATCCCCTATAGCTCCACGAGACCGATCCTATTGATACTCCGGTTTTACAAGTAAAGAAACTTCAGGAAGGTGAAATAACTTGCCCAAGATCACAATGAGTGACATGAGTCAACTGTACACTCTGGTAAGCCTGTGGTTCCAGATATAGCCAAAAATAATTCTTTGAAAGTGATTGCTTTCATCACGATGAAACAGTATTTGGCAGCAATCAATCTCATCATGAAAATTCATACCCATTTAAAAATCAGGAGGGTCAAAGGTGAGCATAAAATTTTAACTCATAACATGACCTAAAGTAATTTTTCTACTTTTGCCCCTGGAATTTTGTACTGTCTTGTGTTAAACCTTTGAAGGAATTCTCCTCAGTTTACATGGGTTGGAAAATGTGTTATCTGCCCTCTTTAAAGTGGAACTGATCTCCTTTTCCCGGCTGATAGAGAAAGGATGGTGCACGCTTCCATAAGAATTTTCCCCGAGACATAGGAGAGGGGGAGGTGGGGGGAAAGGTAGTGGTGTTAACAAACTCAGGGACAAGGGAACAAGTGATCCAAATCAGTGGTGAGGAGGGTGTGGGAGGCCTGGAAGGGTATGATCAAGGGTAATATAACCAAGAGGAATTGCTGAAACTCTGGTGGGGACTACGCATGATAGTGGGACAGGAGGAAAGTCAAAGGAAATGGAGGAAGGAGCTGGGAGGCAAAGGGTATTATAGAGGGCTAGATAAAGACATGTACATAT
>NW_022103909.1:13040898-13046541 GCF_000313985.2 Echinops telfairi | reverse complement strand
AAGAATTTTAATATTGATAAAACTCCGAGGTGGCTGCTAACCTCCAACAACTTTCTAATTCTTTACCTTGCATCCCCAGAAGTTCACAAGAAAACAAAATAGGTAGGTACTCCCCTACTTCTATGTCTGTGGTTCCCTTATGAAAGAAATTGGAATATCCACGCTTGGGCTGAATCATGAGAGTTGGGTGGCATGAAAAAACACACTTGTCTCCTTGACACCCTTAGACCAATATCCCTGTTTATAGGACTCCCTGCTTTATATGTTCCTCTCTGACCTGCACTTCTATTATCTAAATCCCCCATCTGTGCATCCTGGTCATCGGCATTCCATGATCCTTCTGAAGAGAGCGGCCACAGATCCTTTCTCGCCTACACCAGTGGTGTCCGAGAGCAGCAGTGTCCTGCTCCTAACCCCAGGGATCTGAGAAGCCGCGGCAGGGACACAGTATTTGGCCGACCTTCTTGCCAGAGCTCATTTTTTAAGCGACAGGTCCAGCTAATCAGTCAGCAAAAGACCGACCATCTTTCCTTAGGAAAGTGGTCAGTGGATGAGAGCTCTTTGTAAAGAAAGTTTGCATATAAATATGGAAAATTAAAATAGATCATACATTATTATAAAGAGTTAATAACCCCAAGCAATACTGTAGCACCGAAGAGTTTACATGGTGCATTCAGATAAAATTTCACTTATAATTATACTAATCCCTGGAGGTAGATGGGACGGATACCACCATGTGCATGTAAGAGAGGGATGGAGACACGAGAAGGTCAAGTCACTTTTCCAAGGTTATATGGTTTTTAAGTGATAGCTAAAACCTCCAGCACAGGTCTTTTTATTGTCAAGATTTAATATTGATAAAACGCTTATCATGTGAAGGCTTTTATGGATAATCATCTCATTAAACAAAATTAAATTTTTCCAGGGTTGTTCCTGAAAATTAGTCACCCAGGCCACAACATTTCACAGTGTGACATACTAATGATATGATATCATCATCATCTTCCTCCCCGCGACCATAACAAATATCAATTAGAGGCAGTAGACTACAACTACACAGGTATATTCCTTAGTGTTTTTCTTAGCCTAAGGTCACTTTGCTCCTGAATCTGCTCATTCCGGGATCTGAGAGATTGCTGGTCTTGTGGGAAATAACAAGAACAACAAAAAAGCAAAATCACTGCCATCGTATTGATTCCAACTCCTAGGGACCCTATAAAACAATGGAACTCCCAGGGGATTTCTGAGGTTGCATACTTTTACTTCACCCATTACCCACCGGCGCCCTCTGGTTTCATGGGAAAGACTGTGAAAGACCATAACAGTGCCCTTAAAGCCCCAGTCCCAAAGCTGGTCTTCTTTTCCCTCTCGCCCGCTTGACTGAAGGATGTCGCCTGAGCAAGCCTGGCCTCAATAAGTGAAGTGTATAATCTCTCCTTAGAGAGGAGGGGTGCAGACGAAGCTGATTTTTCATATACTATCATATTCTACCAAAGTCTATATTCTTGGTTACAAATATTTGCTTATGAGAGAGATTTAAAAAATAGATCAGGAGAAAGGAAAGATGGACTTAAAATAGTTGATCTGATTGAGAGAGAGAAAGAGAGAGACTAGTGATATGTTGGAGCTGATTTGTATCAGCTTGCAAGAGGTGACGGCTAAAAGTTTTACAACTTTTACATAGGTCACATTGGTAACATAAAATCGGGAGTATTTACACCCAGAAAGGGGCAAATGCTGCAAACTTTCTCCTTGTTTGTTATGTCTTTACCAGCACATTATTTCAAACTCAACATAAACGGTAGCATGCTGCTGCTGCTCTTAATTGCCACAGAGTTAATTCTGACTGGAACAAAATAATGGCAATAAACGTTTCCATTTGAAAAGAAGGTCAATGGGAGGTATGCACCAGTCACGGGTGCACAGGAATTCTGAAATGCTACTAGGCAGTTATTGGAAGAGCCACCTGGCCTGGAGATGGGGATGCTCTTCTGGTAACTGTCCCCGTGGCCTGGAAGTCAGGCCCAGGCAGCTGTTTCAATGACCTTGGCTCTGTCCTCTAGGCCATCCTTTCTTTGGCTAGATTTCAAGAAAACATTGAAAATTTTTCTCTTATGGGAGATTGTGTGGTTATTTCAGCCTGATTCTTGTCTGTGAAAGATTCACCTTTAATTCCAATCAATTCCATATGTTGAAAACACACCCAAATATATTCATTGCTAATAATTTCAGTTCATTGGGCATTTTTTTAATAGCAGAAAACTTCAATCCTAGTATAATTTACTGTAACAGACTAGGCTTGTTTTGTGCTTATTGAGAAATTTCAGATTTCAATATCAAAATGTAATATAATTCATTTCTGACTTATGTTAATCTTTTAGTCACCAGAGAGTTTTGGCTGGGCCACATCATTGAAGGTGTACTGGTGGGGGGAACCCCAGCTTCAAACATACGCAATAAAGACCCCTTTATTAAGCCTTTAAGAAAACAAACATAATCATCTGGATGAGGCCAATGGACTGGAGTTCTTATGACAGAACACAAAGGAAATCATCCCAAGATCACGATGTGGGAATCAAACAGCAGCGCTGCAGGGAGGACTACGTACAAAGTGGCAGGTTATTTTTGAAAGGTTACAGATTGGTTTGAGGATTTCTACTTAGTGTTCAAGGTTTGACTCACAATCATAGTCACCAGAACCCCGACTCTGAACTTCAGTTGGATACCAAGGAGTTGTTTTCGGTAAATCATTAGGGACACGACCAATCAACTTCTCTAATTCTCTGTGTCAGCCTGAGTGCCAACTGCCCATCTTGGGAGCTTGCCCCAAGATTTGCCTAATTCTGCTGGTTTAATGGTCACCGAGCATTAGGAAAGTGACAGAAAACAGCTTCTGGAATTATGGTAAGACTCAAAACGGAGTGAGGGCTCCAGTTTTAGACCACAGCCTCCCCAAAACTATGGGGTTTAACTTAAAACTCTAATATAGGGGATTCACCCTGAAAGGGTCGTCTTTATTGGCAATATTGTCAGGCTCAAGGCAGAGGAAATGAAGAGGCGGAAGTGCGACTGACCATGAAACGGATCTGAAGGCTTCTGTGACTTCTGCCAACATCCCACTGGCCAAGAGCAAACCCTCCGGAGGCAAGTTCCCCAGGGACGGAGTAAATGATTTTGGATAATAAGACATTGCTCTCTGGTACTATCATCTGTCTGACACCAGTGCCGCTTCGTGACCACTGCATTTTCTTTCCAAAGTATGGCTTCGCTTATTTGAATGTGCGGTTAGTGGCAGGAGTTCACATCTAATCTTTTGGTAAAACAGAAGCCATACTCCTAGGCTTCAGTTGCTACAATTGTCTAAGTGACACAAAGGCAGTAAGCGTCAAGGCGCCCAGCCGTAGTGGAAGCTGTCTAACAGAGCTCAAGGCAAAAAGTCATCAACCAAATAGTTAAGTCAAGATGATTTATGCATTAGTAGCAATAAAAGTTGTTTCTGAATCCACTTTAGAGCAATGAAAAAGTTAAGTCATAGAAAAATTATCCTCTTAAATGATGTTTTCCATCTTGAGAGATTACTTGTAATTACTGATCATTACCTATGATTTAAAGCAGTTAGGGAAATAAATCCTTGATCCTTCCTATTTTATAAGTTATGGAATGTAAACCTGGTCTGTCAATTATTCTGGCACAATAAAGTAGGAGTTTAAATAGCTCTCCATATTATGACTGAAAAACATCAATAACTTGATTCACATACATTGTTAGAAAACTGTAAAAATTCTGAGATTCCTACTTCTCCGCCCCCCCTTACACACACACACACACACACACACACACTCACTCACTCACCTCCCTTTTAAGCTATCTTTCCACAATCTCCTAGAGAATATCAGATGTAAAATTTCTGGGTTAGAGAAATATAGCCTATTACTCTAAGCAATATAATAGCAGCCAGGGTGTCAGTATTTGCATTCATTCCCTAAGCCACAAATCAAGGTGACCAAAGTCAGGTGACACCTGTACCTTCAGTGGGTTACGTTACACGAGAGAAAACCTGAATGTAACAAACGTTAATAGTTTATAAAGGTAAGTAAACATGTCGGCCCTGTGCTCCAAGAATAGGTGCTATTCAAATAAGCTTGAAAAGTGATCTGGAATGAGAGCCATCAGGGTCTTTGCTCAGGAGACATGCAGAACCATGAGCAACCTCTTAAGAATTATCTTCCCAACATGTATGTGTACTTGGATCGATACATCTAATCACTTTTATATATCATTTAGCCTGAAAATGTCCAGCCCGAAGATCCAGCCTCTCTAAAGTATCTTTTTAAAAACAGAAGTATACATTGGAATATAGTTTTGGATGAAGTATTAGGTTGGGAATTTCGGTGAAGTAAAATTTCATAATATGGCTTTTATACCAATGTCTCTATAGATCCCACCAAATAATTGGGTGGGATTATGCATATAGAGTATGTGAAATACTAATAGAGGGGATTGGTGAGTTTTGACATACCCGTGGATATAAGAATGCTGCATCCAGGAAGTCAGAAGAGCGAATCCCCGGGACTATGGGAATCCTCTGCTTGTAGGAGTGGAAGCAGAGAGCTTATGCCACGAGAGGTCAAGACAAGGAGACCAGGGAACAGAGCAGAAGAGCAGTACTGAAACACGAACTGTAAAGCTGTCTTTCATCCGTTCGTTCGTTCTTTCTTTCCTTCCCCAGAGCTGCAGTGTAACGTGGGGTGTTGGGAGCAATCCCAGCCATGCTGTCTGGCAAAACTACCGCCTGGTGGAAGGAGCTTCTGCAGAGCAGAGCTACCCAGTGAGGGTTTCCAACATCCCTCAAATATTTGCTGTTGTTAAATGCATTCTTGAGAATTTTGTGCATTGTCATGTTTACCGCACCTGGAGATGCGAGGGCAGTCTTGAGAAGTACGAATGAAACCAGATCTAAAACTTGCTTCAATATGACAGGGCTTTCCTTAACTGAGGCATTGGAGAGGCTTAGACAGCAAGACATCTTTGGGAATTTTGAGAAGGATATGTGGGAATTGAGAGAGGAAGAAACCCCAAAGTTGAGGTCAGAGTAGAAAATGAAACCCACCAAAAATCCCTGGATTCCATTCAGATTAGGTAATGGGGGACTCGTTTGGCCTCCCCGAGATAGAGGAGTTTATAGACTGCCTCCCCCAACTGACGCTCCTTTTCCTTGGACAGGGGCTTACATAGAAGGAGAGAGAATGATTAACATTAATAGAAAACAGGTAAAAAGGGAAACATTAAGTCTTTGGCAAAGAATCAGAGGGTTTGGCTCCCCATGGTGGCTCAGGAGGATAAAAAAATAAGAGAGACATAGGTAGACAATGGAACAGCTACCATGGGAGAGTTTGTAAAGGAAAATATTTAACTCAGAGAAGCATTTAACTCTGCTTGTAGATATTAGGCTTTGAAGTAGTACATGAGGTAGTTTCGTTATATTAAGTTAGTCAACCAAGAAAGAAACATTGTGAGCAAAAAATAGGGCAGTGAGTAAGATATGAGTCCAACCAAATTTTCTGAACGCCTCAATCAAGAGTAGTATGTGACATATAAGACAAGCAGTCCAGAAAGAAAGAACCAGGAAGAGGACAGAAAGTG
>NW_022103909.1:13031514-13034691 GCF_000313985.2 Echinops telfairi | reverse complement strand
CTGCTTCAGGTATCCAGTTCAACCCTCCCTCCCGGAGCTGGACTCCATCAGTGGAGCTAGGCAGAGACAACTGAAGAGCCTATTTGCCATGATAATGGCATCATGAATGGTGGCAAACCATTGTGTATAGACATCCAACTCACTTGGGAGAGAAAGGTGTCTCTTTCTAAGATTTGAAAGTAAAATCCTCGAAAGATAAATGTTCTGAAGATGTTCAAAGAGAAAAAGAGAGCAAGAGAACATGAGAAAGCGCACAAAGAAACTCTTTTCATACCTGGAAGTTGGCCTGATGGAGAAATTGAGATTGAAGGATATGGGGAATTAGATGACACAAAGCCGATATAATAGATTGTAGCTGTGTAGTAATGAGTGGCCGTTTCAGATAATCACTTTACTAAAATTTCCAAAGTCTGGCTTACACAAATAAGAGTAGAATTCCAAGCATGGAAGTTGGTGATCTAGTGGCTCAAGGAGCATCTAACATTGGATGACAATAGCTTACATTTATATTTAATCTAAAACTTTCAACAAGAGTTATGGTCTCTTGGTAGAGATTCTCACCAATGGAGAGGATCTGTTTTTTGTCTTCAATACCTCAGGGTCAGATCAAAGCTGGCAAGTTTGCAGAGATTTCATGGAAACTAAATATGAAACATAATACAGGGCATGAGACAACTCACACATTATAGTATTAAGTTAAATTTGGAGGGGAATGGGGTGTCAGGCCCCACTGCTAGTACTACCCATGGGTTCAGTAAGCACAATTGTACGGTTGAGATTATATTATATATATATATATTACATTAAAGTCATAGAGAGCATGAGATTTAGAGGAGAGATTGGAATAAATGGAGTCAGACACAATTCATGGTAGCATTGCTAGCTCACCTCAGCCCTGTTTGATGGTCCTTGTGGGGGAACCTGGCCACAAGAGCAGGAGCAGCCTCGGAACCCGAGAACTGGGGACCCTCTAGGACCCCGAGAGCCAGAGAGAGCTCCCGGGTCCCAGGAGCCAGAGAGAGCCTCTACTTTATTGCTAACCAAGCATTATATCACTTTAGGGGGATATGATTACAGAATCACCCGTCACAGGAAGGGGCAGTACAATAGGCATATACATTGTAGGAAGGGGATCTATGATAGGCATAAGCGTAGCAGGAAGGGGATGAGCTAGGGGTGTGCCCATAGGAATGGGAAGGTCTAGGGGTATACATGTGACAAGATGGGCGGACCCTAGATCCATGATGGCAGCCTAATCTTGGTCATCGTTGGGCGGGTTTGACCTCTCCGGTGTCTCCTACAAGGAAACAGACAACTACTATCCTTAACAGAAGGGAGTGGGCCCTACTTGTTGTGGGATAAACAACAGTGGTGTCGGCTTGGTCTAGACAGCTGATAACTCTCAGGGAAAATGACCCTTAATCTACTCCTGATGACCTCCAAGTGTACAGTCATTCTCAAGCAGCTAAGTCTGGCATATATTTGGGGGAGACAGCTTGAGAGAAATCCTTCTGTTTCCCACAACACATGAGAAGGATATGTGTGCTCACAATTAGGCACTACAGACAACCACCCCACCCCATTTATAATCAGGAATGTCCCCTTCCACTGAATGTAAAAGAAGGTACGACAGGACACTTTCTGAAATGTTGGAGCTGGTGGTGTGCTTATTTATTCAGAGAAGAGCCATGATTCTTGAAGTCTCTGGCTATCATATTGGGGTGGGGGGGCTGCTAGTGTTTAGAGGATTGACACAATCCTTGAATTAATAAACTTAGTAGACAAGAGGTTTTTGCATCTTTTCCATCCTTGTCCCCAATACAAACTGGGATGTAGTCAATTGCTTAATATGCCCCTTGTAGCCACAATCTCTTTTGTGATGTATTGTAAAGTCCAGCCTCTATGCGTGTGATTGTCAATTTGATACATTGAGCACTAATGATAGAAGACCTAATGAGACTTCCAGGAAGATGGCGATGGAGTGACACATACCAGAGGGACTCCGCAGAATCCAGCCCAGGAGAGTTGCTTAGAGGGAAATTCAACACTCCTGGAAAGCAGGAGGAGCCTCATAAAGATAAGTAGGCACAGACCCACCGGGTTTTGAGGAGCTGGGGGCTTTTGGCTTACCTCAGTGGAAGCCACCTGGGGCTTGACCTTGGCCCCGCCACTGTCTCTGCTGGAGTCGAAAGAATACACAGAGTGGTTGTACCAAAAACAATTCATCAACATTAAAACATTTGGGGAGGCAGCATAAATGCAAAAACCAATGCTGCTGAAGGAAGAAGTTCAAGAGGCACTGAAAGCATTAGCAAAAAACAAGGTTCACAGAATTGTTGGAATACCAGTGCTGTAACAAGCTGATAAAGCTCTGGGAGCACTAGGTCATCTTTGCCAGGAAATTTGGAAAACAGCTATTATCCAACTGACTGGGAGAGATCCAAATTTTACCCATTCCAGAGAAAGATGACCCTTCAGAATACTCAAACTATAGAACAATATCATTGATATCACATGCAATTAAAATTTCACATAAGATCATCCTGCAATGATTGCAGCCATACATTGACAGAGAACTGCTAGAGGTTCAGGCTGCACTCAAAAAGGGTCAAAGAACAAAGGATATGATTTCTGATGTCAGATGAATCCTGGCCAACCATCAGAAAGATGGTTGCTTGTGGTTTATTTATTATGCCAAGACATTTGACTATATTAATCATAAGAAACTATGAATGGTATTCCCAGAAAACTTCATTGTGCTTATGTGGAGTTTGTACACAGATCAACAGGAAATTCTGTGAACAGAATATTTAATATTGAATCATTTAAAATAAGGAATGGTGTACTACAGGGTTTTAATTTTTCACCATGCTTATTCAATCTGTAGGTTGAGAAAATAGTCAGATCAACTAGAGTCTATGAAAAAGTAGGCCATCAGAATTGGAGGAAGGCTTATTAATTGCCTGTGATATACAGGTGACCCAACCTTGCTGGCTGAAAGTGAAGAGGATCTGAAGGACTGCTGATGAAGGTAAAGGGTTCTAATCTTCAATATGGATCACAGCTCACTGTAAAGAAGACCACATGCTAACAACTGGACCATTACTTCAATATGGATCACAGCTCAATGTAAAGAAGACCACATGCTAACAACTGGACCATTACTTCAATATGGAT
>NW_022103909.1:13020183-13031414 GCF_000313985.2 Echinops telfairi | reverse complement strand
ACATGCTAACAACTGGACCATTACTTCAATATGGATCACAGCTCAATGTAAAGAAGACCACATGCTAACAACTGGACCATTACTTCAATATGGATTACAGCTCAATGTAAAGAAGACCACATGCTAACAACTGGACCATTAGGTAACATCATAGTAAACTGAGAAAATATCGAAGCTGTCGAGGATTTCATTGTTTGGATCCACAATCTATGCTCATGGAAGCAGCAGCCAAGAGACCAAAAAACACATTGCATTTGGTAAATCTGCTGTACACGACCTCTTTAAAGTATGGAAAAGCGAGGATGGTACTTGGAGGACTAAGGTGCATCTGACCAAAGCCATGGTATTTTCAGCTGTCTCATCTGCATATGAAAGTTGATTATTGAATAAAGAAGACTGAAAAGAAACAATGTGTTTCAAGTGTGGTGCTGAAGAAAAATATTGACAATTATGTGGGCTGCTAAAAGGACAAACAAATCTATCTTTGCGGAAGTATGCTCAGAATGCTCCTTGGAAGCAATGATGGTGAGACTTCATCTTACATCCTTTGGGCATGTTCTCAGGAGAGACCAGTCACTGGAGAAGGACATTGTGCTCAGTAAAGTAGAGGGGCAGTGGAAGGGAGGAAGGTTCTCAATGAGATGGATTGACACAATGGCTGCCACAATGGGCTTAAGTATAAGAACCATTGCGAGAATGGCACAGGACTGGGACAGAGTTTCCTTCTGTTGTGAATAAAGTCGCTGTGGGTCAGAAACAACTAGATGGCATCCAACACCTGCCTGTGATCATAATTCCATTTTGGAGGAAGTTCTCAATTATAGGATTAAGGTGTATTCTGTGTCTCCACCTTAATATAGAGTGTGACTCGAGTCACCACCTTTTGTTTCCCTGGGGGTATGGTCAGCTGAAAGACAAAAGCCATCGTTTTATATAAAAATGAGCCATCTCAGAGGCAAAATCAGATTGTGAGAAATCCCCTGGCCATCAGAAGAGGAGGCATCAGTGGAGCAAGTTCATAATCTCTGTCTGAAGTTGTGGAGGCTGAGACCGGAAGCGCCAGAGGCTGCAGCATGGGGATGATGGGACACAGCAAAGGAGCCAGGTGGAGGTGAGAGACTGGGAGGATGAGATTATGAGACAGAACAAATAGAGGAACAGAGCCAAGACTACAAGACTTATAAGACTATAAGTTAGAAGTCGGCACCGAGTTTACCGCCCCTCCTCTCCTCTTCCCTTTTCTGGCTCTCCAAACTCTGCCAGCCCAATTAGCAAGAAAGGGCCACTATCTTGTAAGACCTTGAATTAGCACCTGCAATTGTGCTGTTCCCCCAGCCCTGTTACCCTGCCCACCTGATAAAAATGTCCGTGTGCTAGCTGGATATCCACGAGCAGAATGGAGATCCAGAGCAGGCCGGAGATCCAGAGCAGGCCAAGATTCAGAGCAGACCAGAGATCCCTGAGAAGGCTGGGGATCTGGAGCAGAGCTCTCGTCTGCTTTTGGCTGTGGATACCAAGCCAAGTCAGTTTCCGAGGACATCTCAGCCGATGGCAGCAGAGTGGACAAACTGCCTGCCTTCACATCCCCTTCCAACCTCAAACATCAAAAATACAGTCAGTGTGACCCCAAACAAACAAAAAAAGGATTATGTACAACTGGTTTGTAATTTCTCTGTACTGATCCTCAAAACAACCAATAGAACACCAGTTACCAAAATAAATAGAGTGAGGCAGAGCAGCACGCTGGCTTCCTGGCCCACTGAGGCAGAAGCCAAAGATCACGTGGCTCACCTGCTGGCTGAAAAGAGGCACTGCTGTACCAGTGACTACATCCTTGTTTCCTGAGCCTGACTTGTGGTCCCTTCATAACTACCCTAAGCCCATTGCCATCGAGTCAATTCTGATTGAAAATGGCCCTACAGGAGAGAGGAGAACTGCTCCTGTGGGTTTCCCAGACTGTCAGTCTTTATGGGAATATAAAGCCCCATCTTTCTCCCACAGAGCGGCTGGTGGTTGTGAACTGCTAACCTTCTATGCCACCAGGGCATAATGTGTTATCTAATAAACCTTCACTAACCTAATAAGCCTAGTTAATTTTGAGTGTTTTCTGTGAGTTCTAGGTGGTCATTGCCATGAATTGTTGATCCTAGCAGAAAACTAGAGTGCTCAGGGAGGTTGGTGGCAGAATAGGACACACAAAGACGGAGGGAAGAGGCACACCTGACCCCTGCCCCATGCAATAGGGAAGACAGAGGAGGTCAGATGTGCACCCCATGCCTTTTTCACGCACACGCTAGATTGATTCCGAGGCACAGGTTCACCAGCCACATGGTTCTGTATCCTCTCTCCCAAGTATTCATTTGCTGATCTAGCAGGCATAGTTAGATTTTATTGTGTCATTTCAGCTCAGGCCAAACAGAAGCAGACAGAAGGTAATCACATATTGGTGGATCAAGGTACAACCTCACAAATCCCACAGTGCAATTCTACTCTGCACACGAATTGATCATGGATTAGAATCAACAGCTGACAAAAACACTAAAATGAAGGTTGGTAGTTCAACCCCATCCAGCATTACTGAAGAAACATGGCGATCTGCTTCTGTAAGATAACTGCCTAGAACAGCGGTTCTCAACCTGTGGGTCGCAACCCCTTTGGGGGTCAAACGACCCTTTCACAGGGGTCTCCCAATTCATAACAGTAGCAAAATCACAGTTATGAAGTAGCAACGAGAATAATTTTATGGTTGGGGGGGGGTGGTGTCACCACAACACGAGGAACTGTATTAAAGGGTCACGGCTATCATAAGGAAGGTTGAGAACCACTGGCCTAGAAAATCTGTATCAGTTCTACTCTATAGCACATGGAGTTTTCATGCATATTAATCAACTTCACAGTGATGGGTTTATTATACATGTGGTTTATGAGCAAAAGAGAGTGAAGTTTCTTTCAAACATGGATAGATTTTTTTAATGTTCTGTCTTACATGCATAAAACCAGCAAAACCAAATCCACTGTCATCGAGTCAATTCAAACCCTTAACAATCCTTTATAGGGGCGCGGAGACTGTCAAATTTATGGAAGCAGAGAGCCTCGTTTTCCTCCCAAAGAATGACTGGTGGGTTTTAACTGCCAATGTTGCAGTTAGCAGCCCACTGCCTACCTCACATTGCCACCAAGCCACCAAACTCATTGTCAAGTTGATTCTGAATCACAGCAGCCCAACAGGACAAACCACAACTGCACATGTGGGTTTCTGAGACTAAATCCGTTTTGGAATAGAAAGCCTCCTACATACATATAAAAGGAGAGAATAAATGAGCTAGTTTTAATTTTTTTTTTTTAAATGTGTATTTTAATACTTTTAAATGACTCCTCAATTTAACTGACTTCCACTTAATCTATGAAATGCCTGTCCGTGGTAATATTAGTTAAGAATGATTCTACTGAATAAGACTATAAAACTTGTCATGTGCAGTCAAGAAAATGAGACACATGAATGTCAGAACTGTTTATGAAGACAGACCAGTTCTGCCTAAAGGGGTCCTTTTTCTCTGTGCCGTCTACATGTATGTTGATTCTTCCTGTTTGGTGTTTTAAAGGTCATCCAAGAACCTGAAAATATGCGTCCTGGCCATTTCCTGCCTCTCAGCAGATCACTCTTCTCTTGCTTCGCCTTGTTGGGGAAAAGCCATACAATGATGCCAGCTGGCAACACGGCCAGTCATGTGATTTAATATAAGCTGGCTTATCGAGACTGCTGGGCAATCATTTCTCTCTAGTTGAGTTTCATGCCGTACAATTTTTGTTATAAGTCTTTCGAGCTCCCAAATCCATGAACATCTCCTTATCTCTCAGCAAACCATTTATATATTTGAGAAAATAAAGATGATACAACGTGAATTGGTTCCACTTTCCTCCATTCAATGACAACCTTTCCATAAACATTCCTCATTCACGTCTACTTGGTATGATTTTATCTCCCTTCCTTGGTAATTCTCACAATTCAAAGACAGTCTCACTTCAGCATTTTCCATATCCTGCTCATTTGAGCTCAAAGTATTTAAATTTTTTAATATTCCTTTCAATTTCTATGAGAGTATATGTGTCTATAAAATATCTGGGTGGTTTCTTATTTTCCAATTCATTTGCTCATGTCCTTCAGGTCAAGATGGGTGAAAGTTTCTTTTTGTCTATCTCAGGCAATACCATTCTATTATCATTTTATAGTGAAGAGTCTAATACCCTATCAGATTCTCCTTCCAGACCTGAGTATCATAATGCATTCAGGCTGGCCATCTCAATTTTGAGCTTATTCCTGTTCTAAAGTGAACTTGCATTTTCCTGCTTCTCCAAATGACAAGCTAAATTGCCAATAGATTCTTAAATGATAACCTAAAGTTGCCAAAACGCTCTCCTGAGAGATTCTTCCTTAACTCGGACAGGATCTAAGTCCAATAGGCAGAGGGTCCCAGAAGGCTATACCTGCCAGCTGTCCCGGAGTACTTCCAGGTGTGCATCTCAGTTAATTGACAGTACTGGTGGAGGGATTGGAATCCAATTACCGTGATTCACAGCAAAGGTAATTTACCTTTCTTTTTGGAATGGGAGGACAAAATGCCAAACGCAGCAGGTTGCATATTCTTACTAATAATATATATAATTTGTCAAATTTATTTTTCTCTAAACACTTTTATGGACATCCTTGGCAGGGGCAGACACTCACTCCTTCCATATTAATTTTACATCGAGTCGTTCCATTTCATCCCCAATCTCTGTTCATTTCTATGGTACTACTATTATTCTTCTGAATGTGACTCACATAACCAGACCACTTATTTCCCATGGTGGAGAGAATTTCAGTTTCATTAGAAAAAGCCCTGTGACTTTACTGGATGACCTGTGTTGAAATTAGTAATTACTGGTTGGATTGAACAGGTAGAAATATTTCATGATTTCTTTCAATATCGACTTCTATAAACCTATAATAATTGAAGAGGAACATTAGAAAGCAAAATGAAAGTGAAGTCAGAGTTTTCAAAGAAATCTTTTTTGTCCAATTTACTTTCAGGATGATTTCTAGATTTTGAATTGTTAGAACCTCATTTATTTTACTGCCAGGTTTTGTTTTCTTTAGATACCGCAAATAATTTCTTTTCTTATTTTACCTCCCCCTGCAGTGGCAGGGCTAATGTGGCTGCTAACTTGATAGAATTCCTTCTAGAGACGCTGAGTTGTGCTCCAAGAAAAAATAAAATGAAAGCAAAACAAAGGACCCCCACAGTGCTAAAGACCGAGTGTGCACACGTTCTTGGGTTCTGAAGTCAATGTGAACCACCTCAGTGCTCGAATTTAAATTCGGATCACATCACAACGTCATTTCTATCGAACGTGGTTCTGTTTGATCTGACGGTATCCGTCAGAGTTTAAGTAGCACTTCTCTCATTTGTAAAATGTGATAAGGTGGCCTAAGAAGCCATCAAATGAATTGTTGTTGTTGTTTCTTGGTTAAACCTATCTACATGCTTCTAACAAGCGTGAAGAGAACCAAGGTGGAGCAATTTTGAAATCATTTTGTCTCTTCGGCAAGTGCTGCCCATTCCTCTCCTTGTCTTCCCCTCACGTACCCAATATGCAAGCCTTCCGTCTTTTCCGTGCCAAAGTAAACGATTCAAATCTCACAGCCACAGCAGCCTTCCTGCTCCCTTGTTCCTCTTTGCCCTCAAGATAATCTCCAGAGGGGTTTCCTCAATGCCATGTGATGCTGAAGGTGCACAGGAGCGGCGTGGTAATTGCACGCAAGCCACAGTGAAGGCCTAATGAACATGTTTATGAAGAATGTCGCTCTGATTTCTAAAAGCACTTTGGTAAATTATACAAATTAAATATTCATTACTTTGTACTTCATTAGTTCACATTTGGAACACTTTTTCTTCATTATAATAGCCTGGAGTAAAAGCTTCTTTTAAAAGGATACATTTTGTTCTGTTATTTTTTTCTAGAAAGTCTTTACTTAAAATATTAGGGCAAAGCTAGATTTTTTTTTTCCATAGAGGCCATAATATCCAGAGTTTTCTTTTGAAATCGAACATTTATTTCACACAAAAGAATGACCAAATATTTGTTTGCAGTTCTTATTTCAATAGCCAGCACAAAAATATGTAAACCTTTAACTAATTTTCACTCAAAGTTTACTCACTGCTCTTATTCTGATAAAAAAAAATGCTTTTTCACCAGAGAAAACCCCTAGCATTAAGTGAAAGGTACTGCAGTATGATAAAGAATGTGTATTTTCAATGTTGGAATAACTTTATAGTGATTTATTAGTCCTCAAGCTCTGAGAAGTTAAAAATCCTTTAAGTAGTAAGGCTGTTGTCTGAGATCAATGATAAATAGCCCGCCTTCCTTGGCACGTGGAAATTAAAATAGAAGAAAGAATTATGATTAGAGCTACTCTTTTTCCATTTGTAAACACCCTACTCAGCTGAAATGTATTCCTCCCTCAAGGCGTTTAGCGAATGTATGTGAAATACTGAAACTAAGTACCCTCCCCTAAGATGTAGCAGTTGAATGTCTGCTGCTCTAGCCAGTCGGAGCGTTATAGCCAGCAATGGGAAAAGGGGATTTTAAAAATGTACTTACAAAATTAAATGCCTCCAAAATTACAGATCATTCTTTTTCACTTTATTTATACAAATGACAATAAAAGATGCATTTTATTTGAAAGTAGTGGAGAGAGAATTCTGGGAACAAACTAAAAGATTACCAATAAAGTACCATACCTGAATCCAAATAAGAAGAAATTTAAAATTTAAGGAATATTGAACTAAGAAACAGAAATATTTGAATTCTGGGAGCATATGTAGCTTCCCCTAGGCTCTTTAAACTTCTGTAATCTAATCAGCTAAATTGTAACCACAGTACTTACTCTGCCATTACTCCATTTCATAATATAGATACAATAAAATTATCAAAATAAAAGAATCTCAAAACATTTAAAACAAAAAACATTATAAAGTTAATGATATTAAAACTTGAAATGTTCAGATATATAAAAAGAAACAAACAAACAGAAAAGAACAACGCAAACCAATATGCAGTCAACAAAAATTACAGTAACACCACAATGTCTTCGAGAAAGTTGACAGCTTCAAATTACACAAAGAAACAACACGATGACTCTCACAACCAACAAAATTATAAGAACAGAAAACATCTCTGAAGGAGAAATAGCAATGGCACTACATGCCATATAAATAGGAATTTAAAAAAAGTATACTTAATATTCTTCAACAGATCAAAGAAAACGTAGATAAAACCAAGAAATCAGAGACAATTTTAAGAAAACCACAGGGGAAAATCTCTATAAAAGTTTAAGAAAACAATATAAGAATAAATTGAAAAAGTAAAAATAAAACCCTCACTGTCTTTAAGTCCCTTCTGACTCTCCAAGGAGAGGGTAGAATGACCATTGTGGGTTTCTGAGACTATAACTCTTTATAGGAATGGAAAACTTGCTCCCTCAGAGGGGCTAATGGCTTTGAACTGCTTACTATGCAGTTAGCAGCCCAACAAGTTAACTACTACTCCACCAGGTCTCCTCAATTAAGAAAATAAATGGACAATTGGATACCATACAAAAACAGCAAATAATTAACTCAGAAATTAACACTAATATTTCAGAAATAGATAGTACATAACCTAGAAAAGAAAGAGTACAATTGAGTTAATTAAAGAAAAGAAAAAAAGAGGACAAATTACTTGATAACAATCCGGTAGAGAAGGATTTAGAAAAAATAATGAAGAAAATTGAAAGAAGCCTAAGTTATATGGTGAGTAAGTTTATTGTGTCAACCTGGCTGATAAACACATGTGGGGCTAATTGAAGGGCAGAGGGATAAATGGCTTGGTGAGCCTCACCTTTCCGTCTCTTGCTTTCTGATGGTCGGACCAGGGTGCAGCTGCCTTAGCAGCTCCCGGCTTCAGCTTGCAAGGCTTACTTCCTGCAATACATCCCAAAGGAGAAGCCACTTGGACCTACCCGGATGCAGCCCTGGGTGCTAGAGTAGCCATGTGGAGACCCCTGCCAGCACCGAGATGTTTACACATTCACTGACTCAGCTTTCCTCCTGCAGTCGGCATCATTGCATCTGTTTTGTGAAATGGAAGAGGACTTTGTGGATTGGTGTTGGATATATGGGTTAATGTTGGACTTGTGGGCTTGGGCAGCACTGGGTTGGGATGTTTTCTTGATGTGCACTTACCCTTTATATAAAACTCTCTCTTATACACGAGTTTCTGTAGATTTGTTTCTCTAAAGTACCCGGACTAACACATATAGGGTACCATGAAGATAAATAATTAATGTGTGATTGGAATTTCAGAACAAGAAAATACAAAAATAAAAATAAAACAAAAAGTCACAGAGAAAAGTGTCAAATATTTCTTGAAAAAAAATCTTTTGTAATACCATTTGAGATGCAAAGATACCTATTTAATAAGCTCAGTGAACTTCAAGTAGCCTAATCCCAAAAAAGAAAATTGCCAAGACATATTATAATCAAATCTTCCAAAACCAAAGACAAAGAAATAATAAGAGCAGTTTGAGGTTAAAATGAGATTACACCTACAAAAGTAAATTAGTCACACCAAGCTCTGATTTCTCAGCAGAAACCATACAAGAAAGTAGATAATAGGATAGCACATACAAAATCATAAAAGAAAAAATTTTATTACCAAGAATTGTATATTCTGAAAAAGTATCACTAAAATGGTGGGAAAATTAAGATATATTCAGATAAGCAAGGATTATGGGGAATTTAAAAAACAAAGAGACAAACCTTATAAGAAATGATAGAGAATCATTCTGACAAAGAACCAACGTCAAGGAATAGCCTGAGATTAAGACACAACAATATCACACAGAAATCAACCCCAAATAAAAATTTTAAAAAACCAAGTTGCAAAACTAAAAATAGGGGAACAAAATATGAATCTGTAAATCAAAAAATATCTACAAAGCACAAAGAAATACCAAATAGTGTATTTCTAGAACTTCAAAATTAATAGGTAGTCAAGATAAAATGATGCAAAATACATTTCAAGGATAGGATCCTTGAGAGACAGCATTTAGATACAGTCTTCTGTCTAGAACTCTACCTGCCCAAGCCAGAGACCATAGGTAGGGACTCAAGTTCTGGGAATTCAGATGCATGACTGAATTCTTAGTATTCCAGGAATATTTTGGATTTCCCTCTCTGCTCCTGCCCAGGGAGACAGAGTGGTGCCAAATCCCAATATTGATTCACTACCTTCTATAGGACATTCCCTCCCTGTTGGGTGTGTCACCAAAATAAGGGCCCTATGTTATCAACACAATAGCATCCTTCAGCTGCACTCTCCTTATATTACACAATGGGCCAAAATGTGACTCTGGTAGATTACTAAATATTCTCTCCAATTTCCCCAACCACCACTTCCTCAGGACCCCACTCCCCTGCTCTCAGTGAGATACACTTTCACATAATCTAACAAATACTAGCACACCTCTTAAAATCCCTTCTTCCAATTTATCAAAAATCACTAATTTAACCAGAAAACTATGATTAATACCATCACTTAAACCCTAATCTTGAGTCCCTATCTATTTGTGCTACCCTCCTAATTCTAGCACACCTTCCTCATCTTCACATAATATGATTTCCAGGTCCTATCTGATCTTCCAACAATAACCCAAAGAACCAACTACACACACACACACACACACAACCCAGAACCCTGCACACCATCTTCAGTAGGATCACTATGCCACACACACAACAGTCAACAAAAGTTACCACAAAAAATCATGAGAAACAAAAGTCAACAACTGAAGATTACCCAAACCCAATGGAATACACAGAAAAAGATGCCCTTGAACTGCCAGAAAGAGAATACAGAAGAATGATGTTTAGGGCTCTACAAGAGATCTGGGGATGAATCTGGAAAACAAAGGAAGAAATTGAGATAGTAAGAACCTCACACATATAAGAAACACAGGAAGTAAGCAGTGAGATAAAAGAGATGAAAAAGAAGCACAGGACAAGAACTGAGCAATAGAAAATTGAATCAGTTCACTCAAAGACAACCAGGCAGACTTCAGCAAGTGAGAGATGCAATCAAACGAAAAAGCGAAAGACTCTGAAGAAAGCCTAGGATGATGTGGGACTCCAGGAAGGGAAACAGTGCACATCTCAAATAGAATACTTCTCTGCAGAAATCACGGAGGAAGAAAGAAAATGGTGCAAAATATTGGAAGCTTTGAAAGACAAAATTTGCCCACCAAGAATCCTATGTCCCACAAAGCTATCCATCAAATATGAATGAGAAATAAAGAACTTTTTAAGAATTCATAAAACAAAATCAACATTACAAAAAATATTATCCAGATCTTTGTGTTCAGAAACCAACAACTGCAGCACACAGACCTGATACCACCACAGGGTGTAACACCACCCAGAAGTCAACACAATGAAAAGAATACAGAACTAGAAAGCAATACAGATGTAGAGGGAAAATGAAGATATGAATAAACTCTAACACTCAGCCCCAAAAAGAGGAAGGAAAATGCCAGACACATATAATACAGTTAGGCAACCTCTAATCTAAATTTATAATAATAATGTAGGTTAAGAGACTAAATGCACCAATCAAAAGACAAAGAGTAGCAGACTGGATTCAAGAAGCACACCTCAAACTCACAGACAAAACAGACTCAGAATCAAAGGAACAAAATGGACTTCAAAGTAATGACATAATGGGAGACAAGAATGGCCATTACATGATAATCAAAGGATCCACAGACCAAGAACACATAACCATAATAAACACTATGCACTCAATGAAATAGTTGAAATACATCAACTAAATTCTCAATGAGATGAAAAGAGAAATTACCAGAATGCTAATAGTAAGGTGCCTTCCATACACCATCCCCATTAAGAAAGAAACTCAATAAACTGAAGACCTAAACAACACAGTCACACAATTCATCATCCTAGACATTTACAGAGTTCTCAAACCAACAGCAAAAAATAAAGATTCTTCTCCATCACACATGGTTCATATTCTAATATAGACCACATGTGAGATCATGAAGCAAGCCTTAACAAATCCAAACACAGAGAGATCATTAAAACCCTCTTCTCAGAACACAGTGCCATAAAACTGGAAATCAATGAGAACACAGCGAT
>NW_022103909.1:12994600-13017564 GCF_000313985.2 Echinops telfairi | reverse complement strand
GAGATTCAAACACACACAACTCAAAAGAGACTGGGTATTATGCCAAATACAAGATGAAATTAGGAGGTGCCTCGAAACAAAGGAGAATGATAACCCAACTTACCAAAATCTCTTGACAAGCAAAAGAAGTTATCAGAGGGCAGTTTATAGCAATTAGTGCACACATCAAGAAATAGGAGAAATTCATTTTAAGCACTTTAGTACAACACTTCCAAACATTCAACAACAGAAGAAAACAAATCATAAATATTTGAGCAGAAATATATGAGCTGGAAAACAGAAAAACAATTAGAAAATCAACAAAGAAAGAGGTTGATTCTTTGAAAGGATCAACAAACTAGCCACCTTAAAAAAGGAAAAGAAAGAGCAGAAGAAAATAATTAGAATTAAAAATGAAACATTTGGCATCACAACAGATCCAAATGAAATAAAAAGAATAATAACCCAGCATTACGAAACACTGCATTTCAACAAATTCAATAATCTAGATGACATACCTAGAAATACATTCTCTTCCCAAATTAACACTGATAGACCGTAAGAACTTGAACAGACTCGTAGCAAAAGAAGAAATAGACAAGGTCATCAAGAAACTCCCAACCAAAAAAACACCATAGGCCCAGATGGCCACACAGAAGAATTCTGCCAAATATTCAGAGAAGAGCTGTCAGCAATTCTACATAAACTATTCCAGAATATAGACAGGGCCAGCAAACTCCCAAACTCATTCTACAAAGCCAGCATTCTACCAAAACCAGGCAAAGACTTCCCAAAGATAGAAAACTACAGACCTATATCCCCATGAACACACATGCAAAAGTTCTCAACCAAATTCTTGCCAATAGAATCCAACAAAATATACCAAAAAATAATACACCATGACCAAGTGAGAATCATACCAGTGATGCAAGGCTGGTTCAAATTCAAAGAACAATTTATATAATCCACCACATAAACAAGAGAAAGGATAAGAACTGTATGCTCATATCAATTGATGTAGAAAAAAGAATTTGACAATATCCAATACCCATTCCTAATAAAAGCACTTAATAAGATAAGAGTGGAAGGGAAATTCCTCAACACAACAAAAGCCAATATGGAAACCAACAGTCAATATCACAGGCAATGGGGAAAAGCTGAAAACACTCCTATCGATTGTGGGAACCTGACAAGGATTTCCCTTATCGCCACTCTCATTCACCATTGTGCTGTACTGGGCATTAAGGCTCCAGAGTCTTCCCTCTAACCACAATGGAGGGATGGGAATCCTAGGGTACCAGTCAGAGTATCGGAGAGACCACTTCAGGAGATTAAAATGATAAATCTGGCCTGAATGGCTAAAACCTGGTCATTTGATCTCCCCTTGGTTTTCAATATTTTCTGTGGTTTCTTTTCTTTCTTTCTTTTGTTTTTCATATTGGGCTTTATCTCGGTCATAATTTGTCGCTGTGGGTAGCCTTTTTGAATCTCTGCTCTTTTCTGTTTTTTTGGTATATGAACCCTAGGATTGATGACCCTATAGAGATAAGAACTAGAATAAGAGTTCCTGGGAGGTACAGTGGGAGAAGGGGGGTGCAGGGAAGGGGGGGTGCTGATATCAAAGACTTCAAGAAGGAAGAAATTGTTTAAAAATTGCTTCCATTTTTACAATACTGCTTGATGTGTTTGAACTATAGAATGGTATGATGTCTGGATTAGCTTCTAATAAAATGGTTTGGGGGAAAATACAATTCTAGGTTACTAGAAAGAATATTCATAAACTTTCTCCTAAAATAAAAAAGAAGAAAATCATAAAGACTCACTAAAAACAAAATCAACAGCAATAGAAGAGATGAAAAGTAAACCTGCTAAAGAGTAAATTCCACACTGAAAAATGTATGGAACAAAAAAATCACCAGCACTACATACCATAAAGAACAGTAGAATGACAGTAGTAAATTCAGACCTATTGATAATTACACAAAATGTAAATGGATTAAATGTACCAGTAAAGATAGTGGTTGAATGGCGAAGAAAACATAACCTATAAATATGCTGCTTACAAGAGACACATCTTAGACATAAATATAAACTAAAAATAAAAGGTTTGAAAAAATATATGTCAACAACAACGAAAAACCAACCCAGTAGTAGCAAAATTAATTTCCAATAAAATAAGTATTAAGGCAAAAGTCACCATCAGGTGTAAAGAAGGACATTATTTAATGCTTGAAGGGTCAATCTAACAAAGCAACATAACTATAATCAATGTCTACAGATCCAATTAAAGAGCTCTCAAATACATAAAACAAGCTTTGGCAGATTGGATAAGAGAAAAATAGCAATATAATAATCATATACTTTACACACCAGTTTCAGTGAAGGGCAAAAAATATTTCAAAATTCAACAAAGATAAAGAACTTCTAAATTACACTATCAACTTATCTAGAATGCCCCACGCTGAAACAGTGCAATGCACTTCCTTTTCCAGCACACACGGATCATTCTCCAGACTAGACCGCACGTCAGGCCACAACAGAAGCCTCAATAAATTTAGAAACATTACAATAGTTCATAGTATCTTCTCTGTTGCCACACCATAACATTAGAAATAAATGACAAGAACTAGGAAAAATATGAAATAAGTGGACATTAAATACCTTGCTTATAAAGTACTGGGTAATGGGAAGACGTTTTAACGAAATCTTTAAAATTCCTAGAATCAAAGAATGAAAATATGACATACAAAAACCATGGGACAAGGCAAAAATGGAGCTCCGAGTTACAGTTTTAATAATGAAAACGCTCATCAAAAAGCAAAGAAACAAAATCAACTCCTTAAGCCAACAGCTCTAACAATTAGAAAAAGGGCAGGGAAAAGGCCAACAGTGACCATAAGAAAGATGTACTAAAGACTAGAGCATAATTCAGTGGAACAGAAAAACAATGAAAAGAATCAACAAGACTAGAAGTTCATTCTTTCAAAAGAAAAAGTCAAAAAATCACTGACTGTTTAAATAGAGAAAAAGAAGATACAAATAACATGAATAAGAAATAAAGTGGATGGCATTAAAAAAGGACCAAGTGAATTTAACCATGAGTGAAAATATCTTTAAGACTTATATTCCAATAAACTTGAAAATCTAGAACAAATGAACTAATTCCTAGATACACACTACTTGCCTAAACTAAGACAAACTGAGATTAAACAAAAGAACCAACTCAACAAGTCAGAAAAAAACACCTCAATACTAGAGATTTTTGCCAGAGTCAGAGAAAAGTTGACACCCACTCTACTCAAAATGTTCTAAGACATAGAAAAGGCTAAAATATTTCCAAACTCATTTTATGACACAAACATAACCCTAAAATCACAAAACCACGCAGAAACCAATAAAAATGAAAATTATAAATTAATAATTCCCCATGAGCATAGATGAAAAATTTCTCAACAAAACTTACCAAATAGATTCAACAAGATAGCTAAAAAATAATACACCGTATTCAAGTGGGATTCATACTAGGTATATAAGGATGGGTGAGAGGACACAGCCCTGTTACATAACTGCCTTTTGTCCCATGATCTGCATGATCACAATCAAATGTTTTGGAGTTCCCATTCTTCTTAAGGCTATCCATAGTTTGTTATGATCTAAAAGTTGAATGCCTTGGCATAGCCAAGAAAACACAAATAAATACCTTTGTTGTATTTTCTGCTTGCAGTGAAGCTCCATCTGACATCAGCAATGATATCCCTTGTTCTACGTTCTCTTCTGAATCTGGCTTGAACCTTTTTACCAGTTCTGTGTAAAGATACTGCTAGAATCATTGTTTGATGATCTTCAGCAAAATTTTGCTTGTAAGTGATGTTAATGACATTGTTCTATAATTTGAGCATTCTTTTGGGTCACCTTTCTTTGGAATGATTACAAATATGGATCTCTTCCAATCAATTGGCCAAGTAGCTGCCTTCCAAATTTCATGGCATAGACAGGTGAGTGGTTCTAGTGCTTCATCAGCTTGTTGAAACAATTCAATTGGTATTCTAAATTCCTGAAGCTTAGCTTATGGTTGGTGTTTTCAGTGCAGCTTGAACTTCTTTCTTCGGCACCATGGGTTTTTGCTCATATGCTACATGACATAGATGAACCAGAAGGATATTATACCATGTGAAATAAATCAACCCACAAAATGACAAGTGCTTTATGAAATCATTATTATTGAAAGGCAGGAACAGGGTGACTCACAGAGAGAAACATTCTTTGATGGTAACCAGGGGAAGGAAAGGTAAATACCTGGCTAGAGCTAGACATGCCCTGAACTGGGAGAAGGGAACTGTGCTAAGGGAAAGCTCAACCCCGTGGGAGCAACACCAGAGAAAACACTGGGAAGCACACAAAAGTAACAAGCAAGAATGGTACGTACGTAACAAGTGATAGCTTGTATCATTTGTATCACCATCCTGTAAGAATTATAATAATAATAATTTACAAGTGTATACACAGATAAACTGTAAATTGAACAGATGTGGCATAGAATAAGGAAGTGTATTCCTGAATATATAGATAAGGGGGTACCCCCCCCAAAAGAGGATTTTAAAAATAATTTTATTGGAGACTCTTACAGCTCTTATGACATTCCATACATCCATTGTATCAAGCACATTTGTACATACGTTGCCATCATCATTTCCAAAACATTTTCTATTTAAGCCCTTGATATAAGCTCCTCTTTTTTCCCCTTCCTCCCCTACCCTCCCCCACTTATTCATCCTTGATCAATTATATATTGTTATTATTATTTCATATCATACACTATCAGTTGTCTCCCTTCATTCACATTTCCATTATCCTCCGTCCCCTTCTAGGGGGAGGGGGTGCACTAGTATCCAATCTTTTGATGGGTCCCCCTTTTCTTCCCCTTCCCCCTCCCTGATCATCCCCCTACCCTCATGATATCTCTACTCCTACTACTATTCCTGAGGGTTTTAAGGAGTTTTTTTCAAAGCTATGTATTTAATTCTTTTTTTTACAAAACAACCTTATTGCCCTCAAAGTACCCTCCAGCACCCTCCATCACTCCCCATTAATACACTTGTCAAACATGCGATTCCATTCTTGGAAACATTTGTCAAACTCATCTGTTTAGAAGGCTGACAGCCCCTCCCTCGCTGTATTTTCATGTTCTGCTTCATTTGCAGAAACAAAAAGAAGAAGCCTGGAGTGTGGTCTGGTGAGTAAAGTGTGTGAGGCAAGAGAGGCATGCTGTTTTTTTGCCAAAAACTGGTGCACTGAGATGGCTGCGTGACCAGGTGCATTGTCCTAATGGCAAAACCAGTCCCCCATCTGCCACAAATCAGGTTTTTGGTGTTTTTTTTTGGTCATACACTGTTATGTAATATTTTTCAAATCTCTAAATAGAAAGCTCAACCTGGTGGTCTGACCTGGTGGAATGAACTCCAAATGCACTATTAGTTGACATTGTTGTATATTCTGGAAGTTGACGGACGTCCAAAACGGGTTTGTCACCAATCGATATTAAACCTTTTTTGAAATGAGAAAACCACTTGTAAATGAGTTTCTCCCATTGCACTGTCTTTGTAAGTTGTGTTCAACATCACAACAGTTTCTGCAGCAGAAACAGTTTTTCCAAGCAGAAAACAAAATTTCACAGCTGCATGCTGTTCTCTTAAATCAGCCATTAAAAAAAACCAAGGTTTTAGCGAAACTTCTTTTTTTTGAAAAAATTCACTGTGACCAGAGAGAACCTTCTCAGGTGAGGGCCCTGGGTGCACTAACTCAGATCAAGTTGCTGGATGCTTGCCTTGCAGGAAAAATGTATACTACAAAAGCTTCTCTCTGCCCAGCACAATTCTGAGTTTTGGGGGGATACCTGTGTTAGTCTGGGTGACTAGAGAAACAAATTCATAGACACTTATAGGTATATAATAAAGAGCTTTATATAAAGAGTAATTTGTATATTAAGGAAAACATTGCAGCCCAGTCCAGATCAAACCTTTAAGTCTGATATTAGTCCATATGTCTCATACGTCTGTAAATTCCTCTTCAGACTCATGTAGCATATGCAATGACATGGAATGCCTGAAGATCACAGGCCAGGGTTTGGAAAGTCTTGTGGATCCAGTGGTGGGAGAGCATCTCAGTGCCTTCATGGTTTGTCACATGGCTCCTCCAGCTCCAGGGCTCTGGCTCCATCAGCTAGCCTCCATATGTCTTGTCAGCAGGAATGTTTCACAGGGAGACAAAGTAGAGCAACAGTGTGTGTCCTGCTTCCAGGGAGGAAGGTAGGAGTTCCCAGAATCTTCAGGAGAAGGCCATGCCCACACAGAGGCCTCATTGGCTGTGATCTGATCGACAGGCTAGACTCTACCCCTTCATAAATTGACAGATTATGTAACTACCACAGTACCCCCTTGTATGTTTGGAAGCGAGTATTTCCACATCAGTATTTGTTTGTGCTGAAAATTGATCTATATGAACAGTAGAGCATACAAAAGGCACGGTTATGAAAATTTCTTAACCATGAACTAGAATTTTGTGGGACTGAAGCACTGCTTTGGAAGTTTGGGGAAATAACCTCAGGGGTCATCTAGGTCAATTGGCATAACAGTTCACAAAGACAATTTTCTAAATTTAGTTGAGTAGCAACTGGGATCTTAAAAGCTTATGCACAACTACCTAGGATGCAACTATTGGTCTCTTCCTAGTTGAAGCAAAGAAGAGTAAAGGAAATCAAGACTCAAGGAAACAATTAGGCCAAAGGACTGGTAGACCATGTGAACCACAGGCTCTACTAGTAGACCCGAAGAACTACATGGTGCCTACCTAACAAATACCAACCACTGTGTTCAGGATCTCCATAGAAGATAATGGGCAGAGTAGAAGAAAAACATAGAGCAAAATTCAAAATCATATAAAAGACCAACTTACTGATCTAATACAGAAGGCTATGGCTTTTAGACCCCCACAAACCACTAACTGAACCACTCAGAGGATCCCCCTTTCGCCAAAAAACAGAGCGTCCTATCAAGTGAACAGCAATATCTATGGGGAAAGTGCTGCTCAGATTAATCAACCCTAAGGGACCAAAGAAGCAGCATTTGCCCAAAAATAAGTTCAGAAGGCAGGAATGGGCAGGAAATGGAAACCCCACAGAGGAAGTGGGAAAAGTACTATTACATTGAAGGGGTTGCAACTACAGTCATGAAACAAGATGCATATAAATTATTGACTAAAACCAGCTCGCACCCAAACCATAATAAAATGTTTAAAAATTCAAATCATAAGTTCCACACAATAAAATATCAATGATAAAATACCTACTCCATTTTAAGGCAGATGAAAGAAAGAATTGAAGACCAGGCAACTAGTAAGCTCTTCTTTGAGTACTAATATCATGTTCTATTCATAAATATCAGTAAGCTATCAATTAGGTGAAAATTATTCATTATTACTTTTGCCTTTAGCATCTATTTTAACTGGATTTTCTCCCTTAAAGAATTTAAAGAAAATGCATTGGGTTGCTCACTGAAAATCAGCCAGTAGTTCAAAACTACCAGCAGTTCAAAACTGCCTCTGGAGAAAGACGAGGCTTTCTGCTCCTGTAAAGAGTTACAGTCGCAGAAAACCAGAGAGGTAGTTGGACCCTCTTCTACCACGTTGCTCAGTCAGAATCTACTTGATGGCAGTGGGTTAGGTTTGGTTTTTCTTTGTCCATGTCATAAGAATAAGCTCTCAACAGGAACTTGAAAGAAGTGACAACGATTTTCTTAGCAGAACTTAACTTTATTTATTTCAATATTGGCAAAGTCCAAGGAATGTCGTGGAGCAGGGAGCGAAGGAGCGATGTCATGACTCAAGGTATTCAAAACGTAAAACAGCAAATAGGAGGGAGACCAGGAAATGAGGCTGGCGTATTTTTTCCACGACAAATTGGAATAGAAACTCTTGAAATCCAGTGGAGAAAAATTTAATTCCGGAAACCAAGTCAAGATTGTATTAAGATAGCGATATTTTCTATGTATTAAAGATAAACTTACTGAAAGAAAGAGAATACTGGAAAACGCAATCTATAAATAGGTTCTGTCATGTTATTAGGAAATAGCAGCTGCATTTGCCAGCCTGACTCATTTAAGGAGAGAGTGGTAATTGGAAGGAGTAAAAAGATAATGGGAAAATTGCAAGCTAGATTGATGGGATGGGTAGGGGGTTTCCTTCAGGATAAGAATGACAGGTGAAGATAAATATTAGGACTAGTACAGAGTTAAGCAACACTGCCTATTCCTGTTCTACATTGATCGGTATTCACCCTGACAGTACGACTTGTTTAAAATTCATCTTACTCAATGATCCCCTTCACAAAATCACAGAAAAATTAGGTTGCAAGATATTTCTAGCCGTCCTTGAATCTTTTCAACTTCATCCCAGCCTACCAAATGCCTGGCTTATGTGTCAACATTTCCAGGGACGAGATGTTCATTGCTTTCTAAAGCAACTTAGCCCACATGTGGTGAACTTAGGATGTTAACTTCGATCTTACATTGAGCTTAAATCCATCCCCTATGGCTTCCTCCTGTTGGCCTATTCAACCTAAATAGATGTAGTATTTTTATTCACACAGCCTGGTGCCTGCCCATTTGGCTCAGTTCTGTGGTCCTTACTTTATCATGTTACAGACACTGTAACATGGACTGTGCTATGATAAAAGAATTGCTCTTTTTATCCCGTTAATGATAACAGAGCCCCCATCGAGCTTGGTGTCTTGATATCACCACAGGTCAGGCTCTGTGGGTAACCCTCACCTCATCAATTTTCCAAACGGATGGGAACTAACATTTGATGAGCCCTATGTTGTGCCAGTAATTTGGTACAGATTATGCCAGTTCATCCTTTCAGCAATTCTATAAAACAGGTACTGTTCGTGACCCCTTTAAACAGTATTCAGTGTTGTCCTCTTATATTTAGGAATTGACTACGTTATCATTTCTTCCAGGTATTGGTTTTCTACCAGTAATGTTAGATTCCTTAATATACATGTATATTTCCTTTCAGTTCTTACATTTTATTATTGTTTTGTTATATTTGATCATCTAGAAGCGTTTTCCAATTCTTTCTCAAATGAGGAAAGATACATATAAAATAGATGGTATTTTAAATAGACCATTCACAGATAAGATACAGCAGCTCAATGAAGTTCAGTAACTTCACCAAGAGGTGATTATACTCTGGTAAATGGATTTTCAGTAACTGAACCCTTAAATATCTGATTTATAAATCAGAAGTCTAGCTTACTATTTTAGTGGAAGATCTCTGTGGAAAGAGAGCTGATGGCCATCACTGTACAAAGCACTCAAAGACAAAGTCACAAATCAAATCTTACATCAGTTAGAGGCATTAAAAAATGAGTTTATGGTGTCAAAGTAATATTTACATAAATATAAAATCACCGAGTGTTAATCTTCTTTGTCTAGAAATATTTCCATCTAAGGGATCATAATAATGGTCATTAACATTGTAGCATTGAGGTCTCTTAGATGATTTTAAAACTAGAATAGAATATTAATTATTTTCTCTGTTACTAATCAGTTATTTACATTTCAGGAACAGAGCTTCTTATTTCAAAAGTATGTGAAGTTGATCACACTTCAAAGGTTTAAAATTTTTTTAGTAACATCTAAAACATTGCCTCTATTTAGGTAGATTTGCTTTGGTTTCCAACCCATTGTTATTGCTGCAGTTGACATGATTATGATTCATTCATGACCTCAAAACTAAAAGTAACAGAACTACATTTTGACTGGTATTGTTCTATATTCATGGTTATTGATATGCTTGAGTCCTTTTTTTTTTTTTTTTTTTGGTATGGCTACTGTTTGAACCAGCTCATGAGAAGCCTCTTTATTTTCCTTGGTCCTGTAATTACCAAACATGATGTGCTTTTGACTTTCCTGCTAATATACCCAAAGTAAGTAAGTTGACGTCTCATCATTCTCACATCTAAGAAACATTCTGGTGTACACTACTCTGTTTTTATACAATAAAGAAACAAACAAAAAATCTCCATTGCCATTAAGTTGATTTCAACTCATAGCAACCTTATAGGGCAGAATAGAACTGCCCATGGGCTCCCCTGAGATATAGTCATTATGGTAGCAGATTGCTAGGTTTTTCACCTACAGAATGGCTGGTGAGTTTGAAATGATCTTTCACTCAGTAGTCAAGGTTTTAACCACTACGCTATAGTACCCTGGCTCTTTTCATCCATTTCAAATGGGGCCATTTGTGACTTCATTTTTGAACATTAGGACTTAACTTTGTCTGAGACTTCAAGGGCAAAGACGTACTTTATAAAGGGGTAAGAAGTTTCCCTTCGGTGCGGAGGGAGGGAGGGAGGGAGGGAAGGACGATCACCATGTGATGGAATAAGTTCTGAGAGCAGGACTGGGACCCTGGGATCCAGGGAACTGGAACTTGTTCACCAAACTAAAGTCCAGGGGAATTATGCAGGCTGCAGCTAAAAGGTGGTCAAAGGCCTGAGGCTCAAAGGGACTCCTACTCCTAGAGAGACCAGGGTTGGTGTATTCTAAAACAAACTAATCCATTATCATCCACTGGAGTTAATGTTGACTTTCTCCAGTGGAGTGGCTGATGGGTTGACCTATTGACCTTGAGGTTAGGACTCCACTCCCTAACGTATAGTGCCCCGAGGGCTCCAATGACAGAGCGTAGCTGTACCAATTTTTTATTTGGAACTCTGAATTTTCATATGCTGTTTTTAAATCCTGTCTATTATGGAATCCAAGTCTTCAGGGAAATTATCTTAAAATGTCACTTCTTAATGTTAAATATATTTGATAAACAGGCAAAATAGGGGTTTCTTAGGAAGAAGAGGAGACTGGAAGTTACATAGGCAATTAACATTGAAAAAGGAAGCATTTCTCCTGATGGCATCTATAAATATTATTTCAGATTTCAAGTTTTGGCATTCCCCACTGAACTTTTCAAATTATGATCATAATAAGCCAGGTTCCCAAATGGATATCTTATCAACTATGTAAACCTAGGGAAACATAGTTTCAGAAAGAGAGATAAGTATGGCAATTTGTTACATTTTCATTGATAAAACAATGCAACTAATAGAAAATACAGCCTGCTTTTTTTCATAGTTGTGCAAATGAATAACAAATGAGCATGAAAGTGTACTTATAGCCATTTTACATACTATTTATTGTAAAACTATTTTGCACATAGTGAGACTATATTTTAAAGGAGGCATTTTTACGTTTGAGAATCAGAATTGTTTTGGTTCTAAATATTATTATTTATAAAATATGATTCATTTATAATAGTGATTTAAAGATTTTTAGTTCTCATCTATTAGACTTCAGAAACACAAACTAGGTTTATTAGATAATAGTTTCTCTTTAATCTATAAGATTGATAATTTAAATTTAAGTAAACTCACTCAACCCAATTACATTTGAGAAACTAATTAAAGTTTTCAACTCTTTTATCATTCTTGGTCATATAAATATATATGATCAAATATTTGAGAGTCTTTGAGTAAGAATTATAAGAATGATACAGATTTATGAAGTTATGAGCACAATGTTCAAATAATGTCAATTTAATATTCTTAAATTGAGCTTTCTTTCTATCTTGAACCTCCATCCCACCTGATGGTAATAACTTTATCTTTGTCAGTTTAAAGAAAAAATAATTCAGAATTTTCTCAGGAAATGTGCTTTTTTGAAGTTAACTTAGATTCATTTCCAACCCCTATGATGTGGTAAAATTTTGGAAGGCTCATTTGGTCGGTCATATATTCTCATGATGGCTCCTGTGATTGTCCTTGTGTCTGTTGTGTTCCTTTGTTATTGTAAACTAGGGGGCATTCCACAATTCATCTAATTTCCATTCGCAGATTCCTCTATGACTTGGCAACTGTAGGGTAGGCCTGCTGGCTTCGGTTAGAAGTTTTAGTGTGCGTGCCTAAATGGTCTGAGTAATTGGCCCTCAAACTTACTCTACCAAAAGGGCTTCAGAAATGGGCCCTGACAGGCTGCGGTGTGAGAAGCTGAGTATGGTAAGGGAGTAGTGTCAGCTCTAGAGGTACTGGTCCCTAATGGTTTTAGTATGCATTGTACACTCATGAGATTCTAGAGCCACCGGTCCAGGTACAGTGGCCCCCAGCATTTCCCCATGAAAATTACAAGATGAGCCTCTCTTAAAAGGGGACAGCTGTACATTCAGAATCACTCAAAATCTAATTTGCCATTGTGCCCCTGAACAGGATCAGTACTGGGAAACTCGCCTTTCTTTGGAAATATCTGCTAAGTGCTCTTATCCGTGGGCTTTTGTTTGCATCATTTAGAATTGGTCTGATTGACGTCTACATCTGGTTTTCACTAGTCCACCACTATGCTTGCAAAAGGTAGAGAATTCCAGTAGACCCAAGCCGTGGTGTGTTCAGTTGTCTCAGATGCAGGTGAAAGTTGGACATGGATAAGGACGACTAAAGAACAGACTTGGTGCTGGAGAAGAATATCGATAATACTAAAAGGACATATTGAGCTATATTAGAAGAAGTAAGCTCAGAGCGATCCTCAGAGGCAAGAATAGCAAGACTTCGTCGCACCTATTTTGAACTTGAGGTTAGGAGAGAACAGCCCCTGGAGAAGGACCGCATGCGTGGTGAAGCGGAGGGGTGGTGAGAAGAGGAAGGCCCGCAATGAGATGGGCAGACACGGTGGCTGCACCAGTGGGCTCAGGCACAGGAACAGTGGGGAGGATGGTGCAGGACCATGCGATGTTTTGTTCTTTTGAGCATAGGATCAATATGGGACAGAGCCGACATGAAGGCAGCAAACAACATAACAAAAACAGAGACCTTTAAGACTAGGTATAAAGACCATTGACTAACTCAATGATGCTATCACTAGAACTACCGTTTGCCCCCATGGGGATGATTTATAATATTCCCCAATAAATGATAATAGTATCTCTAAAGGGGACCAGGGGCAATATGAACTATGAAGGTATGAATGGACTGCGAGCTTGTACTTCATTGGAAACTCTAATTTAAGAACAATTCGTTCTCATGGCAAGCCCTAGTCCATACTTACCCTCGCAAAGAGATCGCTGAAGATGTAAATGCATTAGCAAAATATGGTGAAGCAATCAGAGGGCACCCAGGGTCAGACAGAATAGCTCCTGAGATCTGAAACGCTTCTTTTCAAACAAGAGTCATCTAAGTTAGGTGACACCTCAGTCTGCACAGAAGAAACAAACCAGCCTGTGTGATCCAAGGATTGTAATAATAAAATCTAAGAACAGAGGACAGAGTGGCTTTAGAATTTAAATCCTCAGGACTTGGCTTACAGAAGGCTAAGGAGGACAATGAAAGCACCAAATCCATCTGCAGGGTCGCCACAAGGATTAAGCCTATAGAGAACCCTCTGAACATCGACTACTGACGGGAATAGCCTTGTTATCAGAGCATGCATTGAAAAGTGGATTAGTGCTAATAGAGTTAGGTTAAAATTTAACACCTTGTCATCTGTTCTCCCCTTGTGATCCATTTTAAATTTGTTCTAGTTTTTATTGTTTTCTGCTTTATTTTGGTTTGAGGTATTTCGGTGTTAGGTTTTGTAATTATTGTTGGGGGGAGCTATGCGTTTCCTGATATGAAATCCAGGATAGATTGTGGTTCCTATGACAGGGAAGGTCAAGGAAGGGTAGGAGCTTATAAAAATTGAGTACGAGAATGAAGACAAGATTCTAAACTTTATTGTGGTGCTGATCGCACCACTCTTTTTAATATGTTTAAATCATTAAAATGTATGGTATGAGGATTATATGTCAATAAAACTATTTTTAAAAGATGTGGTGTTAAGATTTCTGCCCTATAACATTAAAAAAGTGACTTTCTTATTACATTCTGAAAAATAGATACGAGATCTGTGCCCATTCCTTAATAAAACAATAATAACACATTTACTGTTCTTTGTGTGCTCTTCACATAACTATTCTCATTTCTGGGAAAACAAAAAATATGCTATTCTTATCTATTTCACCAAAGATATCAAATGAGTGTATAGTATAGATTAAATGACTATGAACTGTAGATACTCTCTTGGTGAGAATTATTACTCATGAGAGTATCAAGTGACATCATCACTTTAGTAAATAAGGTGGTGGTATCTGGTAAAAGTGGAAATTATGTTCCCCAAGGATGCAGCAAGCCCACACCTGGGTCAATACTTCTTGTTGCTGATGGGAGCCGTTGAGTCACCTCTGACTCACAGCAACTCATAGCAAGAGTCATCGCAGGGCTCCAGCCCATTACTGCAGCCACTGCGACGTCGACCCATCTTGGGAAGGCTCTTCCTCTTTTCCACCGACCTTCTTCTTCACCACGCATGCCGTTCTTCCCAGGAACTAGTCCCTCCTGAGAGCACATCCAAACTGAATGCAAACAAGTGTCTCCTTCCTCATGTCTTCTTTTTTAAAAATCATTTTACTGGGGATTCTTACAGCTCTTGCAATATTCCATACATCCATTGTATCAAACATATTTGTACATATGTTGCCATCCTCATTTTCTAAACCTGTACTTTCTATTTGAGCCCTTGGTATCAGCTCCTCTTTTAATTCTTTTTGAGGGGGTTCTTACAGCTCTTATCACAATCCATACATCCAGCCATTGTGTCAAGCCCATTTATACATCTGTTCCCATCATCATTTTTAAAACATTTTCTTTCTCCTTGAGCCCTTGTCCATCCTCATGTCTAAGGAGCATTCTGGCTGTACTTTTTCTAACACAGATTTTTTTCCTTCTACTGGTGGTCCACGATATATTTAACATTTTCACCATCAGCATAATTCAAACGCAACACTTGTTCAATTTTACACATTTTGCATATATGTGAGACAATTGAAAATACCGTGGCTTGGGTCAGAGGCATCTGAGTCCTCAAAATGACATTTCATTTGTAAAGACTTTAAAGAGGTGCTTTGCCCAATGTAGCATATCATTTGGCATTTATTGATTGCTGCTTACATGGGTGTTAACTGTGGATTTCTGAAGTAAGATAAAATCTTAGGCAACTTTGATATTTTCTTATATTATCATTATTTTGTTTATTGATCCAGGTGTGAGAATTTTTGTTTCTTCATATTGAGGTGAAACCCAGACCAAAGGTTGTACTCTTTGATCTTCTTCAATAAGTGCTCCAATTCTTCTTCACTTTCAGAAACTAGAATTGTATTATTTGTATATCACAGGTTATCGATGAGTCTTCTTCCAATTCTGATGCAGCATTTCCCAGATAATCCAACATTTTTAAATACTTTCTCTCCATTCAGATGGCATTAGTACAGTGAAAGGATACAACCATGACATCCTTAATGTTTTCTGTATCTTTAATGTTTTCTGATTTGGGCTTCAGAAATTTTCCCCTTTTCATTTTCTAGACCCAGATCTTTGTATATTGTATTGTAATATTTTACCTTGTTTTATTAGATCCCCAAACTTATTTGGTCTCCTGCTTCCTTCTCATAAAAATCACTTTTGTTGTCCCCCTGGCAATTAAAAATTTTTGTACTATAGCTCATAATCCTGAAGAAAGTGTTGATAGCTACTTGTGCAGATGCCTGGATCTTTCTGGTGCCTCCTTGGAAAATACTGCTTTAGAAACCCTTAAGGGTCTGCCCGTGCAGATATGCAGAGGACAGAATTGCAATATATTGCAACGATGATACATCCTGAATGATTTTCAGTAGAAGAATGAAGAAGGTACACCAATACTCTAAAGTAGCTAAAACAAAGTTGGTCTATCTGTATCTTTTAACATTAATAGATCTCAAAAACCATACTGTTGAGATTTTTGAATTCTCAGAAGAAGGCAGACTTTGGGGGGCTCTGATGGCCCACTGGATAAACATTCAGCTGATAACCAAAAGGCTGGAGGTTCTAATCCACAGAGCAAGTGTGGCAATCTGCTTCTGTAAAGATAACAGCCTTGCAAACCTGTGGCGGCAGTACTACTGTCCTGTGGAGTGGCTGTGAGTCAGCAACAGGTTTGGTCAACCCTTGCTGAAGCAGATCATCAAGTCTTTTCTCCCAGATCAACTGAGTGAGTTTGAACCACCGACCAGTTAGTTAATAGCCAAGCACATAATTGTTGAGCCGCCAGGACACCATATCACATCATAGCATCATGGATGGAATGAAATACATTTCTTAACATGTCTCACATTTCAAGGTTCTAACACACTGACTAAGGAATCCTGGTGGTGCAGTGAGTTAGGCACTGTGCATCTAACTGAAAGGTGGCAGTTCAAATCCTCCAAGAGAAAGAAGTAGAGATTTACAGTCTCAGAAACCCTAAGATTCTCTCCTTTTCTAAGGAGTTGTTATGAGCTGAAATCAAATCAATGGCATGGGATTTTTTGGTTTGGAGATAATATAAGACTCCTATAATGTTTAAATTGTAATCCCAACCTATCCCTTAAAGTCTTCTCTGAACCAAAATATAGTTTATCTTAATAGGTAACGTATGGCATTGTGATCTTTTAAAGCGATATCTTTATGAGATAGAATAGGCAAAACAAAGATGGCAGCTTAGGAGGAGGCTGGGCACTTTAGGAGGTAGTGAGTAGCAGTTAATGGTGGTGGGACAGTTTGTAGATGGGTGATGAGGATGTTTTCATAGCTTGAAGAACATAAACAACGCCACTGAGTTGCAAAGACAGACATTATTGAGATGGACCCAAGGGGCTTCAAAGGGTGCATGGAAAAATTCCACTCTCTTTACTTTTCTATTTTCCCACAAACTTTTTGAATCCCATTGTTAGTGTAAGTCAGTATATTTTCCTCAAGGAGAAAACAAACAAACACATAATGTTGAGAGGAAAAGGCAAGCTTTAGCTTCACATTAATACATAATGGGATGCAAATTCATGTATTTGAAAACACACAAAAATAATAAGAACATACTGTGGCAGTTACATAATCTCCTGTCAACTTGAGTGAAGGGGTGGGTCTAGCCTGTCAATTAGGTCATGGGCTGATTCCTCCTTGTGGGCGTAGCCTTCTCCTGAGGATTCTGGGAACTCCTGTCTTTCTTCCTGGAGGTGGGACACACTCATCTACACATTCCAGTTGACAAGCCACATGGAGCCATCCTGATGGCAACCAGACCCCTGGAACTGGAGGAGCCATGTGGAGACCTGCACCAGGGCTGAGATGCTTCCACCACCACTGGATCCACTACCGGCCTGTGATCTTCCTGCATTTGGCATCATTGCATGTGCTGCGTGAGTCTAAAGAGGAATTTATGGACTAGTATCGGACATATGGGCTAATATCAGGCATATGGACTTGATCTGGACTGGGCTGGAATATTTTCTCAATATACAATTACTCTTGGATATAAAACTCTCTCTTACACACACATGAGATCGTCACGGGATTTGTTTCTCTAGTCACCCCAGGCTAACACACAGACTATTTATGTGGACATGTACATATAGGTACAAATATAAAAATGGAAACATCAAAGTTATTCTCTAGAAAGTAAAATATTCTAAGGGACTTTTTTCCTGTTTTTAAAAAGGCTTTCTTTTTCATAGACGTGAAACTCTGCTCGGTAGTCTCATGCACTGCCACCATGTCAACTCTGACTCATCAACCACAAAATGGAAAAAGACATTTGTGATCATGGTTGCCTGAGAGAGAATGGTTCTTAGAGGGAAATTAAACTAGAAGTGATAAACAAGAGAATCAGCTTTATGTATAACATTACATTCTTTTTATTTAAAAAAAATAAATATGAAAAAAGTTAACTATGTCCAGTTGTTAATTGGTACATGGGTGTCTTTTATAGTAGTTCTGGAATTTTTCTGTATTTTTTTACTTAAAAATAATCTGCTCAGTCACACAGAGTGCAGGCCATACTTAATAAATCATGTGCCTTAAAATTAATAAACACTTTTTAAGAAAATTAGGTAGACATGCTCTCATCTTTATGTCTAAATTTTTGTCATTATATAATTATGATCTATTTATTTATTTCATGTGTATTCATTCTTTTTCCTCTTTTACAATTTAAGCAACTTGTGACAATCTCTATATCCTTAATTTCTACAATATTTTTCCAAATCTCCTGAATCAGAATTCAAAAAATTTAACGTCTCACCTAAGTTCTACTAGCTGTGTAACTGGGCCAGTTGTTTAATAGATGGAAACTTTATTTTCTCCGTTGGAAATGAGAAGCAGGGAAAACCTATCATTAATAATCTACACTTCCATATTTCTTTGTAAAACATGAAAGCCTCTTCCATATATATAATCCATACTTCTTTTCAGGTCTGAAAGTTGATGTGAATCTTCCCGGTTTCCTATTACACATGCTTTATACCTAACACATCTCTCTCCTTTAATGAATACACAGTGCAAGGAAGCACAGAATAAATGCCTGCTTTTTTGTGGTGAGTAATATCTGTAATCCTAATTAAGACTTTGAATGATCCATTTTAATGTCAGTTTTGTGTATTCATCAATGTTGAATTAATTTAAGCCACACAGTTATGAGACAAGAGGCTGTTTATTGATTTCTTTGCTTTATGGCAATCCAATGGTCGCATACATATTGTTTTGTCTTAATTTTGCAACATAGTGATGAGAACATGCATATCGCCTAGCCTTTCCTCCATGCCTTTGAGCAATCAGCGATCAAATGGCCTGCAGTCTGTGAACCCTTCTTCCTCTCTTGGACAAATTCCTTTTGAAGCCAGTCTAACATAGACCTGCTTCTTTATGACTTTTAAGTCCTATTTTAACAGCCCTGCTTGAAAAATCCAGTTACTATGGTGATCTGTACCACTGCAAATACTCTCCTTCTCAACAACTAAAGTTATACCCGATTCAGTAAAAGTGGTATCTATGGTTTAATGGTTCAGAAAGGGCTGACAGATCTACAGTCTTATTTCCAACTGAGAGGTTTTTAATAAGTAGTTTGAACTCCTGGAACCTGAGAAGACTGAACAATATCTGCCTAAATTTAGCAGGGTCAATCTCAAAGGGCATTTCCCAGACAGATTAAATACTGTATAAATTGGAGTACACTGAATTGACATGCCAATATTTGACTTTGTTTTCAGATAATGAAAAGGGAAATAAATAGACTAGTCCCTGGTCTTTCAAAAGAGAAAAAAAAAACATGCAGGAAGTAGACCGTATCAGGGGTCCCCACTCAGGCTAACCTCGACTTGGTCTGGTTCTCTCACTCTCCCAGTGGGTCTCCTGTTCTACCTCTTAGCACCCTTAGCCCCTTGCAGCTGTATTTCCAGTTTTCTCTCTCTCCCCCATCCCCCCCCTCTCTGTATGGAGGAAGTGGAAAGACTGCAACTTCGCTATCTCTGCTGAGAAATTATATCCTTGGCATTCAGAGTTGCATCTCTTTGTTCCTTTTATTAAAATAAATACTCCATACAATGGTTAGATTTAGTATCAGCCTGTTATAACTTAGAGAGGATTGTGGATGACTTGCCATTCGAACCACTCTTATGTCTTATTTATATGACAAACTACATCCTCAGTGCAGAACAGAGGACTAAACATGGAATTTTTTGGAAAATAAATTGATTGCTATATTAGGTAACTTTAAAAAATGCCATTTTACATAGAAGAACAGAAACTGCCTTCTTCTATTTCATACACACCCAACAGTTTGCGTATGTCTTACTAGGAACATAATAATATTTGGGGCTAAATAGAGAACTTAATAAAAGAGAAAAAGACAGGAATAAAGGACATCCAAAAGTTTTCTGATAAAGGAAGGATTTCCAGGTACGTTACATATGCTTATCACAGCTCATGGTTAACTGTCTTAAATAGAGTTGTTGTTTTCTAAAATCTTGGTATAACTACTGGCCAACCTTTTTCATGAAGCTTCCAAGAAAGCAAGAAGACTATGTATAAATAAAAATGAAGCAATAAAAATTACAATTATAATCATGGACTGCAAATTAACAAATCCCACTCTATAAATAAGAACATCTGATGATATAAGCATTTACATCTTAAATTAATATCTGCTCTGAGGTACCTACACAGCTTGAGGCAAAATGTAGACTGCTGGCAATACTCTGGTGTGCACTACTTGGTGATAAGGCCTGAATCTGCAAATATTTTTATTTATTAGATGATACCACTACCTCGGAGACTGTGGCTTTAATTATGATCTCTCTTTATAATTACTCATCAGAGCAGTTCCATCCAATAAGAATCTCTTAATGGTATGACTTTTTTCCCCCGTGCAGTAAAAGATTTAGTTCTTCATTTTGTGTTTTTCTAAGGTTGGCTACGCAGGCTTAGTCAGCCATGGGTGTACGTTTATTTGAAACCCTTCTGAGAGTAAATAACTCTAGATCAAAATGCTGAGAAACTTGTTACCTGAGCTCAGTGGCCATTTTCCCAGCTCATCTACAAATAATCACAATTTCTTTGAATCTTACTTTGAAAACAAATCCTTCTGGACACCAGATTCATGAAGTGTATAGTTTGCCTTCAAACTATTTTGCAAAGCATTTTAAAAAACAGATTTTCATAGCATCCAATTTATCTGGTGTGTTTTTTTCCCCCTCCTTCCTTAGAATTCCGAAGCACCCACAGTCCTAAATTTTCTTCCTTTGTTCTCTGAAAGCTCTGCCATCTCTTGCTGTGGTCCTTCTTGCATCAATGAACAATTGTAAGTGCTCTTCAAGTGGTCTGAGAGCTTCCCATGTTCTTCCTCAGCACTCTCACGAGTTCTGTTTCTTCAGGTAATAAGTTTGTTACGGGTTGAATTGCGCTACCTCAAGTTATATATTGGAATCTGTGATAGTTTGGGTAGACTAGAGAAACATATTCATAGAGACACTCATATGTGTATAGGAAACAGCTTTATATCCAAGAGCAATCGAATATTGATAAAACATCCCAGCCCAATCCAGACCAAGTCCATAAGTCTGATATTAGCCCATATGTCTGATCTATAGGCCCATAGGACCAACCTATGAAGTCCTCTTCATATTCATGAAGCACATGCAATGTTGCCAAATGCAGGAAGATCACAGGCCAGCGTGTGGGAAGTCGTGTGAATCCAGTGGTGTTGTAAGCATGTCAGTGCTGGCAGGGGCTTCCACGTGGCTTTTCCGACTCCAGAGGTCTGGTTCCATCAGCCTCTCTCCATGTGTCTTCTCCAAAGGGATGTCTCACAGGGAGTGAGCCTAGAGGGAGAGGGAGAGAGAGAGTATCCCACCTCCAAGGAGGAAATACAGGAGTTTCCGAAATCCTCAGGAGAAGGCCATACCCACACAGAGGCCTCATTGGCTATATCCTGATTGACAGCTAGCCTTCACCTCCATACTGTTAATCCTCAAATTGACACCAGATTATGTAACTACCACAGAATCCTAGCCCCTATTCCAATGAATGCAATCTTGTTTGGAAATAAGGATTCTTCGTCATGTTAATGAGGCCCTAGCAGTATAGGTGTTGTTGTTCCATACCATCTAATTGGCATTCACTCATACCAACCTTATGTACAATAGAAAAAAATAATTGCTCCCTAGATTTATCTTCCCTTCTGTGTGGCTCTTCTGTGAGGGACTGTCCAATTATCTTACAGGTGGGTTTTGGGTCTCCACTTTGTCCACGCTCCTTCATGTCAGTGTAATTGCTTTTTGAACTTCTGATACCTATCCCCTTGACCCTTTATGATCACACAGGCTGGTGTGCATCTTCCAGGTGGCATTTGTTGCTTTCTTCTAGATGGCCGCTTGTTTAACTTCAAGCCTTTCAGACCCCAGGCACTATATATTTTTAATAGCTGGGCACCATCAGCTTTCTTCACCACATTTGTTTATGCACCCATTTGTCTTCAGCGATCATGTCGGGAAGGTGCTCACTAACACTTTATGTAAATCTATTGTAGCAGATTTTCCCAGTCCAATACATTGTCTGATTTCTCGACTACTGCTTCCAGGATCATTGGTTGTGGCTATAAGTCCAAGAAAATCCTTGACAGCTTCAATCATTTCTTCATTTGTCATGATATTATCCATTGGTCCAGTTGGGAGAACTTAAATTGTCTTTATATTGAGTTGTAATCTATACCAGCTATAGCCTTTGATCTTCATCAATAAGTAGTCCTCTGTAAGGTGGTATTAGTGGCACGTTGAAAACTGTTGTCAGTGTAGAGTGTATCCTAAACCTAAGCCCTTATAAGGCAGAAGAAGGAATACAGACACAGCACAAGTACACCTTGGAGGTCAGGGAAGAGGATCGATGATATGGGGAATCACTAAGGAACTGGGGATTACTGGCACTACAAAATCAGAGTGAGACACTCTTTCTCCAGAGATCACAGAAACTAAGCCTGCTCCTTTGGCCACTGTGCTGATTTCAGACTCCTGGTCTCCCGAATGGTAAGAAAATAAATTTCTGTTTATTTTTTTGTCTCCCACAAGTGGTAATTCTGATGAAAGAGCACTAAATAATTAAGACAAGCCATGCATGCAGCACCCCAAATTTGCACCTCTAGCCTTACATTCTCTTATAAGTTCCAAGTTTCCAGGGAGAAATTTTTACTAAGGTAATATATATAAGCAATATGATTTTCTCCAAATAATCTCTTGATTTCTCTTTTCACTGTAAATACCTCATCTAGATACTTGGTGTAGTGAATAAAAGAGACCCCAATCTCAAATATAATTTAAGAACAAGTATTAAGTCACAAATATCATTTAAGGAGAACACTTATCAAGTCTTAAAAGGGCCAAAGAAAAACAAAGGCTCCCCGCTCCCACTACCATGACTTGAATTCTATCTTGCAAGACTGGCTAGACCAGAGGAGGTACACTGGTACAGATAGGAACTGAAAATACAGGGAATCCAGGACGGATGAGCCCCATAGGAC
>NW_022103909.1:12985446-12992376 GCF_000313985.2 Echinops telfairi | reverse complement strand
TTATAAATTATCAAGGGCTCATGAGGGAAGGGGGAGTGGGGAGGGAGGGGAAAAATGAGGACCTAATGCCGGGGGCTTAAGTGAAGAGGAAATGTTTTGAGAATGATGAGGGCAATGAATGTACAAATGTGCTTTGCAAAATTGATGTATGTATGGATTGTGATAAGAGTTGTGTGAGCCCCTAATAAAATGATTTTTAAAAAAAAGAACATGAGATGCTGAATTATGTTCATTAGCAAACTGTTTGGCAGTTTCATATAAAGGTAAACATACAACTGCCATGTGGGTCAAGCAGCCACTACAGTCCTAGAGATACCTACGCTAAATCATGAGATTAACTAGTTTTGAAAAAAGTGAATTTTCAACAAATAATCAAGATGTACAGCTGAATGCTCTTTTGTGCTGTTTTACAACTTTTTAAATCAAGCTGTTCAAAATACTCGTAAGAAGCAGAACTTCTCTGAGAATGTATGCTTGGGAAAACAGGTCACATCCTTTCTAATTATATTAAAGAAGCAGACACGGCTATCGTGCTAACTTCATTATTTCCTCCAAAGAAATTGAACTTGTCTTCGGTTTTATTGGCGGACTTGATATGTGTAAGTTTACTCACCGTCTCATGGATGTGGCCAATTCCATTTACAGTAGACAAAACTAATGAGTACAGGAAAGAGGTGACATTTGCGAAGTGGCAAACAGGCCTTTTTAGTCATTAAACCTGTATAGACTGTGTCAAGCTGCTTTCTCTGAGTAGCTCACAGCACTTTACAAATGTCATCTATTAAATCCATCTGACATCAGTGTGAGGCAAGAAGAATAAATGCATCACTACCTCCTAGTCCCAACTTGAAAAATAAATAAATAAGACCATGACAGGGGAAAAAAGGAAGACATTTGTTTTCTGAACGAGTTAAAGAGCAGAGACTAGAAAAGATCCTTTATCCAAGATTATGGCCTTGATGTCAGTCTCTTCCTTTAGGCCAGGGGAAAGAGTTATTTAACCATTTATCCAACTTTTCCTTATCTATTATCGTAGATCGCCTCATGATTTCCTTTGTATTTCCCAATGTGTGGGGTGCCAAAAGTGTTCCATGTATTTTTGAATTTATAATCCATAAAATGTATTCATTTAAAAATATACAAAATATTTTTTATCAGTTTATACAGTGATGTAACCATCACCACATTGCAGATTTAGAACATTTCTGTCACCCTGAAGCATTCCATCACACCACTTTGAGGCCAATCCCAGTTTCTTCCCAGCCAAGCAACCGCCAATCTACTTTGTATTCTTAGTTTCACATGACCTTGACCTGTCCTATCAATTGAGTAATATGTAATCTTTTTTGTCTGGTTGCTCCCCCACCCCCCACTTAGTACGCTAGTTCATGCCTTGCTTGTGTCTGTAGCTTCTTTCCTTTCCATTAAGTCTCTGGATAGTGGAGATGGTTGTTTGTGCTCAAGTGCTAATCCAAACGTTGGTGGTTCAAACTTACCCAGTGGTGCCCTAGAGGAAAGGCTTGGTGATCAGCTTCCATATAGAAGACAGTTAAACTCGATGGAGCTCAGTTTACCCGTCACACATAGTTCCACTGTGAGTCAAAATCAACTGGGCTGCAATGGATATGGTATTTTTGCTTATGTATTTCCTTTTTATTTTTGATCACATAAATATATCACATTTTGTTTATCTCTTCATGAGCTGATAAACTCTAAGATTATTTCCATGTTTTTCCTTGTGTTTTGTTTTGGTTTTGTATTGTGAATACATTTCCTATGAATGTTTGCATTGAAAGTCACATGGGCATAGTTCTTCCCCTCTGAGATAGGTACTCAGGAGTGAAATTGTGAGCTAGGTTGTAACTACGTGGTTTGTTTGTATGTTTGTTTGAACACTTTATGAAACTGCCACAGCAATGTATGAGGGTTCCAGTTTCTATCTATGTTGTCCAACACTTAGGTGGGACTCACATTTCCAATCGTTTTGCTTATTGTCATTTCTGTAGGTCTGCAGTCATATCTCCTTATATATGTGAGGTATTAATAGCATCATAGGGTATAATTGAGATGCAATAAACTGAACATGCGAAAAAAATACAATTTGATAAATGTCATTACAGGTATACCACCATGAAATCATCACCACAATCAAGATAATAAAGTTAGCTAGCACTAGGGGCAAGTTTTTTCTGGGCCCTAGGTGAATCCACCCTTTCCATTCCAAGGAAAATATTGGTTTGCTTTATAATACTATCAATTCATTCCCATTTTCTGCGATTTTATATTTTAAAACAATCATTTATATATGCTCTTTTTATATGACTTATTTTTCTCAGCATAATAATTTTGAGATTCATCTATGCTGTTGCTTTTATTGATAGTTCAATACTCTTTATTCCTGAATTATGTTTGCCACTGTATTGATATATCATAGTTCACTTAGCCTCTCACCTGTTGATGAATATGTGGGTTGCTTCCAATTTGGGGTCTTATAAACAAAGCTTCTGAGAATATTAATGTTCAAGCCTTTGTATGATAATTTTTCTTTCATTTCTTATTGAGGTATGAAATAACTGGATTATATAGTGGTATATACTTAGGAAATTGTCAAAATGATCTTCATATTCATTGACTCATTTTATATTCTCATAAAGTATAGTACAGTTTTCATTATTAAATCTTGATCAGAAGTTGATATGGATATATAAGTGTATTTAATCTGATATATTCAAACAGGTATGTACCATGTGGCTTTATTCACATTTCTCTAATGAATAATGGCGTTGCACATCTTCTGTGCACTTTATTTCCCCTCTGAAGGACTCTGGTAGCATACTAGGCTACAAGTTGGGCTGCTAACTGCAAGGTCTACCGTTTGGAACCACCAGCCCCTCCTCATGAGTGACATGAGACTTTCTACTTCCATAAAGAATCACAGTCTCAGAAACCCAGAGGCAGTTCTACTTTGCCCTGTAGTGTAGCTGTGAGTCAGAATGAACTCAGCGGCAGTGAATTTGGGTTTATTTGCCCTCTGAATATCAGCGTTAGCAAATAGTTTATTCAAATAGTTTGCCTATTGCCTAAAGTCAAATTGGATTATTTATTACTGAGTTTTGACACAGGGGCTTCAAAAGATTTGTAGAAAATTTTTCATAATCTTTTCATTACATTTTCCACAAATTTCTTGAAAACTCTTGTATATTTTAGATATGTATTCTAGATGGTACATTCTTGAAAATCCATATGACTTGCAAATATTTTCTCCTGGACGGTGGCTTGTCTTTTTGTATTCTGACAGTGTCATTTCAAAATATCTTTACCTTAATGAAATGAAGTTAGAAGGGTTTTTTCCCATATCGATTATATTGTAGGTGGTGTATATAAGAAATGTTGCCTAACTCAAAGTCACAAAGATTTTTTTCTACTACATTTATTCAGAGATATATAGTTTAGATTCATACACTTAAGTGTCTGATCAATTTTAAATTCATTTTCTATATAAAGGATCAAATTATCCTTTTGCCCTAAGGCATCAAATTATATCAGCATTATCTGTTGACAATATTGTCCTTTCTCCACTGAATTGATCATATGTGCATGGGTCTATTGTGGGAGTCTCATTCTAGTCTATGAATCTATTAGTCTACCTTGATGATAATACCACATCACTTGATTGCTGTAGAATTATAATAAATCTTAGTCAAAGACTATTAGTTTCCTAGTCTTTTTCATTCTCAAAACAATTGGTAATTCTTGGTTTTTTTATTTCCTTTGACTGTTAAAAGCAATTTGACAATTTCTACCAAAGAAAGTCTTATTGGGAACTTGATCAGAACACAGTGGAAACAACATGTCAGTTGGAGGGAATTGACATCCAGGAAACACTAAAGTCTTCTGATGCATGAACATAGCATATATGTCACTTATTTAAATATTTCTAGCAGTCTTCGGCACTTGCTATCATTTTCAGTATACAATCTTATGTACCCTGTGTCAGGTGTATTTATATTTCATATTATGATGCTATTTTAAGTAGTATTATTTATGTATTTCAAAATGTCACAATTCATTTTTAGTGTATAAAAATGCAATTGATTATTTTACATTGTATATTGATCTAATGTTCTGGAAATTACAAAGCTCAGTAGTTTTTTTTTAATTTTGTATGACATTTTCCACAGGATTTTCTATGTAGACCAGAAGTCAGAAAACGACTACACAGAGAACAAATACAGATAACTGTTTACTTCTGTAAATAAATGTTCTTGGGACATTCTTTTTCTCATTACTGTAAAGTTGATTCCAACTCACAATGACCTTTTAGGACAGAGGTTCTCAACCTGTGGGTCATGTCATGACTCCTTTGAGGGTTGAACGACCCTTTCACAAGGGTCGCCCAATTCATAACAGTAGCAAAATTACAGTTATGAAGTAACAACGAAAATAATTTTATGGTTGGGGTGTCAGCACAGCATGAGGAACTATATTAGAGGGTCACGGCATTAGGAAGGTTGAGAGCCACTGTTTTAGGGAGTTTCTGAGGCAAAAAGCAGGGAGCCAAAAACTTCCTCTTGAGTCACAGCAAGGCATCTATCTGTGCGCTCTCTGATTTGCGGTAATATGATGGAGGGGCGCAGTGCACCACGGACTACATGCTCCTCAGACTAAAACAGTTATTATCTGCTCCTTTATAAAAAATGTTTGTGGACCACTGATACAGGCGCAATAATGTTATCCTTTCTAAGTCTTTCTTTACAATCTGAAAGTCTTTGATTTCTTTTTCTTGCCTTATTGCAGCAATGTGGTATAGAAGTGCTTAGAGTCTTCTATACTTTGCCTCTTTCCTCATTTTAGGAAGAAATCATTTAGTTATTCATACCTATGTTGTGTTCAAATACGATGGTGAAGTAATATCAGCTGTAGGTTTTTCATAGCTGTCTTTTACCAGATTGAGAGATATTGTCTTGTCATTGTAGCTAGTTTGGTCTTTTAAATCAGGACTAGATATTGGATGGTGTCCCAGGTTTTCCTGCATCTGTCGAGACGATGATGCTGCTTTCTTCTTTTTGCTATGCTAATAGGGTGGATTACATGAACTGAATTTTTTAATGTTAAACCAATCTTGCCAGAGATAAACCTTACTTGGCTAGAAGATTGTTGTAGGTTGCCATCAGATTGACTCCAGTTCAGAGCGACTCTGTGCGTCGAGGGCAGAACTGCTCCATGGGATTTCCAAGGTTGTGACCTTTAAGAGCAGATCGCCCAGCTCCCTTGCAAGACGCCTCCGAGTTCACTCCAATCGCCCACCTTTCAGCCAGTAAGTTGAGTGTTCAACTCTTTGTGCCTCCCAAGACTTCCTGCATTTATAGTCATGAGAGATATCGCACTGTACTTGTCTTTTCTGTAAAGTATCTGTCTGGTTTGGATAGTCGTGATGTTTGACTCATAAGTGAGCTGAAAAGTATTACTTCCTCTTCAATTTGCTAGAAGAGTTTATGTAGAATTGATATTTTTTCCTTTCTCTAAATGTTAGGCAAAACTTATTAGCAACCAACAATTTTTAAAAATGTATTTAACTGATGATAGACAATTACAGTTATCAATTTTACTTGCATAAACTTTGATTGTGTCCTTCAATAAATTCCTTCTATCTCATGTAACCTTTATATCTATCGGCATGGAGTTACTTTTAATATTATATCATGATCCTTTTAACATTCACCACTGTCAGTTTATCTAACTGTGGTGGTTTCCCTGTTACTACCATATTTTTAAACAAGCAGGGTGACCGAAGGTAAACAGGTCTCATCAGAGCTTGTAGATTAAGAACAGACTATAACAAGGAATAAACTGTTCACTTATGAGAAGTTAGCCTCTGAAAATCTCATCCATTCTGAATCAGACAATAATATGGTTCACTAGGCCAGGAATGATAAATTCAAGAGGAAGGGCATCGCATTCCTTGTGAAAAATAATAGTTCAAGATCTGTCTGAAAATACAATGTATCTGTGATAGAATGTTATCTATACATCTTCAAGGAAGTCCAGGCAATATAACTATAGTTCAAATTTATGCACCAACCACCAAAACTAGATAAAGACATTGAAGAATTCTACCAAGGTCTTCAGTCTGAAATTGATCCAGCATGCCATCAAGATGCGTGGAAAGTTATTGGCTAATAGATTTAAAAGTTGGAAGCAAAGAGGAAGGATTGGTAGTTGGAAAACATGGTCTTGGTGATAGAAATGAAGCTGAAGATCATATGGTAGAATCTTGCAAGATGAATGACTCTTTGGTTACAAGTCCCTTTTTCCAAAAACATAAACAATGACTATGTACATGAACTTCTCCAGATAGAATACACAGAAATCAAATTTATTACATCTACTATATCTTTAGGAAAAGATGTGGAGAAGCTTAATAATAACAGTCAAAATGAGGCCAGGTACTGATGATGGGATGTCAGGGACTGAGAGATCATCAATTGCTTATATTCAAGTTAAGATTGAAATTGAATAAAATGAAAAGTCCAGGAAAACCAAAATACAACCTGGAGTATTTCCCACCTGAATTTTGAGAACTTTTCAAGAATATTAGCATTTAACACTAATGACAGATTGAATAAGCTGTGTATAATACCAAGAACATCATCCATAGAGAAAGACAAGGGTCTGTATTGTAAAGATAAGAAAGAAAAAATCAAAGTGGATGTCAGAGAGACTCTGAAACTCGCATTTGCATATAGTAGTAGCTAAAACACATGGGGGGAAATGATGAAGTAAAAGGGCTAAATAGAATATTTCAAAGTACAATAAGAAAAGACAGAGTAAAATACTTTAATGATATGTTCAAAGACCTGGAGTTAGAAAACAGAAAAATACAGCTAGAAAAAACAAAGTAAAATATTTTAATGATGTGTGCAAAGGCCT
>NW_022103909.1:12978873-12985029 GCF_000313985.2 Echinops telfairi | reverse complement strand
GCGAAGTGGCGAGGGTTCACTGTATTCTGTGGGCAAAACATTGAACAATACAGGAAGCTTCAAAAGAAGACTGAAGGAATACACAGAGCCACTGTACAAAAAAAAATTAGTCAACATTCAACCATTTCAAGCAGTAGCATATAATCAGGAACCAAAAGTACTGAAGGAAGAACTCCAAGCTGCACTAAAGGCATTAGAAAAAAAAACCAGGCTCCAGAAAATGACAGATTGCGTACTGAAATATTTCAGCAAACTGAGGAAGCACAGGAAAACCTCACTCACCTGTGCTAAGAAACTGGAAGCTAGCTACCTGGCCAACCACACGGAAGAGATCCATATGTGCACTCATTCCTAAGAAAGGGACCGAACAAAATGCAGAAATTATCTAACAATATCATTCGTATAACGTTCAAGCAAACTTTTGCTGAAGATCATATAACAATGGTTACAGCAGTACATCAACAGGGAGCTTCCAGAAATTTGGGCCAGATTCAGAAGAAGACATGAAACAGGGGATATCAACACTGATATCAAATGGATCTTAGCTGAAAGCAGAAAATACCAGAAAGATGTATAGCTGTGTGTCAGTGACTGCAAAGGCATTCGACTGTGTGGATCATAACAAAATATGGATAGCATGAAGAAGAACAGGAATTTCAGAACAACTCCTTGTGCTCATGCAGAATCTGTACACGAGCCAGGAGACAACAGTTTTAGTAGAACAAGGGAATACTTTGAATGAAAAATGAGGGAAAGTGTGCATCAGTGTTGTACCCTTTCACCATAATTAGTCCTTCTGTATGCTGAGCAGTAATCTGAGAAAGTGGACTATATTCAGAGGAATGTGGCATCAGGAGAGGAGAAAGGATGTGAACAACGTTTTATATGCAGATGACACAACCTCGATTGCTGAAGATCAAGAGGGCATGAAATCCTTACTGAAAAAAGATCAAGGTCTGCAGCCTTCCACAAGGATTGCAGTCGGAGGAAAAGAAAAGATGGATTTTCACAACTGAACAACAGGCAACAGCGTGATAAGCATGGAGCCACTAAGAGGTCCACATCCCCTCCCCCTCCTTTGGTAATTTTATCGCAACTGACATGAGGGGCCGTCTGCCAAAGGAGCCTGCCTGTGCCAACGAGCCATGCACCATCTTCTCTAGGTATGTGTCCTGAAAGCACTTTTAATATAGGTAAAAAGCTGTATTAATATCATCTCCCATTCTTGATATTGGTAATTTATGCCTTCTCCTTTTTCCTTCTGATCATTTATATATATGTTGTAAGCTGTATTGATTTTCTCTACGAACAGCTTTCTACTTCTTGATATTCTATGATGACTTTATCTATTTCATTAATACTTTATTGTTGGTTTATCTTTTTCTTTCATTGTCATTGAACTTTTTTTCACCTTTTTTAAAGGTGGAAGATGATAATTTAAGATTAATTTAAGATTCTTATTATTTTCCTATTATAGGTGTGCTGTGTTATATATTTTCTGCCAATGGTCTCTTTTGTGGTATATTGTTTTCTTTTGTGGTATACCAGTTTCCTTCGTGAGCCTTGGTGGTATAATGGTTATGCATTGGGCTGATAAGCCCAAGGTCAGCAGTTCTAAACCACCAGCCATTCCATGGGAGAAAAGCAAGTGATAACTTTCCTCTAGTTCTTAAATGCTCATTTGTCATCTCGTCCACCACCACCCCCACTATTGTGATCCCCATTCTACCTTACAAATCCAGCTAGACCAGAGGATGTACACTGGTACAGACAGGAACTAGAAACACAGGGAATCCAGGACCCATGATCACTTCAGGACCATTGCTGAGAGTGGAGCTATCGGGAGGCTTGCGGGAAGGTGGGGTGGAAGGGGGAACCGATTACAAGGATCTACATAGAACCTCCTCCCTGGGAGATGGACAACAGAAAAGTGGGTAAAGGGAGACGTTGAACAGTGTAAGATATGACAAAATAATAATAATTTATAAATTATCAATGGTTCATGACTGGGGGAGCGGGGAGGGAGGGGAAAAATGAAGAGCTGATACCAAGGACTCAAGTAGAAAGAAAATGTTTTGAAAAATGAAGATGGCAACAAATGTACAAAAGTGCTTGACACAATGGAGTATGGATTGTGATAAGAGTTGTATGAACCCCCAATAAAATGATGTTTTTTTTCAAGTGAATGTGTGGAATTTAGCCTCTCAATCAGGTGGCAAATTGATGACATTATTTGGAGGTGCCAAGGAGATAAATAGCTTGCTGGAATTGGGACGCAGGTTGACTCCTTGCAAGACATTACTGTGCAGAAGACGCATGGAGCTACACTAGAGCCCTGGAGCTGGAGGAGCCATGTGGAGACTTCTGCCAGCACTGTGATAGTTCCACTGCCACTGGATCCACCAGACTTTCCACCCCCTGGCCTGTGATCTTCCTGCATTTGGCATCATTGCATGTGTTTTGTGAGTCTGAAGAGAAATTTATAGATTTGTATCAGACATATGGGCTAATATCAGACTTATGGACTTGATCTGCACTGAACTAAATGTTTTCTTAATGTACAATTACTCTTTGATATAAAATTCTCTCTTACACACACACACACACAAAGTGACAGTCTCGGAAACCGATGGGGGCAGTTTTACCCTGCCTTGTAGGGTCGCTAGGAGTTGGAACAGACTCAATGGCAGTGAGAGTTTCATTTTGCTGCTCTAATAAGTTAACATATACTTGGTGGTCTGAAACAACACAAATTTATTTTCCTACAGTCTGGAGATCAGAAATCTGCGATCAATATATGGGCTAGCCTGCTTTCCTTCTAGAGACATCTTCAATTCGATCACTGCTTCTGTTACCGTACCTCCTTTTTTTGATTTAGACTTGTTACCTGTCTCTTATGAAGGCCTTTATAATTATATTGAGCCTATCTAGATAATCCAGAATAGTCTTCCTGTTCAAGGTTCTAAATTTTATCATAGTTACAAAGTTCCTTTTCCCACGTAAGGCAACACATTCACAGCTTTAGGGGCTGATGACAAGGGCATATTTGAGGGGACAGTAGTAAGTGGGCACATCATTTTGTTTATCAAAAGTGCCATCCCATACCTTTTGGTATATTGCATTTTAATTTTCATTTGAATTCAATATTTTATTATTTTATTCTTGGGTCCTTTGACCCATGGATTATTTGTAAATGTGCTACTTAGTTTCCATTTACTTGGATATTTACAAACATTTTTTGTTTATTGATTTTTAATGTAATTTTCTCTCACTATAGTTTTGTATGGTTTGAATTCTACAATTTAAAAAATTATATCTATTATGTTTCAAATGCATTAACAAGAAGTGTACTCAGCTGTTGTTGTGTACAGTGTCCCATAATATCAACTAGGTCTAGTTGGTTGCTAATATTGTCCAATATTTGATATGCTTACCGATTTCTCTCTATTTATTTAAATAGTGATATTGGGTATTAAAATCATTATATATAAATGAGGGTTTGTTGATTTATCCTGGTAGTCCTGTCTATTTTTGCTTCTCATATTTTGAAACTCTGTTTTGCCTCAGTTTTTGAAGCTAGGTTGTTATGTGCATATGTAGGCTCTTATACTGTTCCAGGGACTCTCTTTATCCCTTGTGATATCTTTGACTTGAAGTCTAGTTTGAATAACATCATATCAACTCTAGATTTTTTTAAAACAAATACTAAAATGTCATGTCTTTTATTTATTTGTTCCTTTATCTGACATGCATTTTTTTAGAGGCAGCCCATAGTTGGGGCTACTCTTTTTATCCTATTTGACCCTATTTCATAGAGCAATTTAGACTATGCACATTTAATTTTACTATTGATATTTTGGTTGAAATCTGTCATCTCAAAAGTGTTTTTCATGTCTCTCATCTTTTCTGATACCATTTCCTCTTCATTTAGTTTTCATTTGGACAAATTCTTATTGTTCTTTTTTATCTTTTTTGTTTGCTTATTAACTAGAATTCTCATGTTACTTTCGTGGTTGGTTTCGGATTTAAAATATGCATTTTAAACTTATTACAATTGAGATAGTGATAATATGTTGCTCTACAGCTAGTGTAGGAAACACATACCTACACTCATTCCCACTTGTTCATTGTGATATTATGGTCACATATTTTCCTTTTACATATGCTGTGAGTCTCAGAATATATTGTTGTTACTTTTGCTTTAAACTACAGATTATCTTCTAAAAAGACCCTTTGTGTGGATTCATATTTACAACTGGCATTATTTCTCTTGTGTTTGATGGATTTCCATTAACATTTCCTCAAGGATAAGCGTGTTCAACTTCTGTTTATCTGAAAAAGTCTTTATTTTACCTTCATTTTATTAACAGCTTTATTAGACCATAGCTGGCACCATGAAATATAGTGACTGGTAATATATAGTATAGCAAGATAAGTACAAGTGCAATTATTCCACAATGCATCTTTTTAATATTCCACAAAATTCCCTTTGCACCTAATTCTACCTTCAGTCTTCAGCAACCACTAATTTTCTTCCAGTCTCTATGATTTTGTCTTTGCTAAACTTTTGAATAGAATATAATTCTATAATATAGAGTCATTTGTGGCTGCCTTCTTTCACACCACACACTTTGGACGTTCATATATGTTATACTACCTAGGAGTAGTACATGCCACCCACTTGCTGCATTATTTTATTATTGATTGCATTACATTTCACTTTTTCATTCTCCAGTTGGTAAACATTTATGTTATTTGTAGTTCTTGTGATTATGAATAATGTTGCTATAAATGTTGGTTCACATGTCTTTGTGTAAACATATTTTACTTCTCTGTGTAGATCCCTAGGCATGATAGCCCTCATATTGAGAAGTAATTTTACTGTGCAAAGAACTGTATCTTGAGAGTTTGTTGGGGGTTGAGTTCATTGCCCCACTGTCTTTTGGCTTGTGTTGTTGCACATGAGAAATCTGCTGTCACCCTTATCTTTGTTTCTCCCTACATCAAGTGCATCTTTCCCCTGAACGTGTCTAAGATATTCTCCTTATCAGCAGTTTCAAGCAATTTGATTATAAAGTGTCTGAATACAGCTTTCTGCATGTGTCTACACCTTGGGGATCTTACTGCCAGTTTACAACTATTACCAAATTGAAAATTTGGGGCCATATAAAGGGTTCAATTTCTGTTCAAATATTTTCCTATCCCAATTTTTCTCTCTGTCTCTCTCTCTGTCTCTCTCTCTGTCTCTCTCTCTCTCTCTCTCATCCTCTCAGGTATCATTTTTAAGTCAAGCTTATTTGTGGGGAGGTGTCTTGACAAAAATGTATTATTTCATTCTATTGTAGGGATAAAATACACATACTATAAGATAGTTATTTTAGCCATTCTATAATGTATTCATCAGCATGTATTCTCACAATGTTGTGCAATCATCACCACTCTCTAGGTCCAAAATATTTCTATAAACCCCAAAGGAAATCCCACATAAACTAAGCAGTCATTTCCACCTCATTCCTAGCTTATCTAGAGCCACTAATCTAGAGCTACTTTTACTGATTGATTTTTCTCTTAAATGTTTTAGTTTTCTTCTTGTAAATCTGGTTTTTGTTTGGGAGTTGGGTTTAGGGTGGGGTTTTTTTGTTTGTTTGTTTGGATGCCAGAGATGGTAAATTTTACCCATTTGGGTGCTCAAAAATGTAAAAGGAAATGTATCCTCCTATTGTCTTTTTTGTTTGTTTGTTTCTATTGCAACATAGTCTCTGATTTATGGTAAATACTAAAATATTTGCAAAACAAATATTGTAGAATAAATTAATAAAATCAAGATGACCTGATTATTCACTATACCTTTCACACTGGAGAAAAAGTAACAATTCCAAAAGTGCTAGTATTATAATTCTTCTTAGGGAAGCCACCCTCTCTGCTAACATTCAGGTGTAGAAAATGAGACTCAGAAAGCATTGGCTGACTGGAAAGAAAGCAATAATAGACACTGGTAGATGCCTTTGTATTACACGTGATCTGGGAATTTGTGACTTTTGACCGAAAGAAAAAGAATTGGAGAGAATAAATGATTAAGAATGTGATCGAGTTATTGAATGACATTTATGGTCAGAAATGACTAACAATAAATTTGCTTGTATTAATTAGAAGTAA
>NW_022103909.1:12976036-12977854 GCF_000313985.2 Echinops telfairi | reverse complement strand
TACTTCTTCCAAGACAGATATATTATTCTTTTGGTAATCCATGATACTTTCAATAATTCAAATTCCTCTATTCTTCTTCAATCTTCCTTATTCAATATCCAATTGTTACATGCGTATGAGGCTATTGAAAATACCATGGCTTAGGTCAGGCATACCTTAGACCTCAAAGTAACTTTCTTGCTTTTCAACACTTTAAAGAAGTCTTGTGCAGCAGATTTACTCTATGCAATGTATCGTTTGATCTCTTGACTGCTGCTTCGATGAGTATTAGTACTGATTGTGGATCCAACCAAGATGAAATCCCTGACAATTTCAATCATTTCTCCATTTACTACGTTATTACCTACTGGTCCAGCTGGGAAGATTTTCGTTTTCTTTACATTGAGTTGTGTAGCAGTCACATAATATTCTGTCAACTTGAGTGATGGGGAGGAGTCTAGTTTGTCAATCATGTCAAAGCCAATGATGCTTCTGTATGGCCATGGCCTTCTCCTGAGGATTCTGGGAACTCTGGTCTTACTTTCTGGAGGTAGGTCACACACTTTTACTTGGCTTTGTCTTCCTGCTGGCAAGACACATGGGGCCACGATGATCACAACCAGAGCCCTGGAGCTGGAGGTGCCACCTGGAGACCCACATCAGTGCTAAGATGCTTCCACCACTGGATCCACAAGACTTTCTACGCACTGGCCTGTGAACTTCTTGCATGTGTTGTGTGAGTCTGAAGAGGAATTTATAGACTGGTATGGGACATATGGGCTAATACCGGATTTATGGACTTGATCTGGACTGGCCTGGCATGTTTTCTTAATATGCAATTATGCTTTGATATAAAACTCTCTCTTACACACATACAAATATTTTTTGGATTTGTTTCTCTAGTCAACCCAGACTAACACTAGTTGCAACCCATACTGAAGGCTGCAATCCTTGATCTTCATCAGCAAGTGCCTCAAGTTCCTCTCACTTTTAAACATCGTGGTTTGTTGATAAGCCTTCTTCCAATCCAGATGCCATAATCTTCATATAATCCAGTTTCTCCATTGATTTGCTCAGCACACAGATTGAATAAATATTGTGAGAGGGTGCAACCCTATCACGCACTTTTCCTGATTTTAAATCATGCAGTAGGCCCTGTTCTGTTTGCACAATTGTTTACAAATTCCTCAGGAGTACAATCTAGTGTTCTTCTCAAGGTTATCCATAGTTTGCTATGGTCCACAGAGTCGAATGGCTTGGAATAGTCAATGTAACCCAACTTAACAGATTTCTGGCATTCTCTGCATTCAGTCAAGATCCATCTGACATCAGCAATGGTCCACACCCTCTTCTGAATCTGGTCTGCACCTCTGGCAGTTCCCTGTCAATGTTCTATTCCAACAGTTGTTAGACGATCTTCAGCAAAAGTAGACATGCATGTGGTATTATTGACACTGTTCTATAATTTAAGCATTCTGTTGGGCCACCTTTCTTTGGAACGGGTACAAATATGGATCCTTTCTAGCCAGCTGGAAGCTCCCTTCCAAATTCCCCAGCATAGATGAATGAATGCTACCAATGCCTCCTCAGTTTTTTGAAACTTTTCAATTGGTATTCCATTAATTCCTGAAGCCATGTTTCTGATAATGTTTTCAATGTAGCTTGAATTTCTTCCTTCAGTACCATAGGTTCTTGCTCATATGCTACCTCTTGAAATGATGGGCTGTTGGCTAGGGTTTTTTTAATACAATGACTCAATGTATTCTTTCCATCTTCTTTGATGTTTCCTGTAACATTAAATATTTTGCTCATAGAATCTTTCAATATTGCAACTTGAGG
>NW_022103909.1:12973590-12975373 GCF_000313985.2 Echinops telfairi | reverse complement strand
GTGCAGATCGCAGCCCAATCTGTAACCATCACACTACCAAGACTTCCCTAATCGTGTAGCGAGCCTAAAACACCAAGTGGAAATCTGGGCTTCATACAGATCTCTCCACCAGACAATAACGCCACATTTCCACAAAATAGAAGTGTTTACTTCTGCTGCTTGCATTAAGCCCCTCCAAAACTAAGCAAACGCACTGCCCTTAGGTTGATGCCGACTCCCTGGTGGTTGTGTGTTGGCCAGGAGTTGGGAAGCACCAAACTCCTCGGGAGAAACACTTTCTACTCCCATGAAGAGTTACAGTCTCAGAAACCCACAGGGAGGTTCTACCCTGTCCTATAGGGTCACTATGAGTAAGCACCATCAGTCACTCATTTCTCAACGATGCTACTTAACAGTCCCACGGCACTTTATTTCCATTCCTCCTCAATTTCAGACGCTGTCTTCTCCTAACCACTCACCACAGGCGTTTATCACTAACAGGTGGTGATTTGGTTCTTATCTCCTTTGTGTTCACACTCTCCATGCTGTGTACTCTATTAAAATTGGTGCAATAAACATTTCAGCTACTCAGACATTGTTCTAAAATGTATGGCAGATTCAGGTCAATTTAGAAAAGTGATATTAAAATAAAAATACCAATTAACAGTGCTAAACTTAGCAACATCACTTTTTGTTTTGTCATCTGCACTTCTTCCAATGTTCTGTCAGCTAAAAGACAAAGAATGTTGGAAGCATAAAGGATTGTTGGCCACCTTGGTTGCCATGAAAAACCGAGCCCTACCTAACCCCAAGACCTTCTCCAAATGATAATAAATATCACATTCTGAGGAGGACTGTTAAATACTTCAACAAAGTATGGAAAAGACCAGAAGGGATTGCTCTGGGCCTGGGGAAAGCTCCGTGGAAGAGGAGACAGTCAAATTGCAGGGACGGAAAAGTAAGTTTACAAGACAGATAAAAGAGTAACAGACGTGCTACGCAGAGAAAACACAACATGTTCAAAATCATTAAAGGACTAAGTGGTTCTTGTGCACTGTGAGAAGTTTAAAATTTCTCATTAGGAGCAATCACAAGGGAAGGCATGAAGGTGTTATCCATCTTAGAGTGTGCTCAGTTAAAATGCTGTGCTAACATCATTAAACAAGCCCTGTAGGCTTTGCATTTTAAGCCTGGAATTTGCCTAAGATACAATCACCAAACTATTCACTACCTGAAGCAAATTGGGCCACAATGCCCAGACTAAGAAACCCCAGAAATTCACTATCTCCCTTTATCAGGCTGAAGCATCGGCTTCTTTTCCTGATGATTCAGCCTCCACATTAATTTCCCTTCAGAACATGACTTCAGCTACATTCCTTCCAGTTCTCTTTGACAAAACCTCTGAACATAACGTTATGCCCTCCTCGCATCCCTTCCTGCCCTCCAGATGCACACACCGTCAGACGTGTGCACCAGCCACTTACTGGAGGTTCCTTTACCTTAGCGGCCCTCAGCAGAGATTAAAGTTAAACAATTAGCAATGAAAAGTCCACGAATAATGTCAAATAAGTGGAAATATGTTGAAGTTGACAACAGTATTACCATTGATCATGTTTCTCTTGTTTCATATAAAAGCAACAGTTATTTAACAATTGGAGTTCAGACAAAACAAACGAATGAAACTCCAGCAAATTTTCTCAAGTAATTGGTCTGTGGGCGGTGAGTTTTTACAAGTTAATTAAGAATGTAAGAATACAACCAAACACACATGCACACAAAATAATAGTAAACTATTCCTTTTTTT
>NW_022103909.1:12971022-12973456 GCF_000313985.2 Echinops telfairi | reverse complement strand
CCAGTGGTGAGAGTGGCAATACCGGGAGGGTGGGGGGAAGGTGGGCAGAAAGGGGGAACCGATTACAAGGATCTACCTATAACCCCCTCCTTGAGGGATGGACAACAGAGAAGTGGGTGAAAGGAGACGTCAGACAGTGTAAGACATGACAAAATAATAATAATTTATAAATTATCAAGGGCTTGTGAGGGAAGGAAGGGGAAAAATAAGGAGCTGATATCAAGGGGTCAAGTAGAAAGCAAATGTTTTGAGAATGATGATGGCAAAAAATGTACAAGTGTGCTTGACACAATGGATGGATGTATGGGTCGTGATAAGAGTTGTATGAACCCACAATAAAATGGTTAAATTAAAAAAAAGACCGAGCTCATTAATTTTTATATATTCAGTGATTTTTAGTTAATTGCACTGCTTCTAATGATCAAGCTTCCCAAATTTGGCAAGCTAGACTCTGATTCAAATTGGTTCCCATATCTTGCGGATAGTTATCCTTTGATGACTTTCTTACTTCAAAAAAAATGCCCTAAATCTGAAAATAGTCAATTTTAAAAATATATTTTTGGGGTAGTAAAATGTATTAGAAATCAAAAGTTTGCTAAAAAGGGCTTCATTGTTGTTCAGGTATCAATGATCCTAGACTTTCTCAATGTATAGTTAAACATCTTTTCTTCAAATCATAAGTAATATCAATATTTCCCATTAAAATTTAACATTTCAAGGTTTTTACCTTCTTTGATATTTACAATTTGGTTCCTAATAACACTAATGTTTTCCTTTGCTTTATTCTGTAAGATTAATAGAAGCAGTTTTAAAATAGTCATGTCAATATTACCAATACTAGTAATAAAGCTACTGACAGGCATTTAACACTTCCTCACTATGGTTCCTATTAATTTGGCCTCGTTTAAAACTATCATTGATTGTTTAGATAGTCATCCACAGAAAATTTATTTAGAACTTCAATTCTTAGGGCTCAGAGATTTCATTCCATCAAGGACAAATCTTTAAGAAAATAAACCTGATCTGCACAGACACAGTCAAGAGTTGCTGATCCTGCGAAAGTTTAGAAGACTGAATTTCAAATTTTGAAAAGGTTACAGGGGGGAAAAAAGCTATATACACTAAAACTCACAGGGGATAATAATGCAGATGCACAAATTTTGTAGCAAAGCACAAAAATATAGTAAAATAAATTATTATGGTATCATAAAATAAGCTCAGTTTTAAAGAAATAATATAGTCAAAACATAACTTTATTGAATCTCTGCTATTGAAAGTATGACATCAAAGCTCCACTTGCATAGGTTTCTAAATAAAACATGCTAAAGTTTTGCTATTTTCAAAGTTTTATGAATATGTAAGTTCAATTATTTTATCACATGTTTAAAGACACTTTGAAAAAATAATTGTTATTCTACAACTATTCCTATGTTGTCAACATATTAGCCAATATAGCACTGTTTTTTCTAAAATTGGATGTGGCTGGCAAACTAAATTTATGTTGGTTTCCTTGAAAAAAAAGAAGAGAGAAATGTTTAGAGATGAGACCATTTAGGGGTACTTTAGTTCCTGGACCATGATGATCTGTGAAATATACCCTGAATGTTTTAGGACACACAAGCCTAGAATTTCAAAGGGGATCACATCCACAGTACTACCCCAACTGTTTAAGCAGCCCGAAAGTGAAATCAGGCCAGCTGTCTGGTCAATATCCCATAGGGCTGCTGTATTCCATTGTTTTCTCAATATCACTTAACTTGTTTCTCCATGTTCTGTATTTTATGTAAATAGGGAGTTAAGTTTAAAAACTTAGGGCAATTCAAGTTGAACACATTTGATCAGAAAATTGTTTAAAGAGTGCTGTACATTTCATGTTATATCACATCAGGAGGCCCTTGATGTCTGTTTTCCCACTATTGGTGCCACAATGTTTCATCATTGGGTTAGAATGGAGACACATGGATCTTTTCATTAACCAGAGGAGTTTTTCCCTTTGTGATTAGCCAGACATCTGTAGGACGATAAGAGTACTTTAGCATCACATGAAATCTTTTGCCAAATAGTTTAGCTTCAAGTTTCTATGCTTGCTGCAACCATATCTATTTTTCATTGGATTGAAATGTTATTTTTAAATTGTATCTTCCCTTCTTCATTACGGTGGTCATTCTGATGAAGGTTTCTTCAGCAACTGTAATTAATTGCTTACCCAGAACTACTGGTTGTAGTGAAAAGGAAGGATAAGTGCCCCTCCCTTTTAATAATCAATGTCGAAAATAAAGAATGAATATAATACTAATCTCTAATAGTGCTTTATCTTTTCATCTTCTGGTTTGTTTGTATATTTTTAGTATAAGAATGAGCTCATTCAAATCAGGTGCATAAGCAAATGTGGTGAAGAAATCTGATGGTGCCCGGCTATCAAAAGATTTAGCAT
>NW_022103909.1:12969242-12970032 GCF_000313985.2 Echinops telfairi | reverse complement strand
AAAACAAGCATGGTTCCTATGTGACAAGTTAAAGACATCACAAACGTCCAACTTTCCCAAACTACTCTACCCCTCCGTCATCTCTAACATCAACTCCTTCTCTCAGTATTCTCTCTCCAATATGCGGATTACATAATTTGCTGTAACATCTCAGAACTCATGAGCCACCCAGAAAATTGCTCGCGCAATTGTGGAAGCCGGTACATCCCAAAGGTGGCCCCTCCTGCCTACCGTGATTGTAAGGGTTGACAAACCCAAATTGGCGAGTCAAACTAGAAGCCTTGGACCCCTCTAAAAATTGTACTCATGTGTGCCTAAAAATATTTTACCAAAAGAGTAAAAAGGAGAACCCACAGAATGGGGAAAAAGTTTTGGGCGTGGTGTATTGGACAAAGGATTAATCTCTAAAATGTATAGAAACATCAACAGCCGTCAAGGAAAAGGCAGGTAATCTAATCTAAAAATGGGCAGAAAACATGAGCAATTTGTCAGAGGGAACATTCAAGTGGCCTGCAAACATAAGGAGAAATGCTCATGATAATTAGTCATTCCTGCTGCTGTTGTTGTTGTTGTTGTTGTTTGTTGTTAGGTGCTGCCAAGTCGTTTCCAACTCGGAGTGATCCTCTGAGCAACAGAAAGACGCACTGCCTGGTTCGACGCCATCTGCACAGTTGTGATGCTGGAGCGCGTTGTTGCAGCCACAGTGCCTATCCGTCTCCATGACGGTCTCTTATTTCACACTGACCTTCAGTTTACTAATCCAGAGTCTTTTCCCAGGAACTGGTCTCTA
>NW_022103909.1:12967682-12969142 GCF_000313985.2 Echinops telfairi | reverse complement strand
AACACATCATTTCATTTTCTGAATACTGTTTTCCATAAGCATTGATTGATGACAACTTAAATATTTTCTTTATTTATCATGATGGTCCACTTGTGAGAATTTTTGTTTTCTTTATATGGAGTTGCAAATTAGTCATTAGCAAGTTGCAATTTGAAACAACAGTGCGATATCATCCCACCTCAGCCTTAATATAAAATTTCAAAAAACAGCAAACAGAAAATGCTGGTGAGGGTTCGGAGAGACTGGAATCCTCATTCACTGCTGGCAGGACTCTGAAGTGGTGCAAACACTGTGCAAAATGATTTGGTGCTTTCGTTAAGAAGTGGAAATAGAAATACCATAAGACCCAAAAGAAATCCTCTCTTTGGAATATATCCTAAAGCAATAAGAGCTAGGCAACAAATACATATAGCCACACATATTTGTTGCCACACTATTGGCAATAGCAGAATGATGGAAACCCAAATGCCTACTGATTTTTTTTTTAATGGATAAACAAATTATGGTGCATACACACAATGAAATATCTATATATGTTTACAATTTTATTTTAAGGCCCTGAATAATGGTACTGAGCCTAAAGTGTTTCCACATAAAGGAAACTAACCACAACTTGGAAATGGCCATATGAAGATTGCATTGTCATATGATCCTACTTAGATGGAATATCTAGAATAGGCAGGTGTCTTCAGACCTAAGTGCATTAGTGTCCGCCCGGGATAGGTGTGGGAGAGAGAAAAGAAAGACAAATGTTCGGGGGATACTGAGCTTCTTTCAAAGATGGTGGTAATTTGGGGGAAAGCTTAAAGATGAAGGTTAGACAACACGATGAGCTGTACGTGTGAAGTGTTAGCGCTTGCTAGCCTTTTCTTCCTCATGCTTTTGAGGTAAGAGTGGGAGTAACACCAACTTTCCCTATACATATATAGGGAAAGTAGAAACTCTTATTTTGAATTTATATGTAATTATTGCCAGGTTAACTTGGTCCCAGAAGGTGTGTACCATCCGAAGTGTTTTCCCTCTGGGATACATGAAGACAATCTATCACTTGCCTTCACATCTAAAGCCAGACTTGGCAGCATTCCCTTTATTCTGTGAAGTACTTTTAAATGACATGCAGGAGAAGAAAGACATGAATATATAGTTAAATATATAAAAATAAATTTTCTTGGCTTACTAGCGTAGCAAGCAAATATCTATGAGTAATACCCCTCTATTGCCAGCTAGCAGGGCACTTAATAAAACCCAAACAACTGTCACACACAGGTTATAAGGTCATTTCTCACATACAAGATAAACTAGAAATCTATCCAAAGGATAGAATCAGGGAGAGCATTATGAAGTTTGCTATAAAATAAAAAATGAGTTTCACATGTTATTTCATTTCCCAAGGGCACTTTGATAAGCATACACACATATTGTCAATGCATCCCAGGACCTCAGTGCATGAGTGCATGCGG
>NW_022103909.1:12965012-12967065 GCF_000313985.2 Echinops telfairi | reverse complement strand
TCCTTCAGAAATGATAAGGTTTATATTTATAACCTTTCCATTTAAAGGAGCCACAGAGGCTTGTACCTGTCAATGTTTGTTGACTGAGTAAATGACTAGATGGATGGATCAACAAAAGTAGATGTTGTAGAAAAGTGAGTCTCTATGGGTTGTGAAGAAGATATGGGAATTCATAGCCATGGTCACTGAATGTTTTCAGAAGCAACAACTGCATTTCCAAATTAAGTTTAAAATTATATCAATAATTTATATATATGCTTTTGTCCTCCCAATCCACTACAACTGTATACCAGAGTATAAAGAGGCTAGTGGTTCTAGAACAGTGCTTTTCAAGTGTCATGGGCATTCAGATTCACCTTAGGAATCAGTTCAAAACGTAGGTTATGATTCAAGTCTAGGAATCTGCATATGACTTTCCCACGTGTTCTGAGCTAAGTGGTCCAAAGGGAAGTATTTTTGACAGCACCGTTGTATTTTGACAGCATGGTTAGCGCCAGGAGGGAGGAAAGAGGATTCTTACACCTCCAGCCCTCCTTATTCCACGGGGATTTGCAGATTTGATCATGTTTTGGTTACTAGGTTCAAACCACACCTCACTGTCCCAAGACCATCACTAAACTCGTATTTCTTACAGGGAAGTGCAGTTCTGCAGTTCGGAATTGAAGTACGGAGTCTACGTTTTGATCTTGTTCTTAACTTCTTCGTGTGAATCAGGTGAAGGTTCACAGAGCAGACCCTCACACTTACATCCCACGATGCAGACACATTCTGATCCAACTCACCCATGGCAGTTCCCTCGAGATATCCTCCCTCCTGCCACTTCCGCCCGGTACGGGCTGCTTGCATTCCTCTTTCTGAACCCCCTGGATTTGGTCTTTGCATCCGTGCTGCCCTTCTGATCTTAAACGGTTGATCATTCTAACATGGACGTAAGTTCAGCTACAGTTCCGAAGAGAAAGAGCCATAGGCTGGGGGGTCCCACAGTTAGAGACTGGTCTCTCCTAATAACATGCATAACAGGTGTGAGACAAAGTCTTATCAGCCCCACCTTTAGAATCTTTCCCACAAAAGCTGATCCTCAGTAGAGAAAGCGAGTTGGTCATTCTTTTTATTTTTATGCTAATTATGTGGGAAGGGAAGGGTGGAAAGAAGGCAGGAGTGGCGAGTAGAACGTGCACCAAGGTTTCGCATCAGAGAAAAAGACAACGTAAAGAGGTTGGGAATTTTAATATGTAAAATAAAATGATCCTTTGTATTACACACTAATTAAAAATAGTTCCAATACTTACTTGGTAACCAGATAAAATACAAAATGGCAAATTAATTTTGAATTTCAGATAAACAGAGGGTTTTCCCCTTTTTTTAAGTACAAATATCAAATTTAACTGGGTGCCTTGTATTTTCGTTAATTCTAGTAACTTTCACACTTGTTATGCAAATCAAGTGTTAAGTTTGAGGAGCATGGATTATATATCTTTCGTGGATTGTAGAAACAATTGAGGCCTGACCTCCAGGAGACGGAAACTTTACAAGTTACTTTCCGTGTCTGTGGGAACTGCCATTTAGTCCAAACATCTGAGAAATTTCCCCAAAGACTATCTTACTAGATCAATACAACAATCCTCTACCAGCAAGATCCTCTTAATATCCCGCAGCCCTCTTCCATGAAAGATTATAGAGGGCAATTTAGCGTACATAGCTGCATCCATTTTCTAAATGTACACACCGGTAATTATCTAATAATGTTGTTGTAGGCATGTCTTCTCTTCTTTCCCAAGAAAGCGCATTTGGGCTGCCTTTCGGTTTTAGACATTCCAAGTTCCAAATATATGTAGTTTTAGCAAGGTCTTCTATTCAGTTGTTTACAACAAGGTTTTTTCTCAATTTCAGCATTAGGCTATTTGGGAAGGTTGGTTGCCTTGCGTGTTGCAGGATATCTAATAGCACAACTGTTTAATATTAAATATTACCAGCACTGCTCACTAAATATTAAAAGCACACCCTGAGCTGTAACAAAATGCCTCCCGACACTGCCAAACGTCGATGGGGGTGC
>NW_022103909.1:12962296-12964262 GCF_000313985.2 Echinops telfairi | reverse complement strand
TGGACATTGATTCCATGGCAACTGTGATCCGTGGAAGAAGTTGGCTTAATTATTTTCTAACCAAGAATCAGAAGTGGAAGCCCATGTGTCTGTGATTTTAATGACTTTGTTTCTCTTTTTGCAGCAATTTTTCTAACAAAGACTTTTCAAAGTTGCTCCACTTTTTTCTATTTCTTGGGGAAAATAATATTGTTTAAAATATGGATGTAGCAAGCAGGACAATCTATTGAAGTATGAATATGAGCCGTGTTCTCAGAAGATTCAGAATGCCACAACCTCTCTCTTCTCTCTCTCCCCTAGGGGACATGCATGTGTATTATACATTCTAGGCTATTTTTGAACTTGAAGATTTAGAGGGCTTAAAAACTCTCTTTTACTTGTTTTATTTCAGAAGCTTCCTCCAGTAACAGCTCCACCGAGGCCTTGGTCTGAGAGGCTTGGCTTTATATGAAATTGTCGGAGACAAGTGGATGGAAGCGAGAACAATCAGGAGAGGGAGTTAATCCCAGAAGACAAAAGGATGGAATTGGATTTAGTACACGTACTTTTGGATATAAAAACTATGCATAAGACTTCATGCTCCTCGGAAGTGGCATGGATGTTGAAGGACGCAGCAGGCAGGTGTTACATGTCAGAGCTGCCACCAATGGGTAGGCCTTTGGGGTGTAGTATGGCTGCCCTGCATGCTGCCATAGCCAGACAGCCGTGAGGAATACTTCTCCACACTGAGTTAGAAAGAGAAGCCAAAGGAGCAAACGTGGGCTGAGGCTCAATTTTCATGAACCATGGAAGCCCTGGGTTTCTCACAAAACTGATGAAAAGAGATAAAAACTGTTTCAGAAATGCCTGAGATTGGATTTCTCATTAACCTTCACAGGTGGGAACCCAGGCCAGATTAAATTCAATTTAGGAAAATAAAGAAGTGTGCCATTTCTTGCACTAGGGTGTCATGAAACAATTCATTCAGGTTCATAATAGTAAAATATAGAAAACAGCCTAAAGGTCAGACCACAGCGCAAAGATCAATCATGGTATATCAACTGCATAAAATTTTATGCAGCTATTAACAACTGCATCTATTTAGCAACCTAGGGCATCTTTGTGGCCCATCTTAAATGCAAAAAGATAACAGAATTTATACCATTTATGGTAGCAATTCTACAGAAATTATGTACAGATAAACATGAAGCCCAGAATGAAACAATAAAAAAATGAAGATTCAATGCTTTAGGGGATATTTTTGGTTTTTGCTGTTTCTGTGTTATTACTACCATTATTATTATATTGAATATGCAAACTCAATTTTTATTTTTTAATTATACATTTGCAAGGATTTAGTACAACTAAACACTATCATTTGGTGATTAATCATTTACTCAAAAAAATTTATTGAACATTTACATAGGTGCCCAACACCATGCTGGATGATATAAATATAGTAGTAAATACAACAGAAGAAACCTCACTTGGGCCATATAATAGGGAAAGAAGCAGACATAAACAACAATAACAATGAAGATTTTTAAAAACATAGTCAAAGTTCAAAGAATTTCACAAGTTTGTGGTAAAATAGAGTGACCCGATTATGGAATTTTGCATGAACTTTTGGAGCCTCTTCATATTCCTCACTGAGAATATAACCTTCTTGAGGCTATTTAGGAATCCCTATTTAAGCTTGGACTGGAAGAGCAAAAAATCAAGGTGAAATTAAAAGGAGCAGGCCATCCTAGTAGAACTGTATCAGAAAATATAAAGCTCATTTTGAGGATAGAAGAGGAGATGAAACATCATAAAAGAATGAAAGTGGAGTAGGGAACCAGTGGAGAGGTCTGGGGGGCTGGCACCTGCCCCTCCCCCCAGAAGAATTTATTTCAAAGGAGACGGCATTGAATCTGCAGCTCCAGGAGAGGGACATATCTGATCGGAGCACACAGGAGCAGATGAAGGGGGAGGAGGAGAGAGTGGA
>NW_022103909.1:12947909-12960189 GCF_000313985.2 Echinops telfairi | reverse complement strand
TTATTTTGTTGGTTGATTTTCAGAGGAATTATGAGTCACAGTCCAACTCAATCTCCTTCCCTCTTATACGGTTTTGATTTCTTCCCTTTTGGTGATTGGAGGAGAATTGAATCGTGGATATATGTGTAGGGACTCATAAAGACCGAGTGCAGGGAAAGAAAAGTACAGCCCTAATGCTCCTCAGAAGTGAATGAACAAAGTGAGACTTTGTTTTACACATTTTAGACGTGTCATCTGGAAAGCCCTGTCCCTGGAAAAGGACCTCGTGCCTGGTCAAGTGGAAGGTCAGTGAAAACCAGGAAGATCCTTATTGATATGGATTGACAGAGTGGGCAACAGTGAACTTAAGCAGAACAATTGTGTGGGTGGTGCTGAACCCGACAGTGTTTTATTCTGTTTGACAGAGAGTTGGAACTTACTCAACAACGCCTCACAACAACAACAGGAAAATCCCAGGAGAGACAGCAGTGCTCCAGCACGTCCTATTAGAAGGTTACAAATTCCCCCAAGGAACACTGGGTTGCTCCAATGACTAGCATGCTCACTGCTAACAAATGTATTGGAGGTTCTCCTAGAGGCTACCTTGGAAGGAAGGCCTAAAACTCCATTTTCAAAAATTAGCCATTGCAAGCCCTATGAAGCCCAGCTCTATTGTAGCATAGATAAGGTCCCATTAGCCAGAATTGACTCAATGGCAACTGATATCAATAAGTTCCCCAGCCAGACAGGGATGAGGGAATGAAAGCTGTTTCCAGACTGTGGAGAGAGTGCTTTTGGAGACCACCGCTTGATATGAGATGTAACTTCCGGATCTGGGATGTAGCCAACTGACAGGGAGAGAACAAATAACCTAAACTTATGCTCTTCCCTCTCTCTGATAGCTGATATACCCATGGCCCCAACCCACCGAAAAGCCAGAGAAACAGAATGTGGGTTGCCCAGGGCAGCCTCTCAGGTCAAAGATCAAAGGAATAAAGGTAAGTAAATATGAAAGGGAAAAATGAAGCTATCCAGCAAGGATGATAAATGTATCCCAATTTAACTCCTTGCCATGACTTTTGATAAAGAATCTGAGGCAAGTAGCCCAGAAGTCATGAGGCTGTGGAATCTAGAAATCACTGTCATTCACATTTTGGTGACCACATTCATCTAACTGGCCCCAAGACTAGTTGCCTTGCTTGAAGCAGTAAGAGATTAGGGAACACTACCTTTCTTTCCTCTGAACCTCACAGATTGGTTCTATTTAATTGTCCCACATGGTAGGTTCAGGGGAATTAGGATAAACTGGTGCCTTATAAACCTTCCCAACAGGGCGCTCATGGAAAAGTCTGAAGTCCCCTATACTCCTAAATTTTGCTTAGAAATATTTTTAATTTTCAACACATTCTCAACATTATATTCATTCTCCTCTTATAATTATGTATGTATTCTCCTTACCTTTCACCTACATACATTCTGAAACATTTTCACTAGTTTATACCAAGATGTAAAAGACACATTCTTTCCCAGAGCTTCAAATGTCAGCAATTAAAGGAGTTATCCAAAAATCAAACCAATTGCCATTGAGCTTATTCCAACTCAAAGCAATCCTCTGTGGGGTTTCTGAGAACACAAATCTTTCAGGGAACAGTTTCAACCACCACGGCTTTGGGGCCAGGGAGAAATCTCTTTCCCATCTATAACAAAATGTCATGTCTTTGAATAGTAAATGCTATAGAAGCAGCATCTTCCCAGAGCCAAAACAAAAAAAATTTTAAGACTCCATTTTTTTATAGACAAGGACTACTCAAATAGGACACAAAAAGTACTTGTACAAAATAAAAAACAAAGTCATTGGTGACAAATGTGGTTTAATTAAATAACTTCCGTCATCAACAAATGGCATTTTTAAAAAGTGGAATGAAGAGGACGCAGACCTGGGGAATTGTCCATAATACATCAATCTAACTCAGGACTCACATCCAGGATATATTAAGAACTTCACACATCAGAAAGAATGTTAAACAATCAAGTATTTCTAAGTGGCAAACAGACTCCTCACCACAAGGATAGCAAAGGACTGATAAACTTAGAAAAGGGTGTGAAAAACAACATTCATAAAAGGATTGGTTCCTAAATGCAATTCAGGCATAGAGCAATATACGAATTCCCCACTAATATGGCTAAGTTTTGAAAAATCTGACAATTTCAAGTGTTGAGGATGTGAAGCAGCTTGAAATCGCTTACAATGTTGGTGGGAATACACAATGGCACCATTTGAAAATCTGGCAAGATTTATGAGATGGGGCTACTCTATGACCCAACATGCCCATACCAGAGGGGTGCCCACACCTCATTTAAGCAAAATATATACATGTATCCACCAAAGGACATATTCAAGAATATTCAAAGCAGCATCAAAAATGAAAACAACCCAAATGTCCCATAACTCTGGTATATTAATAAAATGAAACACTACTCCACACTAAAGAGATAAATTGTTCTCTGCAGTAACATGGAGGAATCTCACAAACAACAAACACAAACATTATTTGTTTGTTGAAACAAACAAAATCCAAAAGAGTATATGGGTAGTCTAGGATTCACTTCCATGAAGCTGGAGAACAGCCCAAACTAGTCCACAGTGACAGAAGTCAAGCTGTGCACTCCCCCTTGGGCTGGACATATCAACTAAAAAGAGGCATGAGGGGACTTTCATGGGAGGCTAAAAATGACCTGTGCCTTCATCCAACCCCAAAGCAAACCAGTTGCTGTTGAGTAGATTCTGACTTGTGGCAACTCTACGTGTGTCAAGGTCAAGCTCAATTCCCTGGGGTTTTCAAAGCTGTGATCTTTGGAATTTCTTTCGGAGGTACTTTTGTGTGGGTTCGAATGTACACCTTTCAGGTGAGTAGGCAGCACTTAACCATTTGTTCCACCTAGGAAGTCTTCTGTCTTTATCATGGGGTCTTTAATAACAATGGAAACAACAACAACAAACTCATTGCCATCGAGTCAACGCCAACTCATAGCCACCCGTAAGGGAGAACTGCCCCAATGAGTTTCTGAGACTCTGATTATGGGAGTAGAAAGCCCCATCTTTCTCTTACAGAGCAGCTGGTGGTTTCAAACAGCTGACCCTTTGGGTCACAGCCCAATGTATAACCACTACACAACCAGGGCTACCCTAATAGGTGTATGAAAGAAGAAAGAGAAATTGCCACAGTCACTGACGCTGACCTATGACAACTCATGTGTTTTAGAGTAGAGCAGCACCTCAAGAGTCAGTCGCTTGCCAAGTCTTGCTTCCAAGGTACCTCAGTGTAGACCTGGACCTCCACCTCTTTGCCTAGCAGCCGAGTGTGTTAACCACAGGCACCACCCAGAGGTCATGCTGTACATATGTGTAAATATTTGTTAAGCTGTATTCTTAAGGGTAATGCATTTTTTGCACATTACTATGTATATGATAGGCCGTGATTTTTAAAAGGAGAAACAATCAGGTCCGACTCCTCAAATTTCCTCAGTCAGGAGAGGCTTGTGCGGGATTCGCAGAATTAAAATGGATGCACTTGGTAGTTCCCTCAGGTAAAACCCTAACATGACAGACCACCACAAATTCCAAGGGTAATTGAATTGACTCAATCCTCTCTCATAATGAAATTCTGCAAGTTTGGATTTAGCTGAGAGCACAGAGAGACTCCCAAGGAGCAGTTAAGAAGGATGGTTGAACAAGCTGTTACATTCCTTTCTGAACACACTTTTTAATGAAATAGGCCGCTTAATACCTATTTTTAAATGAAATAGGTATTTAAACATGCCAGTTAGGTAGGTCAATGGAGATCCATAATTGTCTAATAAACTAAATCAAGGACTCCATCATGGGAAAGGATGAGTGAGGGGGGAAAAACGTTTTTGAAGGTGCTTTGTGCTCATTTGCAGCCAAATTCAATAGCTTTCCTGCAGAAACCCAGGGGAGTTTTTATTGAATTCAATCCTTGAATTGTTTCTGGCTAACAGGCTCACTTCTATTTACAGCATTAGTTTCTATTAAAGGACAAGCCTGGAAAGTCAACGAATTTAGAGCTACAATTTTACTTGAGAGGAACCCTGGTGGTGCAGTGGTTAAACCCTGTGGTAGTTACATAATTTCATGTCATCTTGATAAATAGAGTGTAGGGTGAGTCTAGCCTGTCAATCAGGTCACAGCCTGATCATGATTCCTTGTGGGCGTGTCTTTCTCATGAGGTTCTGGGAACTTCCTCTCTTCCTCCTGGGAGGCAAGCCACACTCTCGATCTGCTTCACCTTCCTGTTGACAAGCTATGAGGAGCCACACTCACAGAGATGGAGGAGCATCACACCAGCGCTGAGATGCTTCCACCACCACTGGATCCACAAGACTTTCCACCCACTGGCCTGTGATCTTCCTGCATTCAGCATCATTTCATGTGCTGTGTGAATCTGAAGAGGAATTTATGGACTAGTATCAGACATATGGACTAATATCAGACTATGGACTTGATCTGGACTGGGTTGGGATGTTTTGTTAATATACAATTACTCTCTGATTTAAAGCTCTTTCCTCACACACTTATGAGTATCTCTGAATTTGTTTCTCTAGTCAACCTGGACTAACACAAATCCTTAACCACTAACTGAGAGGGTCAGTGGTTCTCAGCAGCTTCTGTGTGAGAGAACAATGTGGCAGTCTACTTCCTAAAGCCTTATAGACTTGTGAACTCTATGGTGCAGACTGACTCTGCCCTGTAGGATCACTATGAGTTGGAATTGACCCCAAGGGGATAGGGTTGGGGTTTTAGTTGATAAGTCAATACTGCCTAGGGTGCCCTTATTATTCTCTATTTAAAAAGATCAAAATAAAACTGGCTGCCTTTTATCAGCTGGGTGAGAATTTTTAAGGAACAGGAGTTGAGAGAGAGAGAGAGGTGGTAACTATAAAAATGCAATCGCATTATGGAAACAACTGGGATTGGTGGCCTTCTCCAGCTGTAAGGGGGGAGAATGAAACTCAGGCAGGAAGTCAGTATTTATCAATGGGAGGCGAGTCACAAGCAGACATTTCAGCATTGCACTGCCACCAAAGACTTTACATTTAATTAAAGCTTATCTTTTAAACTCCTAAACAGTCTTAAGTTAAATGAGCTAGTCTGGAGGTAACCTACCGCCAGTCCTCTTCTGGAAATAGCATGTAATAATGTGTTCTATTTTTCAATCAGAATTTGAGCTTACAGTGTTTATTCCAGAATTGGTTCCCTTATGAAGAAAACCTAACGATGTCTAAAAAGTCCATTCCTAGTCACTCACTGTGGGGGAGTTAGTAAGATCGTTACACTAACACCTTTTGAAAATGATTATTATTCTTTGTCGAGGGAATTACATATTCCTGCATTGTAGCTAACCCTAGAATTCAATATTCAGGAGCCCTCTAAGAGGACATAGGTTGGAATTTTACATTAGTTAGCTGTCAAAGTGAGAATTACACACAGGCTTGATAACTACAAAATTAAGGCTTTCTATACTGGCCACGTGGCCACGTGACCTCCTGCAGAGGGTTTCCTCCATTCACCCAGAAAGTTCTTGTCCATATTTAAATGCAAAGAAGCATCTGCGTTTAAAAGAGAGAGAGAGAGAGGAGGTATTCATTGTCCATTGTTCTACTTTGGCCACCCTTGGGATAATAAATCATCCTTGAGGCATTGAAGGGTAGTCCCTGCACACATATGCACACACAAATGATGGATGCCAGACCCTGGACAGCATCCAGCACAGCTGCCGCTACTGTTTTGTGTGCTGTCAACTCAATTTTGATTTTTAGCCACCCAATACAACAGTAGAACTGTGCTATAGAGTTTCCAAAGCTGTAATCTTTCTGGAAGCAGACCCACATCTTTCTCCCATGGAGCACTGACTGACAAGTGCTGAACCACTGTTCTGCCAGGGCTCCATAGCTGCGCTGCCCTCACTCACTCATTCATTCCCTCACTGCCATCGAGCCTATTCTGTCTCATAGGTACCCGATAGGGCAGGATAAAACTGCCCCTGTTAGTTTCCAAGACTGTGAAACTTTTGGGGAATTGATGGTCTTATCTTTCTCCTTCGTAGTGGCTGGTAATTTTGATCTGCAGACCTCAGAGTTAGCAGCTCGATGCAAAACCCATTATGAATTAAGAAAAAGAATAAGTGTCTGTGTTAGTCTGGGGTCTTTAGAGAAACAAATCCAAAGAAACTCATGTATAAGAGAGAGCGTTGTATAAAGGTTAAGTGCACATCAAGAAAACATCCCAACCCAGTGCTGCCCAAGCTCACAAGTCCAACATTAACCCATATGTCTTACACCAATTCACAAAGTCCTCCTCCATCTCACAAAACACACACAATGATGCCGACTACAGGAGGAAAGTTGAGTCAGTGAATGTGTAAGCATCTCAGCGCTGGCAGGGGTCTCCACACAGCTGCTCCAGCACCCAGGACTGCATTGGGGTAGGTCCATGTGGCTTCTCCTCAGGGATGTCTTGCAGGAAGTGAGCCTTGCCAGCTAAAGCAGGGAACTGACTAAGGCAGCTGCACCCTGGCCCAACCATCAGAAAGCAAGAGACTCGAGAACTAGAAAGGCGAGGCTCACAGAGCCATTTATCCTTCCGCCCTTCAATTAACCTCACATGTGTTTATCTGCCAGGTTGGCACAATAAACTAACTACCTCAGTGACTAACTAGCTCCATTGTCTGAGGAAGAAGATCTTTTCTTCTGTCTAAAAGGAGATCCACCAGACACTCATGGAAGAGATTAGGAAAATGGAAAGTAACTAGGGGTCTGATCTGTGAGGGGATATCTAGGTAAATCGTGAGCCAGGCTATGGCTGTGCCCGGAAGTTTTATGTACTCATATGTTAACAGAGTTGAACTTGTGACTGTAGCTATACTAAAAGACCTGCTCTACACAACACTGCATCGTGGGTATGTTAATACTAGACTACTATTCCTTTCTTTTACTATTTGTTCTAGATCATGAGTTCACCACCCACAATCGCCATCACTGTCTTGTAAGATCTCAGAGGAACCGTCGAGAGATCTATCTCCCAGGGCCCCTTCTCTGTCTGGATCCAGGTGGCGGTGGTTGTTAGCTGTCATCAGAGTTGCCCCGCGATACAAACACACACTCACGGGGACCCTATGCACAGCAAGAGCAAACTATAATGTTCCATCAGGTTTTCATTGATTTGTTCTCAGAAATCAGTACACACGTTTTCCTCCTCGCCTGCTTTTGTTTGGAAGCTCCACTAAAATTTGCTCAGCATCATACCATCTCCACTGCCAGATGGTGGCAGCTGCCGTGAAGTGCACTGGTGGGATATCTAAGCCAGCTCTCCCGCATCGAAGACAAGAATCTGCCACCTTACCACCAGGCCCCAGGGCAGGTCCAGGTTAGCATCTCCAGAAGCAGCTGCTTCTTCTAGGCAGCGTCCAGCAAAGCGCTTAAGAATCACTCTCTTCCTTGTTTCTGGCTGGTCGTCTTGCTGTTTCCTTGACTTTTGTCCCAAGGCCATTCCAAACATTGCATAAGACTTTGCTTTTCTTATTAAAGCCTCTTGTAACTGACATACAGGCTGAATCTTGTCCAAGATTCAAAGGGGTGAGGTGTGAGTAACATTTTATTTCTGAAGAAGATTTTCTACATTGACAGCTTTTCCCGTATGAATGCATTCCTTCCTTGACAGTATTCACATCTGGATTTCTCTCTTTGTTCCAAACCCCTCTGATCAGTCTATGCAATATTGGTGTGTCTATCTGAATCATAACATCTCTCTTTTTTTTAATTTTGTGTCCTATAAGGCCAGGGAGCAAAATTACTTTAGAGATAGAGATGGGTATGGAGAGAACCTACAACCCAAAGCAATGGAAAGGAAAAATAAATAAATAAAATAAATAAATAAATAAAAATAAAGAAAAAAAAAAAGGCACACAGGATGGTAAAGCAGGTAGAAACCCATCAGCAATGGCACAAGTTTGATGCAAGTTCTTTTTGAAGTTGAATCCATTTGAAAATGAAAGGTATGAGTTAAAGCTAGCCATCATTCAATGGCCCATATTTTTCTAAATGTTGGTTTATTCTGATCTACTCATTAAAATTTTAGCAATTTAGGAATGAAACATGGCTGTCCCCTAAGTCCATCCAGAGAAATCTGGTGGGGTCGCTCTTCAGACCCTATAGAGAGAATCAATAGAGTAGACGCTGCTGCGTCAGAGGTGGTGCTGTGGATGGCAGGTTGCTTTTCCTTTAGTGTTCTTACTGTGCTACCCCAGCCTATAAATCAAGATACAACTTCAGCATTTTTTATACACTAATAATATGACTGATAACCACAGATTTATTATTTGGGATCTATATTCCTTAGAATTTCAGGGAGGTATTTTTAAGGCTTTGTGGTCATAAAGTATTTAAAGTAGATTGAATTCCAGCACTGTGATACCCAAATGTTAAAAAGAAATCCTGCCTATGAAGTAAAACCTCTTAAAACCTGTGACATGCAATGAGATGAATCTCTCTAGATGCAAAAGAAACCCTGTATTTATAAAGGAACTGACTTATTTGGTTGTTATGCAGTACTATGCTGTGGTTTATAATTTTTAAGGTATGTGAACTGGGACACATTACATATTACAGAAAGGGTGAGTTGATGATTTACAAGACTTCATATCAGGCCTATTGACCTTCTCAGTAAGAAGGTTGGTGGTCATAACAGCAATGAAAAATGCAGCCCTTGGGAGTCAATTTAATGTAGAATAAACTCTTTAACAACCAGCAAGATGGTCATATCAGCTGTTCCACCTGCAGATTATGCTGCAGTTGTAAAAAGCACTTTTTAAATAAAAAATGCATAGATTTTATTTTTGAAAACATATGTTCCCCTACCAAGGCAGCAGTTTCTCCCACATAAACACCCTTGATTATAAGAATATTGGGTATTAAAGAAAAAAATCAAAAGAAAATAGATGCTCTCCTCGACAACTAAGGACTTTAGCAGCAATTTATTTAGTATTTGTCTAAAAATTAAGCATGGATCAGAGAACAAAAACAAACTGCCGTGCCCTTTGTTCTGGTTACACATGGCAATCTCACCTTCAATAATAACAATATGAGTCCATGTACAACCCAATATGATCAATAACTGGCCTTAGCAATTGGTGGGATTTCATACTTTAATTCTCTCATTCTGCAGCTGATCTTTCGAGAATTATGTGTCTCATTTAATCACCAGAGTCATATGTCTAGGGAATTCCAAAAAGAAAGTTAATTTAAATATACCTTGCATGGTAAGTAGTAGTAGAAAAAAATTACATATATATGTATATATACATATATATTTCACATTAGCATACCTTTTTGGGGAAATTATATACCTCTCTACCACTGGAATTTTAAAAATTGATTGCAACTTCTTTGATCTTTGACTCTGATTTTCTCCTTCTCCCTCTTCTTCTTTTTAATAGTATTCCATAAACAGTTCATGGAAAATCCTGAGAAAATAAAATAAAATGAAGCCTAAATCCCCATAGCAAAAGCCAAGCTTATAATAAAATGTCCATGTATGAAACCCTAATCCTACTCAGTAGTTGCGTGAGGCAGACCTCTGCGCAATCATAAAATAATGGAATACAAAATGAGAAATTGAAACAATAGATACCATAATATATAATCTGCCAGGTGTTTTTTTTGTTGAGTCTTCTTACTTAACTGTTTCAATGATAAACCTTACCATACCCCTCCTTCAAAGTTTGTCTTTTATTTGAAAACTCCGGTGCATGTCCATTTTCCCTGTCATTTACACCTTGTATGCCTGCGTGTTTTTGTTACCTTGTGAGGTTATTGATGTTTGTGACTATTTCTTAGCAATCTTTGCATTCTCCAAGCCTAGAATACTAGTGGTAACATAGAACACAGTCAATAAATACATCTCAGACTTCATCAATGCTGTACATATGCATGTTTTCTAACTTGGTCTCCACAGTCACCCTCACTGGTGCTCTCCAGAGGGGTGAGACTCAGGTATCCTTTTGTAAGTATCCAATGAGCCAACATTTAATCAACAATATTTCAATCAACATATATCTGTAAACATATGCTTTAATATAAAAAAACCAAGCCAAACTCACTGCCATCAAATTAATTCCAACTCATAGCAATCCTATAGGACAGGGTAGAACTGTCCCTGTGAGTTCGCCAGACTGTAACTCTTTACAGGGGTAGAAAGTCTCTGTGGTAGTTACATAATCTTGTGTCAACTTGAGAGTATTAAGAATGAAAGGGTGGAGTCTAGCCTGTCACAGCCTGCTGATGCCTCTTTGTGGACATGGCCTTCTCATGAGTATTCAGGTAACTTCATCTCTCTCTGTTTCACCTTCCTGTTGACAAGTCATACAGAGAATTGCTGAAACCTGGAAGAGCTCTCTCTCACTTCACCTTCCTGTTGAAGAACCACCATCAGAGAGCTGGCAGAGCCACATAGAGACCCATACCAGAACTGAGATGTTCCCACCGCTATTGAATCCACCAGCCTTTTATTTTCCTGCAGTTTGCAACATTGAATATAACTGCATGAGTCTGTAGAGGAATTTATAGACTAGTGTTGGACATATGGGCTAATATCAGACTTATGGACTTGATCTGGACTAGGATGGGATGTTTTCATAAGATACGATTACTCTTTTGATATAATGCTAATTTTTATACATATATGAGTATCTCTGGATTTGTTTCTCTAGTCAACTCGGCCTAACACAGCCTCATTTTTTCTTTTTCTCACATGGAATGGCTGGTGCTTTCAAACTGCTGACCTTGACCTTGCAACTAGCAACCCAATGCATAACCATTACACCACCTCAATTCTGGGATGCCTCAAGAAATAAATAAATACATTCAGAAAATATTTTACTGAAATATTTTCTCATAGATCATGTGAAAGATAAAAAGAAACTTAGGAAGTGTCCTCGCCTACAATGCTGTTATATTGAGGAAATGGCAACTAATGCTAGGAAACAAGATGTGTATAAATTGGTGAATGGGAAACTAATTTGCTTCTAAACTTTTACCCAAAGCACAATAAAATAAAAGGGGGGTGGGGGGAATGCAGTCAGACACTTCATTAAAATTCATCCCTGCTGTTTGATCAATGGTTGGAATGTGTTATGTCTCATTTAATTGAATTGGAGCTGGTTTAAGTAAGTCATTGTAGCACACTGTAAAACTAGCTTCCTGAAGTTGGTAAGGGTGGCCAAAAGGTCCTGTTGGATGTTTTTTTCCAGAGCCAATATTGTATATTTTGAGAAGTGATGTGTGTGCCTTTTTTTCTTCTGCTTATATAACAAATTACCACAAATTTAGTGGCTTCCAACAACACAAATTTATTCTGTTACAATTGTGGAAATAAGAAATCCAAAATATGTCTTGCTGAGTTAAAATGAAGGTGTTGGCAGGGCTGGTTCATTCCAAAGCCATATGGAAAAGTCTGCTCCTTTGCCCTTTCAACTTCTGGAGGTCAACTACATTCCTTGGTGCATAGACCCTTTCCACTATCTCTAAAGTCCACAGTACAGTATCATTGAACCTCCCTCTGACTCTCTGACCTCTGTTTCCATTATTACATCTCCCCTGACTCTAACTCACTTGTCTTCCTCTTTTGAGGACCACTCTGCCAGGAGAACCACCTGGATAATCTCTTCACCTTAAGATCCTTAATATTTTTTTAAATCATTTTATTAGGGGCTCATACAACTCTTATCATAATCCATACACACATCAATTGTGTAAAGTGCATTTGCACATTCATTGCCAAAGATCCTTAGTTTTATCATATATGCAATGTTCCTTTCACTGTATATGGTGACATGTCCACAAGTTAAGTTCTAGGAACTAGAACATGGTTATCTTTCTTGTTGTTAGTTGTTATAGAGTTGTCTCCAGTTTACGAAGACATTATGCACAATAGCCCTGTAGCTTCTTTATGATACTGACATGGCTAATCCACTGTGGCAGCCAATGTGTATTGCCTCCCAACCTGGGTGGGGGATGGGGACCTCATCTTCCAGCATTATATGAAACAAAATTCTATTGCTATCTATTGAGTCTTTATTGGATACTTTTTAGAAGTAGGTTTCCAGATCATTCTTCCTGTGTGTGAGACACTGCTGGAATTGGAATTTGAAATACTGGTGTTACAGCTTCCAGCATCACAGCAACATGCAAACCATACTTTTTCACCATCTATAATGTTTAGAACTTT
>NW_022103909.1:12943901-12945108 GCF_000313985.2 Echinops telfairi | reverse complement strand
ACCATTACAAAGCAAGAAACCCGAGAATTTGAAAGCCAAGGCTAACCAAGCCATTTATCCCTCCGCCCTTCAATTAACCCCACATGTGTTTATCTGCCAGGTTGGCACAATAAACTAACTCACATGGCCAGACATCTGTGCTCCAGTGTTCACTGGGCACAGTCCACAATTGCAAGGAGTTAGAAACAACCCAAAATTTCCATTAACAGATGAATGGATTAAAATACTGTGGCAAATACAAACAATAGAGTAGTACGCATCCCTAAAAAAGCAGTGATGAATGCATGAAGCACCTCGCCACACGGGAAGAGCTGGAGGAAATTATGCTAAGTGAAGTAAAGCAAGCACAAAAGCACAAGTACAACATAAGTCTACTGAGGTAAGATTAAAAATGCAAAAGGGGTATAGGTGAAAACGTACTATATACATACATTTCTGGGGTGAGGTCCAGGTACTATGGCAGGAGTCAGACCAATTCCAGGGATACACATGGCAGCCAACTGAAAAGAGGGGGAAAGAAAGGTTGAATAAAAGGACATGGGTAGCTGAGAACAGAGCACTAACCCACCCAAGGGGAGGGAGTTATTTACATCTCCACAGGAGTGTGAGAGAGGGACCAGACTTCAACCCAGTGCACCAAGGCATAAATGCAACATACCAGCATGAAACAGGGAGCCAAGAGAGGTCTGCAGGGCCAGCCTGAATCCCAACTATGTGGACCACCACCACCACCCCCTTAAGAATGCACTTCAGAAGACAGCACTGAATCTACAGTTCAGGGAGCGGTATGTGACTGATCAGAGCACACAGGAGCAAACGAAGAGGGAAGGAGAGAGAGTGGAACACATCCTGGTCCACCAAGCCCCAAGGACCATATTCCTGCTCAGAGTAGCCAGTGCACAGAGAGGACAATAGGGCTGGCCCCAGCACGAGACACGACGTCCCTCACTGACCCATAGCACTAAGAGGGACAACACTGGAGACACGGTGCAGGAATTGTGCCTGATCTGACTCCACCACACAGGAGTGAAGCACTAAGGGCATGCAACAGAGCAGCAAGGGGAGCAGAGCAATGAAGCTCCGGGGAATACCAGAAATAGACTTTTGGGCCAGGGTGTGGCACCCCATTAGACTCGACCAGAAAACACTCCTAAAGGTCAATAAACACACCTGGAACTATTTCTAGGCCTTGCTTTTTTTGTCGTTG